>NC_092338.1:361312857-361635000 GCF_046630445.1 Rutidosis leptorrhynchoides
TATAATTGTTATTACTCCTAATATTTATAAATATCATTAGTTTAATCAAAATTAAGAGTATTATCAATTCCGTTAACATTAGTATAAGTATTATAATTACAATTAGGACCATTGTTGTTATTATTATTATTAGTGATATTATTAGTATTACAATTATTATTACTACAAATATTATAATTATATTTATAAGTATTAGAAACATTGATTATCATTAATATTTTTATAAGAAAGATTATTATAAATTTTTTTCATTTTAGTATTATTATTATTAATATGATTATGATTAATATTAATATTGATATCACTTTTGTAACTATTAGTATTATTAATCTTATAATTAGATAAAAGTATCATTATTAACAATATCATTATTATTATTATTAAAATTATCATTTATAATAAAGTTAATATTAGTATTATTATTATTCTTAGTAAATCATTAATATCAAAACCATCTTTTTTTTAAACAAATAACTATTTTGTATATAAAACATACTTATTACATATACTACAATTATATTAACAAGCCATATAACTATATATAAAAATATATTAACATTATTTATATAAAAACTTATATACAACAAATTAGGTATTTTCAGATATAGACATATTAATATAACTATATAAATAATTATCATTTTTAAATATATATACAAACTAAATATATAATATATAAAGTTATAAGATATGAAATTGTTCGATTACGAGTATATATTTTAATATATATATACGAATGATATAGGTTCGTGAATCCGAGGCCAACCCTACATTTGTTTAATGAAGTTATATGTATTTTTACTATAAAATACAATATTGTGAGTTTCATTTGCTCCCTTTTTAAATGCTTTTGCAATATATATTTTTGGGACTTAGAATACATGCGCTATTTTTATAACTGTTTTACGAAATAGACACAAGTAATTGAAACTACATTATATGGTTGAATGGATCGAAGCCGAATATGCCCCTTTTTAGCTTGGTAGCCTAAGAATTTGGGAACAGACCTCCAAATTGACGCGAATCCTAAAGATAGATCTATCGGGCCCAACAAGCCCTATTCTAGAATTTGGAATGCTTTAGTACTTCGAAATTATCATGTCCGATGGGTGTCCCGAAATGATGGGGATATTCTATATGCATCTTGTTAATGTCGGTTACCAGGTGTTCAATCCATATGAATTTTTTTTATCTCTATGTAGTTTGCGAAATGCCTGATATGAGATGTGTATTTATGAGAAATGAAAATCTTGTGGTCTATTAAAATGATGAAAATGGTCGATTATGATAAATTAATGAACTCACCAACCTTTTGGTTGACACTTTAAAGCATGTTTATTCTCAGGTATGAAAAAAATCTTTCGCTGTGCATTTGCTCATATTAAAGATATTACTTGTAGTCATTCATGACATATTTCAAAAGACGTTACATTCACATATTTCAAAAGACGTTGCATTTAAGTCGTAGATGTAACACCGGCCATTTTTTTTATATATATATACACAGCGGAAGACTTCATTTACATAATTACCCTTATTCGATAACAACATGATTACCATAAATCCTTAGTTAATTACTTTATTACAAACCACAGGTGTTACGTTATTACAAAACATTATTTAAACAAAAGTCCACATCAGAGTTGGTTGTCAAACATGTCATCTGCTGTATCACCCATCCCGACTAGCAGTACCTAAACCTGCAAGGGGGAAAACATGTGGGGGATTAGCGCACCGCTAAGTGAATGGAATCTATCTAACAGATATAGCTTAAGTCACACACAAGCTATATACATCAACAATACCTGCTAACTACCAACTAGCATACAAAAGACAATACGAGGATCGGCGGCTTGTACGAGCACACGACTCCCAGCTGATCGGGCCTGAGTCTACCGATAGTCCCTGCTACTCAATTAACAGTATAGTTATCCAGATGCAGGGGGTGCATCGTTCACACTATACTCCACAATCAGTAGCCTATGGACCCAATCTCCCCTAGGCACGGTTGACCTCATACGGACTCTAACCTCTCCTAGGCACGGTCTCGAGTCCCCAGTCTCCCTAGGCCCGACTGGTGCCATTCACACAGTGTACACATAATTCACATACAACATCAGGCAAACGATATTATTCTATCATGGCAATTCCTACACTATGCATGGTAAAAGAGTCAACCACAGTAGCATGATATGCTACTTAAACTCTATCCGTAGATAGACCCACTCACCAATTACCAGCAACTGCTCAGTTATTATTTCTGAGCTTCTTCCTTGTCCTTATCTCCTGAGAACAGCAAAAACCAAGTTAGAATAGTGTTCCCATCAAGATTAGACACACTGACAGCGAATTATAGCAAATTAGTAAGAATTTGCGTCCGCTAAAATTTTCATTCTTAACACTTATGCACTTTCAAAATTTACATCCTGAACACCAAAATACAAACGGGCAGCATAACGGCTAGAATTCCACACTTAGTAAGAATTTCACTGTCTAAGACCATCGGTCGATGGTCCCATCCATCGGCCGATCGTCAACACACCATCGGTCGATGGTCTCCCCCAATCGGTCGATCGTCAAAATTACATCAGCTGGTCAGAATCTCACACCATCGGTCGATGGTCTTGTCCACCGGCCGATCGACCCTCACCATCGGTCGATGGTCAACGACCATCGGCCGAAGGTAGTTCATCAGCTGCAACAGCAGCAAAGTGACGGGTTTCAACCCAAAATCACCAAATCTCAACTTTGGACACGTTTTTGACCTCAAAACTGGTTACATCTTTTACACTAGACATTTAGAAACATAAACCCACAACTTTTATGCACAAACAACAACAAATTGAACCAATTTGACACAAAACCCCATTTTAACAAAAACTAACTTAAAAACCCATTTAATCACAGATTTGATCATGAAATTTTACAAACTTTACCTTGTTAGAATCACAATGACACAAGGAACGTTTTGACACCAAAATCAAGCTTCAATTCGAGATCAAATGATTTAGGGTTGTTTGAAAGGATGAAGATGAGGTTAGGTGAGAGTGAGAATGGGAGGAAGGTTCAGGAACAAAATGAGGGGAATTAGCTGCCACTACACTTATTTTGGGGTTAAAACCCATACCCCACAACACACGGGTATTTACCAGTTATCTGATATCTTTCGCACAAGATTAGGTAGCCCAAACGAGGTCCAAATAAAATAAACAAACCTGTTCTGGGACCCTTGTCACAAGCTGGTCACAACACAATTATAATAAAACACTAATAAAATAATTAAAATAAAAGCACTTAAGACTTAGCACAAACCCTAAGTGCAAAATAGTCCACTTACAACTAGCCCGGGTTTCAGTCTGTTACAAATCCACCCCCCTTAAGGAGATTCCGTCCTCGGAATCTGGTCTTGGTCAAACAAATGAGGGTAGCGGTTTCTCATCAACTCTTCCGTTTCCCACGTAAGATTAGAACCCAAACTGTGTTTCCACTCAATCAACACCATCGGTATCTCTTTATATCTCAACTTAGTCACCTTTCGGTCAACTACACGGACCGGCTCTTCCACCAATTTCCTATTCAAATCGACCCTTAAATCTTCTAAAGGAAGAAGTTGCGTTTCATCATCAACTTTACACTTACGAAGATAACACACGTTAAATGTATTATGAATACCGGCTAACTCTGGTGGAAGATCTAACACCACAGTCTGATCATTCAACGCTTCACTGATCTGGAAAGGACCAATAAATCTCGGTGCTAACTTACCACGTTTACCGAATCTGATAACCCCTTTCCATGGCGAAACTTTCAGATACACTCGTTCACCCACATTAAAGGTTACCGGACGTCTACGCGGATCAGCATACATTTTCTGCCTATCTCTAGCGGCTTTCAACTTTTCTCTCGCAATTGCAACTTTTTCGGCTGTCATTTGAACAATTTCGGGACCTGCAAACTGCTTCTCCCCGGCTTCTAACCAACAAGTCGGAGTTCTGCAACGACGACCGTACAACATTTCATAGGGCGGCATTCCTATACTCGAATGATATGAATTATTATACGCGAATTCGACCAACGGTAAATGTGTATCCCACGAACCACCGTATTCTAACACACAAGCCTTTAACATATCCTCCAAAGTCTGTATCGTTCTTTCACTCTGACCATCTGTCTGAGGATGATAAGCTGTACTTAAATTCACACGTGTACCCAAATTTTGTTGAAGACTGTTCCAAAAATTCGACACAAATCTGGAATCTCTGTCTGAAACGATCGATAACGGCACACCATGTCGACTAACTATTTCTTTCACATACAAATCGGCTAACTCACTTAACGAAGCTGTCTCACGAGTAGCAAGAAAATGAGCACTTTTAGTTAGACGATCCACTATTACCCAAATCATATCATGTCGTTTCTGAGTTCGAGGTAATTTGGTCACAAAATCCATCGTTATATGTTCCCATTTCCACTCTGGAATCTGTAACTGACGTAGCGAACCATAAGGTTTCTGATGTTCTGCCTTCACTCGAGCACAAATATGGAACTTTTCGACATATCGAGCGATATCTGTTTTCATTGTCGGCCACCAATACACTGCTTTCAAATCATGATACATCTTATTACTACCCAGATGTACTGTCAATCTGGATTTGTGAGCTTCCGTCATGATTAAATCCCTCAAATCTCCAAGCTTAGGCACCCAAACACGATTGTTTAAGGTCTTTAGTCCACGTGAGTCATCAATTAAGTCCACTTTTCGTTTGATCATTTGTTCAGATTTAATATGTTCGTCCTCTAAAGCACAGGCCTGAATGATTTTTAAGCTGTTAATCAAATCTGAAGTTATATTCAAACTAAGAAATTTCACATTTTCACTTGACTTTTTACGACTTAGCGCATCTGCAACCACATTTGCCTTACCAGGATGGTATTTAATTTCACAGTCGTAATCTTTGATCAACTCTTGCCATCGTCTCTGACGCATATTCAATTCTTTCTGTGAGAAGATATATTGCAAACTCTTATGATCTGTACAAATAACACAATGAGTTCCATACAAATAATGTCTCCACAGTTTCAAAGCAAACACTACTGCAGCCATTTCAAGATCATGCACTGGATAATTCTTCTCATGAACTTTCAACTGTCGCGAGGCATAGGCGATTACTTTATCTCTTTGCATTAATACACAACCCAACCCAGCATAGGATGCATCACAGTATACCACGAAGTCGTCTGAACCTTCTGGTAAAGCTATCACTGGTGCCTGACACAGTAGCTGTTTCAAAATCTGAAAAGCCTTTTCCTGTTCATCAGTCCATCGAAAGGCTACATCTTTACGAGTCAACTTAGTCAACGGACCCGCTAATTTAGAAAAATCTTTGATAAACCTGCGATAATACCCAGCCAATCCCAGAAAACTCTTAATCTCAGTCGGAGTCTTCGGAGAATTCCAATTCATTACCGCTTCTATCTTTGTCGGATCAACTTTTATACCCTCGGTACAAATCACATGACCCAAAAACTGCACTTCACGTAACCAAAATTCACACTTTGAAAATTTTGCAAATAGTTGCTCACGTTTTAACAAGTTCAAAACCAACCTCAGATGTTCAGCATGTTCACTCTCTGTTTTCGAATACACCAATATGTCATCAATAAACACAATCACAAACTTATCTAAGAATGGACGACACACTCTATTCATTAGATCCATGAAGACTGCTGGCGCATTCGTCAACCCAAAAGGCATGACAAGAAATTCATAATGACCATACCTTGTTCTGAACGCTGTTTTCGGTATATCTGATTCAACAACACGAACCTGATGATATCCGGATCGTAAGTCTATCTTAGAAAAGAATGAAGCACCCTGTAACTGATCGAACAAATCATCTATTCGAGGTAACGGATACTTATTCTTTACTGTTCTTTTGTTCAATTCACGATAATCAATACACATACGCATTGACCCATCTTTCTTTTTAACAAACAATACTGGAGCACCCCACGGTGAAGAACTCGGTCGGATAAACCCACGATCTAATAGTTCTTGAATCTGTGACATCATTTCACGGATTTCAGATGGCGCTAATCGGTATGGAGCTTTTGCAACTGGAGTTGTTCCAGGAACCAATTCAATCTTATATTCAACTTCCCTTACCGGCGGCAGACCTGGTAACTCATCTGGGAACACATCGGGAAATTCTGATACTATCGGAATATCGGCCACTGTTTTCTTTTCTTTCTTCGCATCAATCACATATGCAAGAAATGATTCACAACCCTTTGCCATCGACTTTTTCGCTTTCATCATGGTTATCAACAGAAAATTATACCCTCCCCGCTCTCCTCGGGCCACAACACGGGTTCCATCGGTCGAACGAAAGGTAATCATTTTCCTATCACACTTAATATTAGCCCTAAGCGAGCTTAACCAATCCATTCCTAATACTACATCAAAGCTAGGAATAGGTAACACTAAACAAGTCACCGGGAAAGACTTCCCTTCGATCTCTATACAAACCCCAGACACATATGTTGTGACGGGTGTGGTCTTACCATCGGCTACTTCTACACTAACCGGCTTGGGTAACACAGTAGCTGGTAAATTCAACTTAGCACAGAAATCTAGGGACATAAAACACCTATTGGCACCACAATCAAACAATACGCGAGCAGGTATTGAGTTGATTAGAAACATACCGGTGATCACTTCGTCGGTTGCCACAACATTCTCAACTGACATCTAAAAAGCTCTAGCCTCTGCTGTTGGAGGGTTCTTCCTCTTCTGCCCACTCGAGGCAGTTGACCCTCCAGCTGATGCTGAACGCGCCCCTGACCCTGACCCTGACCCTGACCCTGCCCCGGAACTACCACTCTTCGACGGACAACTAATTGCACGATGCCCTGGTTTGTGACAACTCCAACATACACTATTCAGATACGGACATGCTGAAGACTCATGCCCAACAACACCACACTTTAAGCATCTTCTTGTAGCCTCAGAACACTGACCACTGTGAGAAGATCGACACGTGTGACACCAATTCCCTTTACCTGATCCAGATCCAGAACTATTCTGACCACTTTTACTCTTCGATTTAAACCCACTAGAATTCTTGGATTTAGATCCTGATTGACCAGATACTTTCCCACCTTGTTGTAGCACATTACCAAACATTCTGTTTCTGGCGGCCTGAACATCACTTTCTACCATCTTAGCCATCACAACCGCTTGAGACAACGACGTAGCCGTTCTAACAAAAGTTTGGTACTCTGGCAAAATGATATTAACAAAATGTTGTATACGAGACGCTTCGTCTGGCACCCACTGTTGTACAAACCTTAGTTTATCCATATACTTCTCTACTACCTCGTCGATCGTCATTTGAGGTGTCATCTTCATTTCAAGAAACTCAGTCTTGATTCGGTTCATATCAAAAGGATTACAATACTGTTCACACACCTTCCCATGAAACTGCTCCCATGTGATCATACTCACTTGCTCTTTTGGTATACTAGAAATCAAAGAATCCCACCAAATCATAGCCCTACCTTTCAACAGTCTACTAGCATATGTTACCTTCAGCTCGGGTTCACACTGACACGCTTCAAATACCCTTTCAACTTCTCGCAACCAATTGAGAGTTACAGTCGGATCAGTACTTCCAGAGAACTCAGAGGGTTTGCAATCACGGAAGTTCTTATAAGTACACTTTTTGGGTGGTTGCATGTAAGGTTGTTGAAACATTTGCATTTGGTACGGGTTCATCATCATGGGATTTTGGTAAGTAAAAGCGTTTTGCGGTGGCATATAATATTGGTTAGGTATTTGATTCTGAAACTGGTTCTGGTGCACATTAGGTATCGTTTGGGATTGCGCGGTTGGGAATCCAGGTGGTGTATCATCATTTCCAAAATGCCTTGCCAATTCAAGCTCATTAATTTTATCCTCGGCCTCTTTTAGCTTACTTTCTAATTGAAGGATGTAACTACTCTGATCGTCATCATACTCAACACCCTCTTCTGGTGCTCTAAATGTTCCGGGGTTGGATGGGCCAGTTGCGTTTCTATCAGCCATACCTGTGCTACAAAACAGCTTACACAAAAGCTTAGTGGATAACAGTTAGTTCAATCACAACTAACACACGTATATCCTATTTTCACTTAGCCCCCACTCCCACAGACATGTTTGACTTGCCTCAGGGTTTGGGAACAAAATACGCGCACGTATTTGCTGCCAAACCATGCTCTGATACCAACTTGTAACACCGGCCATTTTTTTTTTTATATATATACACAGCGGAAGACTTCATTTACATAATTACCCTTATTCGATAACAACATGATTACCATAAATCCTTAGTTAATTACTTTATTACAAACCACAGGTGTTACGTTATTACAAAACATTATTTAAACAAAAGTCCACATCAGAGTTGGTTGTCAAACATGTCGTCTGCTGTATCACCCATCCCGACTAGCAGTACCTAAACCTGCAAGGGGGAAAACATGTGGGGGATTAGCGCACCGCTAAGTGAATGGAATCTATCTAACAGATATAGCTTAAGTCACACACAAGCTATATACATCAACAATACCTGCTAACTACCAACTAGCATACAAAAGACAATACGAGGATCGGCGGATTGTACGAGCACACGACTCCCAGCTGATCGGGCCTGAGTCTATCGATAGTCCCTGCTACTCAATTAACAGTATAGTTATCCAGATGCAGGGGGTGCATCGTTCACACTATACTCCACAATCAGTAGCCTATGGACCCAACCTCCCCTAGGCACGGTTGACCTCATACGGACTCTAACCTCTCCTAGGCACGGCCTCGAGTCCCCAGTCTCCCTAGGCCCGACTGGTGCCATTCACACAGTGTACACATAATTCACATACAACATCAGGCAAACGATATTATTCTATCATGGCAATTCCTACACTATGCATGGTAAAAGAGTCAACCACAGTAGCATGATATGCTACTTAAACTCTATCCGTAGATAGACCCACTCACCAATTACCAGCAACTGCTCAGTTATTATTTCTAAGCTTCTTCCTTGTCCTTATCTCCTGAGAACAGCAAAAACCAAGTTAGAATAGTGTTCCCATCAAGATTAGACACACTGACAACGAATTATAGCAAATTAGTAAGAATTTGCGTCCGCTAAAATTTTCATGCTTAACACTTATGCACTTTCAAAATTTACATCCTGAACACCAAAATACAAACGGGCAGCATAACGGCTAGAATTCCACACTTAGTAAGAATTTCACTGTCTAAGACCATCGGTCGATGGTCCCATCCATCGGCCGATCGTCAACACACCATCGGTCGATGGTCTCCCCCAATCGGTCGATCGTCAAAATTACATCAGCTGGTCAGAATCTCACACCATCGGTCGATGGTCTTGTCCACCGGCCGATCGACCCTCACCATCGGTCGATGGTCAACGACCATCGGCCGAAGGTAGTTCATCAGCTGCAACAGCAGCAAAGTGACGGGTTTCAACCCAAAATCACCAAATCTCAACTTTGGACACGTTTTTGACCTCAAAACTGGTTACATCTTTTACACTAGACATTTAGAAACATAAACCCACAACTTTTATGCACAAACAACAACAAATTGAACCAATTTGACACAAAACCCCATTTTAACAAAAACTAACTTAAAAACCCATTTAATCACAGATTTGATCATGAAATTTTACAAACTTTACCTTGTTAGAATCACAATGACACAAGGAACGTTTTGACACCAAAATCAAGCTTCAATTCGAGATCAAATGATTTAGGGTTGTTTGAAAGGATGAAGATGAGGTTAGGTGAGAGTGAGAATGGGAGGAAGGTTCAGGAACAAAATGAGGGGAATTAGCTGCCTCTACACTTATTTTGGGGTTAAAACCCATACCCCACAACACACGGGTATTTACCAGTTATCTGATATCTTTCACACAAGATTAGGTAGCCCAAACGAGGTCCAAATAAAATAAACAAACCTGTTCTGGGACCCTTGTCACAAGCTGGTCACAACACAATTATAATAAAACACTAATAAAATAATTAAAATAAAAGCACTTAAGACTTAGCACAAACCCTAAGTGCAAAATAGTCCACTTACAACTAGCCTGGGTTTCAGTCTGTTACAGTAGAGTTCATCAAGATTATTATTAAGTCAATTATAGTTGGATATATTATGAAATGGTATGCATGCTGTCAACTTTCGATGAAATGAAAGTTTGTCTTTTTTTTAAAAACGAATGCAATGTTTGTAAAATGTATCGTATAGAGGTCAAGTACCTCGCGATGTAACCAAATGTAATGTATTCGTCCAGATGGATTAGGACGGGTCATTAGAGTCTTCTACTTCAGTTGATTGCAATGTTCTTGCTTGGAAGAAGGCCATTGGCAGCCATGTTGTGTTCTTGAGTCAACTGTAGTAATTACTTTTGCATATGATCCTATCCGAGGTACTACATCTGTAGTATGTAAGTCATTGTATATTCAAGTTTTAGCATTTTATGTATGCAATCATCTCCATTTTATGTATCAATTTTTTTGTAACTCAATGGCTTATATTTCAGCTAAATGCCAACTGATTTCCAGCAATTAATACATTTCTGAGTTGAAGATGAAGATGAAGATGAAGATGACCGGTTTACCAGATAACCGGTCACCTTTTGTTTACATTAGCACATTTTTTAAAGTTTATGGCCTACATTAATATTTTTTAGGGTATATCGCCTATATTGGGACACAAAAAAAATATATAACCAATCCGTAGCCTTAACCTTTAAGTTAAATGTAACCCAGTAAACGTTTATTTACAAATGTATGAGTTTTTGTTTTCTCATTATATGACTACTATATACTTTGTTAATTAGTGACCCATTTTCTTATAAATGGGTCATGTACATACATATAATTATATAACTTGCTTTTTCTCTATGATGTATAGGTTCATCTTTTGATTCATTTTTTCAGTTGCATCACATAGACAAGAGGATATGAGAAGTGTCGTGTGAAGTAGTAATTGGCTACTTCAAATGGTAACTAATACTATAACATTAGACTATTCCTTCTTTTAACACAACTAAGGAATTTTTTTGCCCAAAATAACCCAACCCATTTGACATGCCTGTTTTTTCATCTCCAAGATATTATAATACACCATAACAAACTATAGATGTTACTTATGTTTAGGAAACTCAATGTTTTCGCTATAATTTGAACAAATAATTATTATTTTAAGTATGCTTATTCAAACACTTGGAATTTTCATGATTAATGTGTATATGCTTGATACAGAAAATAACATATTTTGCAGGAGCAGTAGTGTCACTGGATTCAGGGTCACTTTTAGTAAACCCTTGGAACATAACACAAGTGGCTTCTTCAATTGCTTTTGCTTTGGACATAGCTACTGAGGAGAGGGAAAAATGACACTAATATAACTTCAAGCATGCCACCAGTCATACATCCCATGTTACTCGAAAAATGGGATCATTGTCTACTATTTCATATGTAGTGAACTCAATGATGCGATTATGGAGGCTCAACTGAAGATCATATAGATTCCACCTTCATTCACACAAATGTCTTACCTGAACCTCTTTTAGAGGGCTTGAGCACACACTGGGCACTTTTGAAGTGAATGCCCTTTCACATGGCACCATTGGCACTTCCCAAGAAACAGGTGCAAGCCAGTTAAGTTATTAGTAGTTGTTGTTGGACTAGATGTTGGCTGAGGAGAATATGATTGCGAACGTTAGTACATGCGAGAGTAAGTATTGTTTACAGTAGCAGGAAGTGTGGTGAGATATGGTTGATTCTTTAAGGTGAGTTCTTGATTGATCAGTTTCTCGTGAAGTTCAGCAAACAAAATAGCAGTCTCGTGTATTGACCGTGTCTATTACACCCTGATAATTTTCATCCAGTCCCTCCAGCACCTTATTGGTATTTATGATCATGGGTTATTTTTCTTGTGAAAAACGATGGGATCAAATGATTTCACTATAGGAAATGGCTGAATTAGGTACTTAAATGGAGTATCTGTGTAGTTTTATAATGCACACGCTTCTTATACAATTGTGGCTATTGTAAACCATCGTCACAAGCATGGAATTGGGTCATGCTTGTGCGAGAAGACTCCGAGCTAGCTTTTGTAAACACTTTATGCTTGATCAATCATGTCCACGCTATAAATTCACGTTATTTTACTCCTACTTGTGAAATAATTGTCAAAACGAATTCATAACATCAATTAATTAGTTTGCATCAATATTGCAACGTGCCTTTAAAAAGCCCGCGAATGCGCGGGTATTAAACTAGTTAATAAATTACATTATCACAATTATTTTTGTTTACTCTATTTTACTTCTAACTTTTTACGTATACCTTTGTTTTACATGTATAAAATAATGATATAAAGGAATTTTATCCCATTATCTTTATCTAATTTATGAAAGTGAGCAGTTAAACAAAAACAACCTAAAAAGAAATACCGGACTTTTGAATTGAAACAGAAAGAGAAAATACATAATTATCACATGAATATGAATATAGAATATATAATATATAATATAAATGTAATAATGTATATGGATATCAATATATCACAATATATTTTTTTTTTTAGCTCTAACTTCGATTATTCAAATTTGCTAGTTCCCGCATGTGTTTCTCTCCTTTCGGCCATTAGCATTTCATCAAAGAGTTCCTTTTTTGTCGTGTTTTTCTCCTTTGTCATCCATCGTATTTTATTTCCTCTTCTTCCTACGTTCCAGTTACATTTTGGAGATTTTGTCCAATGCAAACTCGATTGTGACAACATTCAATGTATCTGAACTTGAAAACCTGCCTTTTTCTTGAACACCAGTCTCTCCGCCACAACATGCAACTTACCACTGCCTCTTTATTTTAATCTGAACTTGATATATTTGTCACTAAAAAGTGCAAATATAAAGGAGGAATCAAATGACACCTAGAGGTATTATATCATCTTTTTTTTTTTTTTTTTTAGGAAAAGGTTGTATAAATATTAACCATAATAGTAATACGGAGTATTAATCATTATTATAAGTTAATATTACAAGTAATATACTTAATATTAATATTAATATTAATATTCATTATTTTTTGGTGTTGAATGTTACTCCGCATAATAACATATTTATAAAAAAATGTTAAGTTTAACATTAACATAAAAAAGTGAAAATTACAAATATACCCTTTCACTAATTGAGAATGAATGGAATAAGACCACTATCAACGGGGCCGCCGTTGGAGCTGCTTTGGGCCGCTGTTGCAACGGCGCCGTTGCTAGCAACCGCGGTTGGCTCTGCCATTGATCGACCGTCTTCCAAAATGTTGTGCATTGACATATTGAAGGACGCTGGATCTGTTAATTTTTATAAAAAAATAAAAAATAGACAACATAAAATCGAATCACACACAAACTGATAATTTATGTTGAAGAACAAGAGTTGGAAATGGAGATGATAAATTGGAGAGAGAGATGGGGGTGATGAATTGGGGAAGGTGGTTAGACTACTCCCAATAGTTACTTCTTAAGGAGGTCATTTCTCAAAATAAAAAAAACGTCATAGGTATTTGAAAGTCTTTTTCCTTCTACAGTAGAAACTCGATAAATTAATACTCGATTATTTAATAAACTCTCTAAGATAATATTTTTTGCCAGTTCCGACTCGGGGATAGGGTGCTAAATTAATAATTCGCCAATATTATATGATAATACAATTTTAATAATTTCTTTAGACCCCATATAAAATATAATTTAATAATTCCTTATATAGTATATAGCATATTACATGAATGATTTATGAAGGTTTCTTGAAAAATGACTCAATTGTCTTTTGTTTTTTGTTGAAATCAATTTCCCCTTGAATCTCGTCTCTAATTTTCCTTAGTATGGTAAGAACTTCTGGTGTTGTTTTCACATAGCTCAACAAGAAATTATTCAATGTGATTGCCGCTTTAATAGCTTCGTTTCGCGAAGGGGGCTCCATTGTAGAACTTTCATCATTTTCTTCATCGATATCATCTTTATTAATTCCAATAACGCTTTCAATAATTTCTTCATCAGTCAACAACTGTGCAACTACGTTTTCTTCTGGGTGAGTCAGAACATCTTCGACATCCATTGCATTGCGATAACTCAACTCTTTGATCAAATTCTGGAGTTCTTGAGTGCTTTCACCACCTTCATCTGAGTTCTCAAAAGTCATGTTATCTGTTGATCGAAGTTTACAATGACGAAAGCAGTTCACAATTGTATTTGCACTAACATCCATAGTCCTGCTGAAATCGCAAGATTCATTGCATCTAATACATTCATTTTTGCTGGATTCGAAACCCCTAATTCATAACCCTCCAAAAGGCTTCTATAAAATCGATGACGATAATGCATCTTAAAAGCTCGTATGATCCCCGCGTCACAAGGTTGAATTTTAGAAGTTGTGTTTGGTGGCAAAAAAAAATAATTCAACATTTCATAATCCTTCAATAATTTTTGGATGAGCAGGGCAATTATCCACAATCAAGAGAATTTTTCTTCCAACCATTTTTTTTTATCAAGTTGGCGAACATATTCTTCAAATAACACACCAGTCATCCAGGCTCGTTTGTTAGCACGGTACTCACAGTTCAGACTGTTCAAGTTTACATTCTTGAAGCACCTTGGTTTAGCATATTTCTCAATAATCCATAAAGGAAGTTTTTTCAAATCGTCCTCATTACAGCAAATAGCAACAATTAGTCTTTCCTTGTCTTGTTTTTTCCCTTCAAGCTGCATTGTTGCAAGAGAATGATCCGGTTGAAGTATAAAAAACAAACATGTTTAAGATCAAAACATGTAAATAATTACATCACTAAAGTATTGAATAATAAGATGGGAGATTGAAGGTTTCTTTCAAATTGGGCCGTTCATTTGATATACATGCATTGTATACAATAATTAAGTAGAAGGTTGAAAGGTGTTTGTAAACTAAGTATTCTACTATAAATTAATAAAATATTAATTAATATATAAATTAATAATTATTAATTTATCGATTAATTAATAACTCTTTTAATTAATAAATTTTGGTGGTCCAAGTGTATTATTTTATAGAATTTTTACGGTTTTTTTGACATAAGTGGATATTGTCATTTTATAAACTTTTAGAAGACGGTAACAAGTGAGTTTGGTGGGCCCTATGTTTTTAACCTCATTCAATTTGTTCATGCATCAAAAGATTATATTTTATATTTTTATAAATAACATGCAATACAAAGGCATTTTTTTGTTGTTACATTCAAACTGTAACAAAATTATAAGTTAAATTTATTAAAATTAAGATCAGTACAGCTCTCACCTATCATTCTCTCCAATGTTTTTTTTTTCTTTTTTAAAAATTTTGTTTTTAATTAAATGAAGATGAGTAGATCCTAGTCCTTTTGAAGACGTGTGTTATGGTTAGTAGCAGTTAGTGTTTTTCAGTCATTCTAAAGAAGTGCTGATGTGACACTGATGTGGCAGTCAGTCTTTTTAAAAAAGCATGTCATGGTTGAGAGTGGTCTTAGGTGAATGTTGTGAATAATATTATTTTTAGATAAATAAATATAAATACTAAAAAATGAGTAATATTATTTTATTTATACTCAAATATAAATACGATGCATAAAAAATAATAATAAAAGTAATAATAGTAAATAATAATAATAAACTTAATATTAGTAAATAATAATAAAATATTGAAGTGAGGTTAATGTGGTTGGTGTGATAATTGTTAGTGAATGTGGTTGGTAAGGCTTGTTTTGGCCCATTGGCACTTTTACCCCATCATCCACATGGCAACTTGTTTGACGCTCTTGACGCCCCTAACGCGACGTCAAAATTTGACGCACAGGGCGTCAATCGAAAATTTCACGGAAGTGTCAAATTTGTTTCAGCCAATCAGATTTTGCCACATATTTTTATATATTATTAATTAATAAATTTTATAGCCAACTACCAATAATATTTTACCACATCACTCATCACAAATTTAACCCTCAAATTTGACATTCCCCTTTAAACAACTTCACCACTTGACCTTGCCACATCACCAAAAAGTACATCACTTGCCTTTGACGTCACCATCACGGTTAGGAATAGTCTAATATAAAAGGAAGAAGCTGCTGAAGTGGTGCTGATGTAATACAATATGATTATGAAAGTGGTGTGATAGTTGAGAGTAGTCTAAAATAATTTGAGGATGAATCCATTTCCACATATCGATAATGAAAAATAATAACTGTCACTCATAGTCGAAGAAAAATACAGTAAACTTTGTATTCTTGCCTTTACTTTTATATTTCAATACACCATTTTCCAGCTTTAAAGCTTTAATATCATGCCTAAACAATGATTAAAAAAAAAAAAAAAAACACAACAACGCGACTACAAACACCTTTGGTGAACAGGGCTCAGCTCGTGTATTAAATTCATTCATACTCATAAATATATGGCCGCATAATAAACCTCATAAACGGTTTGTAATCCTAGCGTTCATCGAATGATTTGTTCATGAGCTCAACCGCTGAATCCATAAACTGCAACACAATGAACAATAAACAACATATGGTGATGTTAAGATGCTAATAAGATCCTTAAAAGATAAAATAAAAAAAAAATATATAAAAAAAAAAACTACAAGACAAAGAAACTGACTAGAAAATAATACATCTGACATATTAATATTTTTAGTAAATATAAGAACTTGAGAACACAGGCAGGTACATGAGTTGAAGACCAATCAAAGCATTTTACATTCTATGTTCATACAAACCTTCACAAATAAGTTATAAATCTTAGAAGTGTTTTGTGGTGAAAATATTCACCAATATTTTTGTTTATGAAGTACAATATATAAATTAGGATTTTTCTAACGATAGCTCTAGCACGTTGAAAAGTGTTGTACGTAGCGTTTAATTATATGCGCGTATTCAACGGTAAACTAGACTTAAAAAAAAAAAAAAAAAAAATTACATTTAAGCGTGTTAGCGATAGCTATCGGTAGAAAATCCATTAAATTTCTATATGAATTATAAAGATTTTTTTGGCAACCACTGTCCCATTATAACTCTTTTATACGGTGTAGCAATTTTGGTTCCATGAAATGTGCAAGTGTGCAACCATGGAAATGGAACATAAATCAAGGAACCTGTCGGCTGTTGCTATTGTTAAATAACGAAAATTACCCTTCAATGAAGACAATATAAGGTAACCTTTTTAGATGTAAATCCTCATCGACTTTCTAATGATCGTAAATGAGTAAATAGGTCATTTTTAGTTGGACAACTGAAAACGTTACGTCATCTAACACTCACAGAACACTAAAACTGGATATTGTTGCGATGTTCCTGACATGGCAAGAGTACAAGTTCTGTGCACTATGGACTCAAGGGACGAGTATATATAATAGATATAAGAAGTAATTCAACGGTAAATTTGCAATGAAAATAATTGGACTATACCTTCCCAATATTCTTAAGTTCTTTACCAACAGGTTCTAGAAACTTCAAGTCAACATCAATAGGCCACACCTGCATATACATAATAACAATTTTAATGAGACGAGACAATTTTTGAAAAAACAGTGTGGAATAGTCACAACATATAATCTGATCCACATTCATATTTCATGCAATGACCCAATGTTGTTTCAAGCCATTGATCGTAAAAACTGAAACTTTTGATTAAGCAAATTTTCCTTATTCCTTGAATTGGATGAAACCATCACAAAATAGCCCATTGGTTGGTTGGGGCCTGATACTTGCAAGAAGTCTCGGGTTCGAATCTTGTTATGGTCAAGGAACGGTTGGAAACGACCACGGAGTAATCCGGCAGGGACGCATACATTAGAGTATGGGGTCAGAATGCTTGCTCTTCCGGGTAACCCGAACAGTGAAAAACCATTTAACTTTTTCAATAGTAC
Source organism: Rutidosis leptorrhynchoides (assembly GCF_046630445.1). NCBI lineage: Eukaryota > Viridiplantae > Streptophyta > Magnoliopsida > Asterales > Asteraceae > Rutidosis > Rutidosis leptorrhynchoides. Next base: position 361,330,854 of record NC_092338.1, read on the forward strand.
GGGTTTGAAACCTTAGAAAAAAAATTTTAGGGTTCAATAATTTACATCTCAATTCTCCTAGCATCAGGAAAACAGTATGACATCTTTCATTATATAACAAGAAGTAAGAACCAATGAAGTGTCAAATAATAGCAAACTGAAAAAATGATGAAAGCTTACGATACACTTTAAGATACATCGAAAATATTGTCATAAACGAATGCACTTCATTAGATGATTCAAGAGTAGAAACAAATTTTGACTTTTGAGGTCAAACATATTATTCTCCCAATTAAAATCTACATAAATTAAACCAAAGTTATGGAAAGATTTGACGATGAAACTAAACATAGTCACAAGCACTACATAAAGAAAATATCAGGCATTAAATCTATAAGAAGGTCCATTTAAATAACACAATTTGAAAGTGTTAGTTTGACCTCAAATATAAAAAGAACAGGTCAGCTGTTTTATTTATATTTTCTTCTATCAAGTTGCAGCCGACTCCTTGGAGCACCAGGTTTCACTCCTTGTTTCAGACCATTTTCTTTTAATGCATTGCTTTTGATTTTCATTTTTTTATCATCTTTTTTAGTTATGTAACAAGTAACAGCTAATAATCAATAATTGACAGATATTACAACAAACAAGGTTAGCCAATTTAAGGAGTGTATTGTGTGCAGTTTGTTTGAATGAAATTAAGGTGATCTATACAACATTAAACTAACAGACTAACAGTTCACGAAAAATATAGAAGTAACAAGCATTTGATCATACTTATCTTTAAATTGCAGCTTGCTCAAGTTATAATCTAATTTTCTACATTACACCAACACAAGTTTATAATCATCATCTATATCCGGCAAAAACTTATAACAGAAAACGACACGACATAAAATGAAATTCCAGATGATAGTAAATCTAAACTTAACAATCCATCCGTCCAAATAAAGAATTCCACTGTTAAATATGCAATTGTATAAATTAAGTTTTTATAGCTTTAGGCACTGATCAACTAATCCAGAACTAAAACAACATAAAGACTCAAATTTCAAAGTGCAGCAACAAAAGAGCACACCTTTAATCCGAGTAGTTTAACGGGCGTAGTCTGCCCAGGAACAATACAATCTGGTCCAGCTGCTTCCACTATAGCTTCTGTTCCTAACCCATCTCCAATCGGATCCGGGTGCTGCATAAAGATCATCCAAAACCAAAAAAGATTCAAACTTTTTCATAACCCACATCAAGAATTAGTATCCAACCACAAAAATCCCACAAATTTATGTAATTTTTTTATGTCAACACAAATATGAAATTAAACTGCAAAATTATAAATATAAATATACAGATATTATTAACTTCAAACAAAATAAAGAGCTAATAGTAATTACTAATTACTAATTACTATAAAGAATGAAACTTTCATACATGGATTTCAGCTTTAGATATATACCAAATGCATATATAAAGACCCCAATGACTAAAATTAGTAAATACAGAATGAAATTAATATTAATACAAACCTTGATGAGAGAAAGGGCATAATTGGAATAAGGGTTTTGAGGGAGTGAAAGAACAGGGGAAAGATGGATTTTGGGTAAGGGTTTCATGGCAGTTGATCCTGATGCTCTCCATGGTACATCTTTTTGTAAGGCAGCTCCTGTTCCTTTCTTTGAAGACATTAATTTAATTAATATTAATTAATTATCAACAATTGGTGGCTTGTTTCTTGTTATTGCTGAAGATTGAAGGTTATCTGGAAGAAGGGTGTAATTGTAACCAGTGACAAAATATATATATATATATATATATATATATATATATATATATATATATATATATATATATATATATATATATATATATATATAAAGAAATAATTAAAGATTAAGGAATGGATTGTGAAGTGGTGGTTGAGGTTTTGGAGTTCGAATTTTTGGTGGTTGTTGATTGACGAGTTTAAGGGAAGATGTTTATATGTGATATATCCAAATAAAAATTGGATCATTCCCCCTTCCCTATCCAAAATAAGAAAATTTTAGTACTAGTAGTATGTACATAGAAAATGATAAACATAGTTAGACAAGAGTTACTGCCACATCAACATTTTCTTTCATCACTAACCAAAGACTAATTACTAACAACCTTATGACGTACTCACCACTTGATCTCACCTCCAATTTTTAATATTAAACTTCTTGGTTATGTTACTCCTAGCTCGCATCAACAACTCGTATTGGTTGAGTGGAATGTCGGAAGACACCAGTTGCGATAGAAGCTTCAAACTTTCCAACATCATACGAGTGTCGACCTCCTCCTCCAACTTTCTTGTGCGTTTTTTCAACTTCCTCTTGTATCACTCTCATGGTCTCCCGTGTAGCATTTGCAGATTCATAGATGGATGCTTTAGCATCCTCCTAAGAACAACGAGATGTCGCATCCTACGAACAAGAACTCTTTTGACTCTTTGCACGACCATGCGGACGGCGAATTGGTGGACCTCGAAATAAATGCTCCAAATTAACAGTTTATTGGTTTGTTGGGATCGGGATCGAATCGATTTCATCTCCCAAATTGATAGGTTCATGCTCGGGTAGTCGGGTTGTTGTCGACGTTTGTTGCTCACCACACTTTCACACATTAAAAATTGGGGAAAATCTCTAAGAACCCTTCATGCTTTTTCGTACATGAAGCTTTTATTTGTTTGTTCAAGAAACGCATTTAACATGTAAAATGAGATCCACGTCGTTGTGTCCACTAGGCCAATGCTTAGCAATTTTATCATAAATCCCGATAAACAACCTGACATCTTTGGACATCTTGCTCCACTTTCACGTTATTTGATCCATACGCCTTTGTTCCTTAACTAGGGAGTTGTATTCTTTTCGGACAGAGTTCTAAAAATAGCTATGTGTTTGAGAGTTTCCAATGCGGGATTTAGATTAGCACGCATCCAACACTCTGACAAAATCTTACTTTCCTCGTCCGACCACAACACCTTAGCTGTGACGATCGCTCCAAATCCATATGGACGAACACGTCATTCATCGATTTCATTGCGAGGTATTTGACCTCTATATGATACGTTTTGTAAACATTGCATTCTTTTAAAAAGGTACACCATAAATGAATATTTAAATCAAAGGTTTTCGACATCTGATGATTTTTACATATAGACAATCACCGTAATATAATAGTTTACAATGATACTTCCGTTGACAATGCAGTCAAAATAAGATACATGGTGATGATTTGGTGAATGCAACGTTTCCTTGAAAAATATGTCATGTAAGACTCCACGCACATAGCTTCTGTCACGACCCTACTTTTTCCGTTATCTTTTACCGTTAATTATTTAACGACCGTTAACTGTTATTCGTGCCATGTCATTTCTATGACCTATATTATTATTTTTGTAATAATATATTAATTATTATGTGTTAAATGAATATTTGTATTCATATTTTAAATCGTACGTTTCTACGTGTCGCGGATTTCTATCCGGCGAATCTTTTCGGTTTTCAAACCAACGGTCGAGCTTTTGGGATTTTTAAATCCTAATTATTTTAAATATGATATTTTAATGTCATATATTTATATATAGTGTTTATATATATTTTTCTTAGCGTATTTGTTATCTCTCCGAATTTTCAATCGCGTAGTAGCGTTTTCGCGTTTCGACCTTCGTTCGGGCATTCGGGCCACAAGCTATTGAACATTTAGCAAATTTGGGCCATAAAGGGGCCCACCCTTTCATTTTTGGTCGAAATACTTCCACCCTTACCCCCATTTTCTTTTTTTTCAAATTTTTTTTTCAAATTTTTATTTCTCATTTCTTTGTTAAACCTAAAACTAGCAAGTCTTTATTATTTTTCTCTCATTTTTTTTTTTGCTCTCTCCTCCTCTTTTCTCCCTTTTGGTTCCGTCAACCACCACCATAAATATCATCATCATCTTTTGATTTACACCTTGAAGATTTAGGGCTTTTCACATAATCGGATTCTACTCTTCAAGCTCTACGCGATTACATCCTTTGTTCTTTGATTTGGGTATACCTATGAACCCTAATTTTTCAATTCTTATTCATTTCTACTGATTATGTATGTATTTGATGTTATTATGATAGTATAACACTTGTGTATTGTTGTATTAATGATTGTATGCGTAGAATTGCTCGATTATATATGTTTTCGGTTTGATTAATTTGGGACAGCAGCCTTTTCGTTCATTTCTGGTTATGTAACTGTTATAAAAGTAAAATTGAAGTATTTATATGAGTTCCTCTCATCAAGACATTAATTTTAGACTCCGGATTCATGTCATTTCGATTCCCGGAGCTTAAGATATGATTAAAATGGTGTTATGTGGAGATTAAACTATGAAAACGAATTGAACCAGGTTTGGTCCGACTTTGTGACCATTTTTAGAGTCCTTAGGGTGTACTAGTGTGTTAGGATTGATGATGGTATGAACTTTCATGTTCGGGTCATCAAAATCCGAGCCATGGATCACCCGTTATGACTAAAACACGTTTTTGAGCGGATTAAAGGTCCAAACTGATTAAGAGCTGTAAGTCATGACTTGGTGACTGTTCTTGGGATGTTCTTGAGCACACTAATGTGTCAGGTGGGTTGGTTAGGCGAAGATATATATAAGGCTCGCTGAAAACTGATTCCCGGGGCTCAAGCTATGACCCGATGAACTTTTGATTAAAACTTATGGTTATTAAATAAAACTTATGATATAAATAATGATTTTAATTATTATTAAATTACTTATGATATAAAAAGTAATTATTATAATTTAAGACTTATGATATATATTTATTATATCATTTAATTATTACTTATGATTTAATTAAACTTTGAATTAAACTTATGATTAATAATACTTTTATTATTAATGGAAAATACTTATGATAAGTACTAAACTTATATTATGAAATTATTATAATAAGACTTATAATAAGGATTAATTAATTATTTAATTATTATAAGGCTTAGTTATTATTTAATTATTAAATACTTTTTTTTTTTTTTTTTTTTTTGAAAGGCAAGCCCCCCAAAGTGTAGCAAGTGAGGATTGAACTTGGGTCCCTTTGGAACTTTCCAAGCATCCTACCACCAAGCCAACCCCTTGGGGTTAATTATTAAATACTTAAGATTTAATAATTATAATTAGAAACTTATGATATGATTAATAATTCATTATTAATTAATAATACTTATGATATGATTTAAATCTTATTATTAATTAATAATACTTATATTATGACTAATATTTAAGTAATTAATTAAATACTTATGTTATACTATTAAATATATCATTTAAACTTATGTTAACTTTAATAATTCATTTTAATTTAATTAAACTTATGTTATGACATAATTATACATATTTAACTTTAATTAACATTATACCTTATATTATTATTATAACTTATACTTTTAAAATTAATGTTGACTATGTTTGACCGAGGTTGACTTTTGAGTTGACTTTCGGTTGACTTTGACTTTCAGTTGACTTTTGTTGACTTTCTAAATAAGGAAACTTTCCTAACTTAAAACTTTCTAAAAATAGAAACTTTCTAAATTTAGAAACTTTCTAAAAATAGAAACTTTCCTAAAATAGAAACTTTTCAAAAATAGAAACTTTCCAAAAATAGAAAATTTTCAAAAATGGAAACCTGCTAAAAATAGAAACTTTCTAAAAATAGAAAGTGTGTGTCCGTACGCTGTTCCGATCAAACCGATGCATGTTGAGTATTGTTCTATGTCTACTTGCAACATGTACAATAGCTATCATACTAAGACTTGACCTAAGTTAGTTATTTATATCGACCTGCTTTATTTATAGGTCGGCGTTGTGATCATTCCTGATCAATTTACTTCAATTGTTGTTCGCTTATTTGTATGGTTACTTCGTTTGCTATTAAGGTGAGTTATAGTCCCATTTTTCTATTTTAAATCTTTTGGGATGAGAATACATGCAATTTATTTTATATTTTTGGACACATGTGGAAGTTGGTTTAAATTATTCATTGTAAGTTGAACAAAAATATTCCCTATTCTGGTAACTGTAATCACTGGTTTCTACTGGTGAACGCGAATCCTACGGATAGATCTATCGGGTTTGACAACCCCATTTCGAGCTAGTCGCGCTAGCAATTTATAATCGGAATGTTTAGTACTTCGTATTTAGTTGAAGATACACTTGTTCGGTGTATATTATTTATTGTGTTTGGCAAGGGTAAATAAATGGTTAAGTGATTACCAGGTGGCTCACGGAAAATGGAATAATACTTTTATATGTTTTCTAGCATATAATTTTGTGGTCCAAAAAGGGGTTTTTATGTTTTCAAACATAAATTTTATGGTTTAAATTAAATATTGTTTGCAATATTAAACCTATAATTCACTCAACATTTTTGTTGACAGTTACTCGCTTGTTTTATTCTCAGGTTCATGATTGATTGCTTCCGCTGTGCTTAGAGAGTCTGCATATTTATGATGGCAGCTTTTGTTAAACAATAACTTGCATTCTATTTTGATATATTTAATAGTGGATATTGTTGACTTTGTTTTGGTCAACTTTTGGTTAAGTAATAATGTATGGTTTTTCTAAACTTACATATTTTGGTAGATTTCCTTTATAGGAAATCATTTTTAAACAAAGAATGCAAAGTTATTTATTAAATTCATATAGAGTTATGATCAAGCTGTGGGACCAAGATAACGGTGGTCGTCAAGTGTACTTTGACGGGTCGTTAAAGTTGGTATCAGAGCATTGGTTGTAGGGAATTAGGCTGCATTGATGTCGTTACCCGAGTCAATAGGGTGCATTAGTGAGTCTAGTCTACAGCCCGGCCTATAATATATTATTATATGTGATTATTTGTATCGTATTGGTATGTATATTGTTATTATACATACATCTCTATTATATTCTGAATCCGGGAGGAACTCCCATTCCGATTTAAACGTATTCTTCGACTCATGCGAACTATCCTTATAAGAACACCTCGGGTAGTGAGACCGAGGGATGTCATTCTTGACTTCTGAAATTTTCGACATTTCTATGTCATCTATTATGGTTCTGTATATAACGTTTGAGTTATCTTACGCGAGATGTCATTCTTGACTTCTAAATGCTCGGTATTTCAATGTCAGCTATTATGTTTAGGTATATAACATTCTTGTTATATTACGTGCCTTTGTGCCGTTGTGCCTATGTGCTTTGGTTTTTGAACCGGAAAACGTCATTCTTGACTTTTAGAGATTCTTGGTACTTTGAAGACATTTTCATGTCATCGTTACTCCTATTCATTACTTTTAATGTTTTTGTCTCTTGTGCTACCCTTAGCACATTGTTAAAGAAATCGTTTTAGAGAAATTGTGTCAAAATTCGGGGTTGATCGCGTGTCCTGACCTCATGTAGTGCTATTGGAATGGAACTATGAATTTACGAAAATATAATGGCGTCAGGCCAACGTGATTATATTACGTTAATTCATAAAAAAAGTCCCAATATTGTGACATGAGGAATAGAAAGCGAGTCAAAGAAAATTTTTACACTACTCATTTAGAAATTCCGATGTATTACATGAGTAGGGAAAATATTCATTATCTTATTTGTTGATATAAGAGGAGCTCGTTTTAACCAGATTATCCATCTCATGCTCTATCCTTCATAACTCGCTTGTTAGCAACAGCTTCGCTCGAGAACAATTTTGTCCCAAAGACTTATGTCCTGATAATAGTCAAAACAACATTTAACTCATTGGTTTCATGACCTCGTAACATTTTTGGTCAAATGTCGCACAACGATTCAAGTCATTTACTCGATCTTTCACGATTTTACTTCAACTTGTAAACTCTGAAATACAGATACTCTGTTTATCCTCGGGAGTATTACACATTTGTTTAATTGGGCAGTTCTCACGAGATTTATGGGCAAATAGAAGTAATGAAAAATTTTGTCATGTATACAATTTATAAAATCATATATGTATGTATGGATTCAAATGAATAAATTTACACTTACCTATTTCGGCTAGTATATACTAAATCATACCTTCAAAATTATTTTAAAACCACTCATTTATTGAGCTGTTTGACTAAGTCAATTTGTTTTATATAAATTGGTACACGTTGCACATACTTCTAAATTTACTAAGAACTTCGTTCTGTTTATGTTGTCACATCAAACATTTAAAGCTTTTTCAAAACTCCTTTGGTTGATTTTATCAAATTTTCGCATTAATCTACAGAGTGTTTGGATCACAGTTCTTCTTATCCTCCGTTTAAGGATGAAATTTACCATCAAGTTCATTGATAGAAACTCTTACACCACTTTAGATGTCGGTTTTATAAAATTTGTTGGAAAGTCTTTGCGCTCATAAATTTTTCCCTCTTATGGTTGGACATGGCCAAAATGCGGATCGATAAATCAATTTTCTGGGGTACACTCGATGGTCACCCTATTGTAGAAAATGCGCTAGGTGGGTTTCTACCCCAACTGTTGTATAGTGGGTATCATGGATATATATTACACTAGACCGTTTGAGGATTTTCTACTCTCAAAATTCGTTGTTAACTGCAACACCCTCGTAAACATCAATCCTAAGATTCAATACTTTGAGGTACACGAAATTATTTTTGAAGATTCATCTCACCTGGAGTCGACCATTCTTTATAACCCATGATTGGCGTTCTTTTCATCCGCACATAAATTTAAGAATATGGATGAATCCTACATTTCCTCGCTCATTGTACAAGGAAGTTCACTCTCGTTGAAATATCACACCTTTCGTTTGACGCCCCATGTGATGCCCCATACAAAACCATCATGTACGAATCATCAACAACAGGATCATTACAAGGTCAAACACTATATGCTATTTCAAAATACATTTGCATTCATGATAAAAGGTGACGTCATAACGAACGTCAAGTGTTTTATACCAACAGTATGCTTCTACGAATAGCAAGCATGAATAAATGTATGTGACCCTTAGGTTGTTACAAAACATAGTTTCAAATGTATTAAAGTTTGAATGCAAGATAAACAGTTCATGCGGTGATAACACTAGAGCAGCGGGTGTCTACGGCAAGACTAGTACACAGCGGAAGCAACCTTAAGCACCTGAGAAAAACATGCTTAAAAACATCAACACAAAGTTTGGTGAGCTATAGTTTAAGTATAATAGTATGTAAGGTAGGCCACGAGATTTCAGTGCTTCAACAAGCGTTTCAAAATAGTATGTAAAGTATATGCTTAACCGTGGGCACTTGGTAACTAACTTAACGTTTATACCCCCTGAAAGTACACTTGGCAAGTGCGTATGTTTACGAAGTATTAAACACTCGTTAAATGCTAGCGCGACTAGCCCGAGTGGGGATGTCAAACCCTATGGATCCATATCTAAGATTCGCGTTCACCGGTTCAAAAACCAATGAATAAACGTTACCTATCTAAAGGGAATGTTTATGCCGTTGTATAATCCACACATATATAAGTTTAAGTACTCGTGCCTAGTATGTAAAACATAAAATGCGCATGTATTCTCAGTTCCCAAAATAGTTAAAGTAAAAAGGGAATGCTATAACTCACAATGATAAAGTAGCGGTAAAGTATGACTCGGGAAAAAAGCAAGTGTGTAGGTCCGGGAAGTCCTCAACCTAAGTCAAATAGTACTAAGTCAGTAAATCGTCCCAAAAGGTTTAAAAGTATGTAAATAAGGTCTTAAGGGTCATCATCATTCATCATCAAGCAAAAGGTGTAAAGTAAGTTTCGTTCATGAAAAGAGTTTAAAACAAAGGCTGAGTTCGGTCAGTCACCACAGCGTATATACCTACTGAAATAAGGTGAGACCAGTGGCCATGGCTCCATATATGAGTCCTTTAGTTGTGGTAAAAATTACAGAAGCAAACTAGTCTTCGTTTGACCGTGGCGACGGTCTAAGTGCGAGTAGGTCAGAATTTTCAGCACAACGTTAAATGGACATAGTGACGATCGGAGGGCCATAAATCCTAAACCGTAACTTGGATTAAGATGAGTCCTATATGAGAAGTTATCTACTCGATCAGAGCTATCTGAAAATCATAATTACAGTATCCCAGGTCATACGGGTCAGACACAGAAATAGTAAAACAGAAGGGTTTGTAGGTTCCGGTGGTTCTTGGTGCTCGATGCTTATCATGGTTCTCATTCTTGATGCATATAGCTTCAAGTATACAACTCGTTGATGTGTTTGCATCATCTTGACCAAGGTTTCACCATCATAACACTTGTATAAGTCCAAGACATGTAGCACAACTCATCTAAGTGTTGCAAGTGTTTTGATGAACCAAAGTTACATCAAAGTCTTAGATCCGACACATACATGAACTATAAAAGTAATATTAATAAAGTTTTGACTATTATGACACAAGTGTAGGTCTAAGACATGTAGCACAACTCACTTAAGAGTTGTATGAAGTTTGATGAACCAAAGTTACATCAAGGTCTTAGATCTAACACATACATGAACTTTAAAACTAATATTAAGTTACAACTTGAAAATAAACTTATAAAATTAAGGTCTTAAGTTGTAGAACATAGTTCTTAGTTAGATCTTGAAGATCCTAAACCCAAAAGTCTAGATCTAACATAAGTGTACAAAGTTATAATTAAAGAAAGCTTACTTACATGTTCTTGAACTATTTAAAGTTAACTTTTAGTTCAAGATTAATGAGATCAAAGTTAACTAGTAACACTTGACCAATCTTAACCAACAAACATGAATTTAAAGTGCATAATATAAAGAAACAAGCTAAGTAAACAAGTAACTAGTTCATGGGTTGTTCATACTTTAAAGATTCAAACCAAAGTTTGATCTTTAAGAATGTAAACTTTAAGTTTACAAACATGACTTACAAGTAATAATTCTACAACCATGAACTTAAAATCTCTTAACATATTAAGTGTAGAACATAAACTAGAAAGTTTAAGCTCTTGTATGTTCTTGTAAATACAAGATAAATGAAGAACAAACTAGTAAGTTTGATCCTTGATAACATGTAAGTAAATAACAACAACTAACAACTACAAGTAATTAACAACAAAGAACAAAAGATGATGATGATTATGTAGCCATAGGCTACGGTTTTGATGAAGAAAAAAGAAGAGAGAATTTGTCCAAGTTACTTACAAGAAAGAAAGAAAACCTTGAGAGAAAAATGAGAGAAAGTTGCAAGTAATTTTTGTGTGTGTAAATGAGAGAGTATGAGTGAATGAAGTGATAAGGAATTTGAAAAAAAACTCTCCTCCCTCCTAGTGTAGCCGACGGTTTGGGTGAGGAAGAGGGGAAGGAGTTTGTTCCTTGGTCACTAGCATGTAAAAGTCTAAAAAGATGGATATAAGATGTGTTTGCATGGGGATTATGGTGGAACTAGATTCCTTAAGTGTTTAACCATCTAGTTTCATTCTAAAATAGTACTTACATGTGAGAATGGGCTAAATAGTCCAACTAAGAAGTAGGGTGGGCTTATAAGCCCATATTCAAGAGTCCATTTACATTAATCAAACCCAAGTTCAAGTAATTCCCAAGTAAATCCAATTAAAGCCCAAGTAACTAACTAATAGTCTTAGTTAATTAAAATGATTAATAAAACTTAATCATGAATGTAAATAATATTCTAAAAATATTATTCGTGAAGTTTCGTGTGTCACAAAGACATTTCGGGCATTCAAAAGTCATGTACGGTTAATCATGGCAACAAGTAAATGTAATAACATACATTCGTTAAATCTCAAGTATTAATAATAAACATTATTAATTAAGGATGGAAAAACTAGGGTCGTTACATTACCCACCTGTTAAAGAAAATTTCGTCCCGAAATTTAAGCTGACGTAGATGGAGGAGTTGGGAAAAGGTGAGGATACTTCTGCATCATTTGATCCTCTCGCTCCCAGGTAAACTCAGGTCCTCGTTTGGCATTCCATCGTACTCGGACGATCGGAATCTTGTTGCGTTTCAAAGTTTTGATCTCACGATCCATAATCTCAACTAGTTCTTCCACAAAGTGGAGTTTGTCGTCAATAGTAAGTTCCTCAAATGGTATGATAAGTTCAGGTGCAGCAAGACACTTCTTCAAGTTCGACATGTGGAAGGTAGGATGAACTGAGCTCAACTGTGCTGGTAAATCCAAACGGTAAGCAACGGGTCCAACACGTTTCAAAATTTCGAAAGGACCAATGTATCGCGGGTTTAACTTTCCGCGTTTTCCAAAGCGAATCACACCCTTCCAAGGTGCAACCTTCAACATTACACGGTCACCAACTTTGAATTCAAAGTCTTTACATTTAAGATCAGCATAACTCTTTTGGCGATCACGGGCAGTCTTAAGTCTAGCTTGAATCTGAGCAATCTTCTCCGTGGTTTCATGGACTACCTCAGGTCCGGTGATTTGCTTTTCGCCTACTTCGGCCTAACAGATAGGAGATCAGCACTTGCGGCCATACAATGCTTCAAAAGGTGCGGCATTAATGCTTGAGTGATAACTGTTGTTGTAAGAAAATTCGGCGAGTGGCAAATGCCTTTCCCAGGCCTTTCCGAAATCAATGACACATGCACGCAACATGTCCTCCAAAGTCTGAATCGTGCGTTCGCTTTGCCCGTCGGTCTGTGGGTGATATACAGTACTCATGTCGAGACGAGTTCCCATGGCTTCTTGCAAAGAACGCCAAAATCTAGAAGCAAAACGAGGATCGCGATCCGAGATGATCGATAAAGGTACACCATGACGAGATACAACCTATTTGATGTATAATTGAGCAAGTCTATCCATCGTATCCGTTTCTTTCATAGCCAAGAAGTGTGCAGATTTGGTAAGATGGTCAACGATAACCCAAATGGTATCGTATCCGCCCACCATCTTTGGTAGCTTGGTAATGAAATCCATTGTTATGATTTACCACTTCTATTGCGGGATTCCCGGTTGTTGAAGTAACCCAGAAGGTCTTTGATGTTCGGCCTTAACTTTCAAACAAGTCAAACACTTACCAACATAAGTCGCAACGTCCTTCTTAAGATTCGGCCACCAATACTGTTCTTTAAGGTCGTGGTACATCTTGCCCGCTCCGGGGTGAATCGAATATCTCGATTTGTATGCTTCATCAAGTATAAGGTTTCGTAGATCTCCATAAAGAGGTACCCAAATTCTTCCGGCATAACATCGAAGTCCAGACTCCCTAACCTTGAATCGAGAGACGAGTATGTTCAAATGTTCATGAGTTATATTCTCCTTCTTGAGAGCCTCATCTTGGGCTACTCTGATCTGGCTGTTGAGGTTCAAATGAATGGTGATGTTCAGAGCCCTAACACGAAGAGGTGTCATCCTCTCCTTTCGGCTCAAAGCGTCAGCTACATCATTGGCCTTGCCAGGGTGATAACGGAGTTCACAATCATAGTCGTTCAGCGTCTCGATCCATCGACGCTGTCTCATATTAAGTTGCTTCTGATCGAAGATGTGCTGGAGGCTCTTGTGATCGGTGAAGATAGTGCTCTTAGTTCCATAAAGATAGTGTCTCCACAATTTAAGCGCAAAGACAACGGCTCCAAGTTCAAGATCGTGAGTAGTGTAGTTCCACTCGTGAATCTTCAGTTGACGAGAAGCATAGGCAATAACCTTTGATCGTTGCATCAGTACACAACCAAAACCACTCTTCGATGCATCACAATAAACAACAAAGTCGTCACTGCCCTTAGGAAGTGATAGGATAGGTGCGGTGGTTAACTTCTTCTTCAAAGTTTGAAATGCTGATTCGTGTGCGGGTTCCCAAATGAACTTCTTGCCCTTGTGAGTCAGCGCGGTCAAAGGACGCGCAATCAGAGAAAATCCTTCAATGAACCTTCGGTAGTAACCGACGAGACCTAGGAATTGGCGAATATGAGTCGGAGTAGTGGGGGTCTCCCACTTGCTGATAACTTCAATCTTGGCGGGGTCAACTTTGATACCCTGGTCGCTCACAACATGACCCAGAAATTGGACTTCCTTCAACCAAAATTCACACTTGGAGAATTTGGCGTAAAGTTGCTCTTGTCTCAAGAGTTCAAGTACTAATCGGAGATGTTGCTCATGCTCTTCTTCGCTCTTAGAGTATATGAGGATATCATCTATGAAGACGATAACAAACTTATCCAAGTACGGCTTGCAGACACGATTCATGAGATCCATGAACACGGCAGGTGCATTGGTTAATCCGAATGGCATCACGAGAAACTCATAATGACCATAACGAGTTCTGAATGCAGTTTTCATCACGTTACTTTCCTTCACCCTCAACTGGTGATAACCGGATCGCAAATCGATCTTTGAGTAAACGCTCGATCCTTGTAGTTGATCAAAAAGATCGTCAATTCGTAGAAGAGGATACCGATTCTTGATAGTCAATTTGTTGAGCTCACGGTAGTCGATACACATACGGAAGGATCCATCCTTCTTCTTCACAAACAACACAGGTGCGCCCCAAGGCGAGAAACTTGGTTGGATAAATCCACGGTCTAATAGCTCTTGTAGTTGAATCTGTAATTCTTGCATCTCGGAAGGTGCGAGTCTATAAGGTGCGTGAGCTACAGGTGCAGCTCCTGGCACTAAGTCGATCTGAAACTCTACTGCTCTCGGCGGCGGTAATCAAGGCAATTCTTCAGGAAAGACATCGAAGAATTCGTTCACAATTCGAACATCGTTCACGCTCTTCACCTCAGTTTCTACCATTTTCACATGCGCTAGGACAGCAAGACGTCCCTTCTTCATAATCTTTTGCACTTTCACGCAACTAATGAGGTTCAGCTTTGAGGTACATCTCTCTCCGTAGATGATTAGTGGCTCACCGTCTCCGTGTGGTATACGAAGTGCTTTATCTTCACAGATAATGTCGGCCCTTATCTTGCTCAACCAATCCATACCGTTTATCACGTCAAAACTTCCTAATTTGATGGGTATCAAATCAATTTCGAAATCTGCACCAGCTATGTTGATAATAGCTCCTCGACTAATATGGTCAACTTTCTCAAGTTTTCCATTGGCGACCTCGACAAGCATACTCTCTTTTAAAGGGACTAACGACCAATTAATCTTATCGCAAAAATGTCTACATACATAACTTCTATCGGCACCAGTATCAAATAGGATAGAAGCTAAAAGATTGTTGATAGTGAATATACCTGTCATCAAGTCGGGATTCTCGCGTGCATCCCTTGCATTAACGTTGAAAGCTCTACCACGGGGTGGTCCGCCGTCTTTTCTTTTGTTGGGGCACGCATTTCTAAAATGGCCCGTTTGTCCGCATTCGTAGCACTTTTTAGGTCCATTGGTGTTCGGCTTCCCATTCAAAGTGGTGACCTTGCAATCCTTCCCGATATGCCCAGTCCGTTGGCACTTTTCACAAACAACGTTGCAATACCCAGTATGGTGCTTGTAGCACCGCTTGCATTGTGGTAAGGTTCCTTTGTAGTTTGGGTTTGAGTTGGTGTTCGGTTTAGGGTTTCCACCGTTGTTGTTTCCCCTGAAACCCTCATGTCGTTTCGCCGGGTTCTGATCATAAGTCCTTCCCCTGTTGTTATCCCATTTGCGCTTCTCACTACTACCCACTTCAGACTTAGTTTTCTCCAGTTCATCGATGGTTATTTGATTCATTAAAGTATGCGCCATGCGCATCGCTTCGGGAACATTCGGTGGCTTGGACGAGGTGACATTTCCCTTGATGGACTTAGGGAGTCCCCAGAAGTATCTCTCCATACGCTTGAATTCTGGGGTGACCATTGTCGAACACATCAGGGCTAGTTCCAAAAATCTCCTGTTGTAACCATCAAGGTCGTTCCTAACGGCCTTTAACTGCATGAATTCCATTTCCATCTTTTGTATCTCGGTTCTCGGACAATACTCCTCAATCATGGCACACTTAAATTCTTCCCATGGCGTAGCATACGCCTCATCAATGCCTTGTGCATGTGCCATTGTGTTCCACCACGTGAGCGCGCCGTCAGACAGCGTGCAAGAAGCAAATTTGGTTTTGCTGTCCTCCAAACAGTTGCTAACTCGGAATACTGATTCTAGCTTTTCGAACCATCTAGTGAGACCAACCGGTCCCTCAGTGCCGCTGAAGTTATGTGGTTTACAGCTCTGGAATTCCTTGTACGTGCACCCATTACGAATGAGTTGAATAACCGGTGGCGGTGGCGGTGGAGCTTGGGGTTGCATTTCCGCAATGGCTGCGGCTACTCGTTCGTTAATCATCTCTTCAATCTGAGCAGCGGTAGGTGTCGATGTTGATCGTCCGTTGGCCATGGTGTTCTAAACAAAAATTTTGACTCAAGTCAAAATCCAGCATTCAAATAGTAATAATACAGTATATGGTAACCAACATGGAATCGACACATCACATGTTATTAAATAGCGCATCTAGGTACAAATACCACAGAATCATCATACTGTAACGTAAATAGAACATCGTGCACGAATTACATAACGCAAAGTTCCATTGATTAATAATAATAAGTTACATACATCTGAATAAGTCCGTACAATACATAAGTGAAGCATAAAACTACAACTAGATTATATAATGAAATCTAAATACAACAGCCCTACGGTGAAGGTGGGTGAAGGATGTCCATAACATGGGCCATCTGGTCCTCTAGCTCAGCAACTCGAGCTCGGAGGATCTCCACCTCCCTTGTCAATTCCTCGACAGTGGGAGATGGTGGGACAGGCAGTGCTGGCGGTGCAGGTGGTGCCGATGTAGATGGTCCGGCTCCAGAAATAGTCAGTACGTAATAGGGTGCCTTACGCACGAGTGGGTCGGCAGGATACGGCACAAGCCGCTTACGGGCAGTAACCCTACGACGCCGACCAAACGGGTCAGTGAAGGCTCGTACTTCGTTGATCCCCGGAATGATGGTACCGTCGAAGTGATACCGCTTCTTCGGTGGGGCGGAGGGTGGCTGAACAGGTGCATCGGAAGTCCTCCTCGTCGGAGTCATCATCACTAGAGCCGTCTGTAGATGAATCATCGGATGAAGAATCATCTGAATCATGCGGTGGTGGCTACACTGGTGGCTGAACTGGCTCTCCTCGAGCGGCCATCATCTGTCTGTACCTAGCGGGTCCGATCAGAATGAGACGTCCATCAGGGGCACGTCGGCACCAATGGCGATACCGGTTACGGAACGGACCTTCCCCGAACTCCGCGGGAATCACAATCTCACCAGAGCGGGGCTGTGATCCTGAGGGTCCGGGGGCAGATGGAGCTGGAAACTCCAAAGGGTCCTGGGCTCCGCTAGAAGTAACCGCTGGGGCAGGCGCCTGGCTGCTAGTCCCGAAAGATGAAGCGCCGGGGTCACTCGTGGTTAGCGGGATCGGTGTGTCGGCAGCAACAACAGGTGGGGTGGCTGACGAGTCTGAACTGCCCAAAATGATAGTAGGTGGAGTATCCGACATCTAAACAAGGAAAAATAAATTTTTCCATGTCAGTAAGTCATAAAGCAAGCACGTATTAGGCCAACAGTTTAAATCATGTATAACAATAAGTAGCATGGCAATAATAACGAATCGTACAGAAGTAGCATGCAATCGAAAGCAAGTAATATCATACAGTAGTGAAATCATGTAGTAGCATACGGCATGTAGCAGTAAAAGTAAGCAGCAGCATGCAGTAAGTTCAGCAGAAACACGTAAACTAGCAAGTTGTAGATTAGTCCTATTAGTGAATCCTACTCGTGTCGGTCTTAGACTCACTAATGCAACCTAATTCCCTACAACCAATGTGACGCCCCATGTGACACCCCATGTGACGCCCCGTACAAAACCATCGTGTACGAATCATCAACAACAGGATCATTACAAGGTCAAACACTATATGCTATTTCAAAATACATTTGCATTCATGATAAAAGGTGACGTCATAATGAACGTCAAGTGTTTTATACCAACAGTATGCTTCTATGAATAGCAAGCAGGAATAAATGTACGTGACCCTTAGGTCATTACAAAACATAGTTTCAAATGTATTAAAGTTTGAATGCAAGATAAACAGTTCATGCGGTGATAACACTAGAGCAGCGGGTGTCTACGGCAAGACTAGTACACAGCGGAAGCAACCTTAAGCACCTAAGAAAAACATGCTTAAAAACATCAACACAAAGGTTAGTGAGCTATAGTTTAAGTATAACAGTATGTAAGGTAGGCCACAAGATTTCAGTGCTTCAACAAGCGTTTCAAAATAGTATGTAAAGTATATGCTTAACCGTGGGCACTTGGTAACTAACTTAACGTTTATACCCCCTGAAAGTACACTTGGCAAGTGCGTATGTTTACGAAGTATTAAACACTCGTTAAATGCTAGCGCGACTAGCCCGAGTGGGGATGTCAAACCCTATGGATCCATATCTAAGATTCGCGTTCACCGGTTCAAAAACCAATGAATAAACGTTACCTATCTAAAGGGAATGTTTATGCCGTTGTATAACCCACACATATATAAGTTTAAGTACTCGTGCCTAGTATGTAAAACATAAAATGCGCATGTATTCTCAGTTCCCAAAATAGTTAAAGTAAAAAGGGAATGCTATAACTCACAATGATAAAGTAGCGGTAAAGTATGACTCGGGAAAAAAGCAAGTGTGTAGGTCCGAGAAGTCCTCAACCTAAGTTGAAAGGATCCGAAACTAATCATCCGGACGTTGTCCATATTGATTACAAACGAATTACAATAGTTGATAACATTGCGAGGTACTTGCCCTCTATATGATACATCTTACAAACGTTGCATTTATTCTTAAAAGGCAATCTATAGTTACATCCAGATTTGACATATTCGCCTGACATTTCATAATATTCAAATGACCTAAACCGCCATTTACTTAATAATAGTTTCTATGAACTTCAATAACTCGAATGCAACGCCTTATGATATAAGTCCTTAATGGCCTCAAGTAGTATCCTTAGTACGAGCTAATGCACAACGGAAGACTTAATTCATACCTGAGAATAACATGCTTTAAAATGTCAACATAAAGTTGGTGAGATATAGGTTTAATGCCGGCAGCGATATAAATATAGACCACAAGATTTCATATATAAACATTTTCATAAAAATATTCTAAGTGGTTGAGCACTTGGTAACCATACTTAACATTTAATCACGTCGCATATTCCCTTTAATATGAAATCTTACTACACTGTACCAAGTGTAGTCACGAAACGAAGTACTGTGCAACCGTTGAATACTGGTCGTCCAGTCCGGTTGGGGTTGTCAGGCCCGATAGATCTATCAACAGGATTCGCGTTTACAATACCGCTGTAAATATTAGTTACCAAGCTACAGGGAAGTATGCCAGTGGTACAACTCAACGTAGAATATATTTTTCAGTTACTTGTGTCCATAACGTAAATCATTTATAAAAACAGCGCATGTATTCTCATCCCAAAATATTTAGAGTTTAAAAATGGGACTATATACTCACTTTCGTCTTGAAGATATATATAATTTGACTTGGTCTCCGGTTGATATCACGAACCTATCCATATATAATATATCAATATATTTTCATTTTTAAACAATCGTCACATATATATACTTATAATACTTTTAATACTTTGAATAATTCCTTAGTCCGTAGTTAGCAGTTCGATGTTAGTAATTCAATTTTAATGGTTCATTTTTAGATGTTTAATAAACCCCCAACGAAATAATAAAACCCCCATCGTATATGTATTGGTCGAGATTAATCTTGACCCACGGTACCGGTGTTGTCAAATGACGTGTTGCGTACATAAAGTACCGGTGTTGTCAAATGACGTGTTGCGTACAATCATGGGATCTTATGATTAATCTTCTCGTATTGTTTACGGGTGATCCTGAACCATATAAAATTGAATTATAAGTACATATATATAAAATATCATGTTATCTTAGAAATATGTGATTTATTTAATTTTTCCCAATTAATCCCGAAGTTAAACAAGTCTAGGATAACCAATTTTGTTTCGGTCATAGTTTCTTCGTTACAAATCCGTTTTCGTTGATTCAACTTGCCATCTCCTTGGATCGAGTCCCTCTTTAAGACTATGAACTGAAAATACCTTGGTTTGTATTCAAAATCACACGGCATAGGTGAAACTTTAGTGAAACTTATGAAGTTAAACATTTTTGTTACAAAAAAATAATACTTAATGACCATTTTTCTAAAAATACTTATACTTTGAATTAAATCATGAAATTTTTATGTGTTAACATATTTATAGTAAAAATCATTTTTCCAGAACATAAACCTCCAATTCAAAGTTTAAGATAGTTTTTAATTATCCAACCCAAAACAGTCCCCGGTTACACTCCGACGTCGTAAAAACAGTTTTTAAGATATTCTTTGAAAAACCAAGTTATACCTTGTTAAGTTAGCATATATTTAAGTTATATTACAGGTCTTGAAGTATTTTAAAATTTAAGTTAGAAGGATCTATTTAGTTTGCAAACAAGTTTGAAAACTTTCAAACTATGTTCTTGTTGTTAAAATTGTATACCACAAAATATGATAGCTATATATATGAATCGAATAAGGTTATGAACATAGATACTACCTCAAGTTCCTTGGACAAGGTTGCTGTAAAAGAGGAGTAAAAATCTAGAACCAAAAGGGTGATGGAATTGGATGAAAGATTGGAAGTAAGTTTGTGTTCTTGGAAGGATTTCTTGAAGTGTTTTTGTATGGTTTTCTTATGGTGTTTAAGTAAGGTTTTTGAAGCTAAATGATGGGGAAAATGCTTGGAGATGATCAAGTATGAAGTTAAGAGTATTTTGAGAGAGAAATGGAAGTGTAAGTATGAGAAAATGGGGTGAAGAAATGGTGTGCATGCATAAAAACGTTTTTAGGTTATAAAGGAAAAAAAAGATACCTAACTTTGTTTTCTTGCTAAATAATTCATGCTACTTGACAAATGGTTGGTTCCACATGTTTCTTAATCATTTAAGGCTGCTAAGGAGCAGATTTTTATTGGTATATACCAATAGTAAATACATCTAGAAGCTGCGTATGATACGGGTATATATACCCTAGGTATACGTATAGAAATCTTTGAGAAAACGGAACGAGGATTCAAATATAGCTATCTTTTGTAAATATACTTATATTGTTTTATGTATTTAAGTTTTTTAAAAGTGATTAAATACATTACTTATACGATATATGTATAAACATTATAGGTCATAAGTATTTAAGTCAAATAACGTTAAGTATGGTTATCGTTTTGAAAACTTAAGTTAGTAGTTTCAAAATATACTTATAACTTATTGTTATTAATACAAAATGAGATATTAAAACATTCTTAGATCATGTTAAATATGTATATATACATATATATACACAAACGTATAATTATCATATATTGTATAGTTCGTGATATCATCGGTCAAACTAGACGGTCAAACGTTGTGTAAAACTCTTTTCGAAAACATAAGTCTCAACAATTTGGATTGCTTATCATGTTGGTAAGGTTTAATTTATGTAATTATTAATCTTATAAGTATAGAACGATCGAAAAAGTGCGGGTCAACTTTAGGGTTTTTGCTTATCGTGTCGGAACCATATAGAGATTAGAGTTTAAATTTGGTCGAAAATTTCCGGGTCGTTACAGTACCCACCCGTTAAAGAAATTTCGTCCTCGAAATTTGGTAGAGGTTGTCATAAATAACAATAGGAATGTTTTCATGACGAATATGAGGTAATAATGAAATTTTATCATTATTGAAAGATTTAGATAAAACGATTCGGTTATGTGAGACGCACGAGCGAAGCTATCACAAAAGAGTGAAATGAGTAAATATAGAATTGTTGTAACCGATGACGTGATTATGATCGATTTCCAGGATTTAAGGGTTTTAAAGAAAATCTTATGTAATAAGATTTAGTTTTGCGGCGATCAGGATCTTCTTTGATTTAACGCGGCAATCTGTTTTGATTTCTTTGTCGAATATTTCACTATAAATTTACCTCCTTCCCTTTCTTTCTTCCCACATCTTCTATTCTTTCTCTTTAGTTCCTACTTTAAGACATTCGCTAATATGCTCCATCCCATTCTAATCCTTGTTATATTTCTAACTTTCATATCTTTCATTCTTCTTTTTCATCTATCACCAGAAGAATCTATTCTCTTTTATCCTTTCCTTGGAATTATAATGTTTTTAATTCTCCCGTGCCTTTACGTTGCAATACGTATTGATATGCACGGTTTGTAGTTTCGGGGTTGTTGTTAGGTTTTATACCTTCCCTTATATTTCGATGTTCCTACTCCCGTCCCTTAAAATCATTGTCATCCACAGTTAATGCTCTCTCTTATTTGCTGTGGTTTATGTTCCTATTTCTATTCTGAGGTTTTGTCCCTTCATTTCTTCTTCCCGTCCTCGAGCCAAGCGAACAATGGTCCGAAATTCGTAGGTAGGAAATTTGGAATGAACCTAGCTATTGGTTTTAGAATGAAATTGTAATGGCACGATCTTGATTCGTTAAATTACTCGAATATTCCGAAAAAATAGAACTATCAAGGTGATACGTTCTAATATGTTTGGAGACTTGATAGAAGGTAAGAGCCGTGTAACATGGCACATGATGACGGTACTGTGAATCATCACATTCCATTAGAAACTTAACATGACTTACTGTAATATAATGAAGTTGATCAAGTTTCATTATATTATACTAATTCATGCATCAGTTCCCAACACTACTTTAAAACATTCATATTTTAAACTTGGAGGTTTCAAAATTTAGAAATTGACACAGTTTCTTTTATGTTGTAATGCAGATATTACGGAGAGATAAATATTCTCAGATAAGAATAGTTGTGAAAATATCTCCAGAAATATGGAGAATATGTATAACGGAAGATATGAAGATATCTTATAATATCTAAGATAAGATAATGATGAAGAATATCATCGGGAGAGGTTTAGAATAAGGGGTAGGGTTTTTACTAATGGTTTCAGCAGGCACTGAATCGTTTGAATCCTTTGAAAGCAGATTCAGTTCTTGTTATTTATCCACAACCTCTTTCATACTTTGCTCAAACCGTTTTCCGGTTCCAACTCTTCTCTTTTTCTGAGTTTTATCGACACACTCTGCTTCTTCATCAAACTTTTGACTGTTTAAAATCGTTTACAATTTTCGCTGCTTCATCAGCATTTAAAGAACTACTTCATAATTCAGGGTGTTTTTCAGAAACTTCACCTTCGGAGTATGAAATCCTTAGGAATAGACGTTATAGGTATGACTGAGAAGTTTTGCGAGATTTTTAAAATACTAATTGCGGATTCTGCCAAAAAGATGACAAGCTGCTGGTACATGATGTCGTGGAATATGGAAGGTTCTCCGGTAACAATGGTGAAAGGACAAGGTATATATATCGAGGTTATAATAAGAGTGGTCCTACTGAGAAATCAAAGAGAAATGTAAGGTTGTTTAAGGAATTTGATGCGGATAAGTTTTAACGATAACTTCGGTTTTGAAAGTTTCAGGTGTATAACTGTATGCATAAATCTTTCTTCCGTAAACGAGGTGCGGCTGGTTCAACTTCTCGATTGAAGTGTTTTCAAGAATCATGAAAAGATTTGAACGAGGATTATAATTGTCGAAGTACAAATGAGGTTTAGGATGAAATCAAGTGGCAAACTTGAAGAATTATTTAGTTTCATATGTTATAATCAATATTTTAATTTAATTCATTTTAATTGTCCAAAGTTAGCAGTCCAATAGTCCGATGGTTCAATGATTCATATATAATTTAATATATAATATTCGAATTAAATAATACGTATCGTAACCCGTATACCGGTCTCGGTGTCGATCACAACTCAAAGTATATATATTTTGAAATCAACTCCGACCCTGTATAGCCAACTCCCGCCTTCACATATAGAGTGTCTACGGTTGTTCCGAAATATATATATAGATGGGTCGATATGATAAGTCGAAACCTTGCATACGTGTCCCGTTATTTAAAGTGCGTAAAAGTAAATAACAGAAATTAAATGATGATAAATAAAATTGCGAGAATGCAAATTGCGATAAATTAAATGTTAATCAGTTAACTGGGAACAGTTAGCCGGAACAGTTAGCGTGAAATCCTATCACAATTTCAATTAATTAATTCGTTTGTTTCTAACACTTTTTATTTTTGTCCAATGTTTTCTTCATTATGCCACTTGTTGGATTCTGATAGATCAAAATCCAAATATAAAATTTGAATAGAAATGGTTATTCTGTGGTGAACGGATACGTATATCGGTAGTTGTAAGTAGGATAGTAAATGACCGTTGAATCAGATTTAGAGAATGTACAACGTAACTTATTAATGTGAATTCTAAATATTCCTCGGGTACTACCCACCCGTTAAAATATTTTCATCATTAACAGTTTGTACGAAAGAATTTTTAATTACAATCTTTATAAAAATATACTTGCATATATATTTTCTTCAGATGTAATCATAGATTCAATGAGTCAATGAAGTATTAAACTCATTTGATTTATCGTTAATACTAGATTACATAACTTCTAAAGCATTAGAGATTACATAATCGCCAGGTCGAACGAAGATAAATGAGGTAAAACGATACGTAAAGCGAAGATAATCGATGTAGAACGATATATAGAACGAAGATCATACTCGAAGTTCCGATGAGGTTTTTGAGGTATGTGATGTTGATATCCGAGATACAGTTTGTGATGTTGAGATTTTGGGGGTGACAAGAGTACTGTCGGCATTGTTGATAGTGATACAGATTATGCTGCTGGTGTTTGTAACCTTCGCACCGTATTTTCTAAAGCCACTACCCGAGCGCGAAGCTCGTTGACTTCTTCTATTATACCGGGATGATTGACAGTTGGAACGAGCGAATGAACAAGATTCGAAATATGGGATAGTATGTAGTCATGACGAGATACTCTAGAAATGAGCGAGAAAATGGTGTTTCGAATAGGTTCGCCGGTAAGTGCTTCAGGTTCATCGTTAAGAGGACAATTTGGTGGATGGAATGGATCACCTTCTTCTTGCCTCCAGAAATTTAGTATATTACGAACCCATCCCCAATTCATCCAGAATAGATGATGGGAAATTGGTTGATCCATTCCGGTAACGCTGTTCTCGGAGCTCGAATGGAAATCCATATCGGCGAAGCTATCGAAGTCGGAGGAATTTGAGCTGGATGAAGAATCCATCTTGTATGGTCGGAGAAATGAATTTTTGGTTTGGAATAGATTATAGGAGTTGGGTTTGGTACTCTTCAATACATAATTTACATATGTATATATAATATCAAAATCCCATGAATTACGGAGAATCTTTGAAATACGTCAGGCAATGTCTATAGTAACAGATACGCTAGGATATGAATTTTTTCTATACACTATCGATGCACTAAATGCAGTAAGACGTGTCTAGACTTAAGAATGATAAGCAGGCAATTCCCTAAGGATGATAAGCAGATGATTTCCGACTAGGATTGATAAGCAAAACTTTTGACAGGCAGACACGGTCAAAGTCCAGACTCACTTAATGTATCCTAACAACTACTAGTTAGACACACTAATGCAAGGCCTGGTTCGCTAAGACCAACGCTCTGATACCAACTGAAAGGATCCGAAACTAATCATCCGGACGTTGTCCATATTGATTACAAACGAATTACAATAGTTGATAACATTGCGAGGTACTTGCCCTCTATATGATACATCTTACAAACGTTGCATTTATTCTTAAAAGGCAATCTATAGTTACATCCAGATTTGACATATTCGCCTGACATTTCATAATATTCAAATGACCTAAACCGCCATTTACTTAATAATAGTTTCTATGAACTTCAATAACTCGAATGCAACGCCTTATGATATAAGTCCTTAATGGCCTCAAGTAGTATCCTTAGTACGAGCTAATGCACAGCGGAAGACTTAATTCATACCTGAGAATAACATGCTTTAAAATGTCAACATAAAGTTGGTGAGATATAGGTTTAATGCCGGCAGCGATATAAATATAGACCACAAGATTTCATATATAAACATTTTCATAAAAATATTCTAAGTGGTTGAGCACTTGGTAACCATACTTAACATTTAATCACGTCGCATATTCCCTTTAATATGAAATCTTACTACACTGTACCAAGTGTAGTCACGAAACGAAGTATTGTGCAACCGTTGAATACTGGTCGTCCAGTCCGGTTGGGGTTGTCAGGCCCGATAGATCTATCAACAGGATTCGCGTTTACAATACCGCTGTAAATATTAGTTACCAAGCTACAGGGAAGTATGCCAGTGGTACAACTCAACGTAGAATATATTTTTCAGTTACTTGTGTCCATAACGTAAATCATTTATAAAAACAGCGCATGTATTCTCATCCCAAAATATTTAGAGTTTAAAAATGGGACTATATACTCACTTTCGTCTTGAAGATATATATAATTTGACTTGGTCTCCGGTTGATATCACGAACCTATCCATATATAATATATCAATATATTTTCATTTTTAAACAATCGTCACATATATATACTTATAATACTTTTAATACTTTGAATAATTCCTTAGTCCGTAGTTAGCAGTTCGATGTTAGTAATTCAATTTTAATGGTTCATTTTTAGATGTTTAATAAACCCCCAACGAAATAATAAAACCCCCATCGTATATGTATTGGTCGAGATTAATCTTGACCCACGGTACCGGTGTTGTCAAATGACGTGTTGCGTACATAAAGTACCGGTGTTGTCAAATGACGTGTTGCGTACAATCATGGGATCTTATGATTAATCTTCTCGTATTGTTTACGGGTGATCCTGAACCATATAAAATTGAATTATAAGTACATATATATAAAATATCATGTTATCTTAGAAATATGTGATTTATTTAATTTTTCCCAATTAATCCCGAAGTTAAACAAGTCTAGGATAACCAATTTTGTTTCGGTCATAGTTTCTTCGTTACAAATCCGTTTTCGTTGATTCAACTTGCCATCTCCTTGGATCGAGTCCCTCTTTAAGACTATGAACTGAAAATACCTTGGTTTGTATTCAAAATCACACGGCATAGGTGAAACTTTAGTGAAACTTATGAAGTTAAACATTTTTGTTACAAAAAAATAATACTTAATGACCATTTTTCTAAAAATACTTATACTTTGAATTAAATCATAAAATTTTTATGTGTTAACATATTTATAGTAAAAATCATTTTTCCAGAACATAAACCTCCAATTCAAAGTTTAAGATAGTTTTTAATTATCCAACCCAAAACAGTCCCCGGTTACACTCCGACGTCGTAAAAACAGTTTTTAAGATATTCTTTGAAAAACCAAGTTATACCTTGTTAAGTTAGCATATATTTAAGTTATATTACAGGTCTTGAAGTATTTTAAAAGTTAAGTTAGAAGGATCTATTTAGTTTGCAAACAAGTTTGAAAACTTTCAAACTATGTTCTTGTTGTTAAAATTGTATACCACAAAATATGATAGCTATATATATGAATCGAATAAGGTTATGAACATAGATACTACCTCAAGTTCCTTGGACAAGGTTGCTGTAAAAGAGGAGTAAAAAGCTAGAACCAAAAGGGTGATGGAATTGGATGAAAGATTGGAAGTAAGTTTGTGTTCTTGGAAGGATTTCTTGAAGTGTTTTTGTATGGTTTTCTTATGGTGTTTAAGTAAGGTTTTTGAAGCTAAATGATGGGGAAAATGCTTGGAGATGATCAAGTATGAAGTTAAGAGTATTTTGAGAGAGAAATGGAAGTGTAAGTATGAGAAAATGGGGTGAAGAAATGGTGTGCATGCATAAAAACGTTTTTAGGTTATAAAGGAAAAAAAAGATACCTAACTTTGTTTTCTTGCTAAATAATTCATGCTACTTGACAAATGGTTGGTTCCACATGTTTCTTAATCATTTAAGGCTGCTAAGGAGCAGATTTTTATTGGTATATACCAATAGTAAATACATCTAGAAGCTGCGTATGATACGGGTATATATACCCTAGGTATACGTATAGAAATCTTTGAGAAAACGGAACGAGGATTCAAATATAGCTATCTTTTGTAAATATACTTATATTGTTTTATGTATTTAAGTTTTTAAAAGTGATTAAATACATTACTTATACGATATATGTATAAACATTATAGGTCATAAGTATTTAAGTCAAATAACGTTACGTATGGTTATCGTTTTGAAAACTTAAGTTAGTAGTTTCAAAATATACTTATAACTTATTGTTATTAATACAAAATGAGATATTAAAACATTCTTAGATC
Source organism: Rutidosis leptorrhynchoides (assembly GCF_046630445.1). Taxonomy (NCBI): domain Eukaryota; kingdom Viridiplantae; phylum Streptophyta; class Magnoliopsida; order Asterales; family Asteraceae; genus Rutidosis; species Rutidosis leptorrhynchoides. The sequence goes on from NC_092338.1 coordinate 361,359,175, forward strand.
ATGTTAAATATGTATATATACATATATATACACAAACGTATAATTATCATATATTGTATAGTTCGTGATATCATCGGTCAAACTAGACGGTCAAACGTTGTGTAAAACTCTTTTCGAAAACATAAGTCTCAACAATTTGGATTGCTTATCATGTTGGTAAGGTTTAATTTATGTAATTATTAATCTTATAAGTATAGAACGATCGAAAAAGTGCGGGTCAACTTTAGGGTTTTTGCTTATCGTGTCGGAACCATATAGAGATTAGAGTTTAAATTTGGTCGAAAATTTCCGGGTCGTTACATAAGTCAAATAGTACTAAGTCAGTAAATCGTCCCAAAAGGTTTAAAAGTATGTAAATAAGGTCTTAAGGGTCATCATCATTCATCATCAAGCAAAAGGTGTAAAGTAAGTTTCGTTCATGAAAAGAGTTTAAAACAAAGGCTGAGTTCGGTCAGTCACCACAGCCTCTATACCTACTGAAATAAGGTGAGACCAGTGGCCATGGCTCCATATATGAGTCCTTTAGTTGTGGTAAAAATTACAGAAGCAAACTCGTCTTCGTTTGACCGTGGCGACGGTATAAGTGCGAGTAGGTCAGAATTTTCAGCACAACGTTAAATGGACATAGTGACGATCGGAGGGCCATAAATCCTAAACCGTAACTTGGATTAAGATGAGTCCTATATGAAAAGTTATCTACTCTATCAGAGCTATCTGAAAATCATAATTACAGTATCCCAGGTCGTACGGGTCAGACACAGAAATAGTAAAACAGAAGGGTCTGTAGGTTTCGGTGGTTCTTGGTGCTCGATGCTTATCATGGTTCTCATCCTTGATGCATATAGCTTCAAGTGTACAACTCATTGATGTGTTTGCATCATATTGACCAAGGTTTCACCATCATAACACTTGTATAAGTCCAAGACATGTAGCACAACTCATCTAAGTGTTGCAAGTGTTTTGATGAACCAAAGTTACATTAAAGTCTTAGATCCGACACATACATGAACTATAAAAGTAATATTAACCAAGTTTTGACTATTATGACACAAGTGTAGGTCTAAGACATGTAGCACAACTCACTTAAGAGTTGTATGAAGTTTGATGAACCAAAGTTACATCAAGGTCTTAGATCTAACACATACATGAACTTTAAAACTAATATTAAGTTACAACTTGAAAATAAACTTATAAAATCAAGATCTTAAGTTGTAGAACATAGTTCTTAGTTAGATCTTGAAGATCCTAGACCCAAAAGTCTAGATCTAACATAAGTGTACAAAGTTATAATTAAAGACAGCTTATTTACATGTTCTTGAACTATTTAAAGTTAACTTTTAGTTCAAGATTAATGAGATCAAAGTTAACTAGTAACACTTGACCAATCTTAACCAACAAACATGAATTTAAAGTGTATAATATAAAGAAACAAGCTAAGTAAACAAGTAACTAGTTTATAGGTTGTTCATACTTTAAAGATTCAAACCAAAGTTTGATCTTTAAGAATGTAAACTTTAAGTTTACAAACATGACTTACAAGTAATAATTCTACAACCATGAACTTAAAATCTCTTAACATATTAAGTGTAGAACATAAACTAGAAAGTTTAAGCTCTTGTATGTTCTTGTAAATACAAGATAAATGAAGAACAAACTAGTAAGTTTGATCCTTGATAACATGTAAGTAAATAACAACAACTAACAACTACAAGTAATTAACAACAAAGAACAAAAGATGATGATGATTATGTAGCCATAGGCTACGGTTTTGATGAAGAAAAAAGAAGAGAGAATTTGTCCAAGTTACTTACAAGAAAGAAAGAAAACCTTGAGAGAAAAATGAGAGAAAGTTGCAAGTAATTTTTGTGTGTGTAAATGAGAGAGTATGAGTGAATGAAGTGATAAGGAATTTGAAAAAAAAAAACTCTCCTCCCTCCTAGTGTAGCTGACGGTTTGGGTGAGGAAGAGGGGAAGGAGTTTGTTCCTTGGTCACTAGCATGTAAAAGTCTAAAAAGATGGATATAAGATGTGTTTGCATGGGGATTATGGTGGAACTAGATTCCTTAAGTGTTTAACCATCTAGTTTCATTCTAAAATAGTACTTACATGTGAGAATGGGCTAAATAGTCCAACTAAGAAGTAGGGTGGGCTTATAAGCCCATATTCAAGAGTCCATTTACATTAATCAAACCCAAGTTCAAGTAATTCCCAAGTAAATTCAATTAAAGCCCAAGTAACTAACTAATAGTCTTAGTTAATTAAAATGATTAATAAAACTTAATCATGAATGTAAATAATATTCTAAAAATATTACTCGTGAAGTTTCGTGAAATGTCCCGTTCTTATTGATTAAAAACGTTCCATATTAATTAATTTCGTTGCGAGGTTTTGACCTCTATATGAGACGTTTTTCAAAGACTGCATTCATTTTTAAAACAAACCATAACCTTTATTTCATAAACAAAGGTTTAAAAAGCTTTACGTAGATTATCAAATAATGATAATCTAAAATATCCTGTTTACACACGACCATTACATAATGGTTTACAATACAAATATGTTACATCGAAATCAGTTTCTTGAATGCAGTTTTTACACAATATCATACAAACATGGACTCCAAATCTTATCCTTATTTTAGTATGCAACAGCGGAAGCTCTTAATATTCACCTGAGAATAAACATGCTTTAAATGTCAACAAAAATGTTGGTGAGTTATAGGTTTAACCTATATATATCAAATCGTAACAATAGACCACAAGATTTCATATTTCAATACACATCCCATACATAGAGATAAAAATCATTCATATGGTGAACACCTGGTAACCGACAATAACAAGATGCATATATAAGAATATCCCCATCATTCCGGGACACCCTTCGGATATGATATAAATTTCGAAGTACTAAAGCATCCGGTACTTTGGATGGGGTTTGTTAGGCCCAATAGATCTATCTTTAGGATTCGCGTCAATTAGGGTGTCTGTTCCCTAATTCTTAGATTACCAGACTTAATAAAAAGGGGCATATTCGATTTCGATAATTCAACCATAGAATGTAGTTTCACGTACTTGTGTCTATTTTGTAAATCATTTATAAAACCTGCATGTATTCTCATCCCAAAAATATTAGATTTTAAAAGTGGGACTATAACTCACTTTCACAGATTTTTACTTCGTCGGGAAGTAAGACTTGGCCACTGGTTGATTCACGAACCTATAACAATATATACATATATATCAAAGTATGTTCAAAATATATTTACAACACTTTTAATATATTTTGATGTTTTAAGTTTATTAAGTCAGCTGTCCTCGTTAGTAACCTATAACTAGTTGTCCACAGTTAGATGTACAGAAATAAATCGATAAATATTATCTTGAATCAATCCACGACCCAGTGTATACGTATCTCAGTATTGATCACAACTCAAACTATATATATTTTGGAATCAACCTCAACCCTGTATAGCTAACTCCAACATTCACATATAGAGTGTCTATGGTTGTTCCGAAATATATATAGATGTGTCGACATGATAGGTCGAAACATTGTATACGTGTCTATGGTATCTCAAGATTACATAATATACAATACAAGTTGATTAAGTTATGGTTGGAATAGATTTGTTACCAATTTTCACGTAGCTAAAATGAGAAAAATTATCCAATCTTGTTTTACCCATAACTTCTTCATTTTAAATCCGTTTTGAGTGAATCAAATTGCTATGATTTCATATTGAACTCTATTTTATGAATCTAAACAGAAAAAGTATAGGTTTATAGTCGGAAAAATAAGTTACAAGTCGTTTTTGTAAAGGTAGTCATTTCAGTCGAAAGAACGACGTCTAGATGACCATTTTAGAAAACATACTTCCACTTTGAGTTTAACCATAATTTTTGGATATAGTTTCATGTTCATAATAAAAATCATTTTCTCAGAATAACAACTTTTAAATCAAAGTTTATCATAGTTTTTAATTAACTAACCCAAAACAGCCCGCGGTGTTACTACGACGGCGTAAATCCGGTTTTACGGTGTTTTTCGTGTTTCCAGGTTTTAAATCATTAAGTTAGCATATCATATAGATATAGAACATGTGTTTAGTTGATTTTAAAAGTCAAGTTAGAAGGATTAACTTTTGTTTGCGAACAAGTTTAGAATTAACTAAACTATGTTCTAGTGATTACAAGTTTAAACCTTCGAATAAGATAGCTTTATATGTATGAATCGAATGATGTTATGAACATCATTACTACCTTAATTTCCTTGGATAAACCTACTGGAAAAGAGAAAAATGGATCTAGCTTCAATGGATCCTTGGATGGCTCGAAGTTCTTGAAGCAGAATCATGACACGAAAACAAGTTCAAGTAAGATCATCACTTAAAATAAGATTGTTATATTTATAGAAATTGAACCAAAGTTTGAATATGATTATTACCTTGTATTAGACTGATAACCTACTGTAAGAAACAAAGATTTCTTGAGGTTGGATGATCACCTTACAAGATTGGAAGTGAGCTAGCAAACTTGAAAGTATTCTTGATTTTATGAAACTAGAACTTTTGGAATTTATGAAGAACACTTAGAACTTGAAGATAGAACTTGAGAGAGATCAATTAGATGAAGAAAATTGAAGAATGAAAGTGTTTGTAGGTGTTTTTGGTCGTTGGTGTATGGATTAGATATAAAGGATATGTTATTTTGTTTTCATGTAAATAAGTCATGAATGATTACTCATATTTTTGTAATTTTATGAGATATTTCATGCTAGTTGCCAAATGATGGTTCCCACATGTGTTAGGTGACTCACATGGGCTGCTAAGAGCTTATCATTGGAGTGTATATACCAATAGTACATACATCTAAAAGCTGTGTATTGTACGAGTACGAATACGGGTGCATACGAGTAGAATTGTTGATGAAACTGAACGAGGATGTAATTGTAAGCATTTTTGTTAAGTAGAAGTATTTTGATAAGTGTCTTGAAGTCTTTCAGAAGTGTATGAATACATATTAAAACACTACATGTATATACATTTTAACTGAGTCGTTAAGTCATCGTTAGTCGTTACATGTAAATGTTGTTTTGAAACCTTTAGGTTAACGATCTTGTTAAATGTTGTTAACCCAATGTTTATAATATCAAAAGAGATTTTAAATTATTATATTATCATGATATTATGATGTACAAATATCTCTTAATATGATATATATACATTAAATGTCGTTACAACGATAATCGTTACATATATGTCTCGTTTCAAAATCATTAAGTTAGTAGTCTTGTTTTTACATATGTAGTTCATTGTTAATATAATTAATGATATGTTTACTTATCATAATATCATTATAACTATATATATAACCATATATATGTCATCATATAGTTTTTACAAGTTTTAACGTTCGTGAATCACCGGTCAACTTGGGTGGTCAATTGTCTATATGAAACATATTTCAATTAATCAAGTCTTAACAAGTTTGATTGCTTAACATGTTGGAAACATTTAATCATGTAAATATCAATCTCAATTAATATATATAAACATGGAAAAGTTCGGGTCACTACAGTACCTACCCGTTAAATAAATTTCGTCCCGAAATTTTAAGCTGTTGAAGGTGTTGACGAATCTTCTGGAAATAGATGCGGGTATTTCTTCTTCATCTGATCTTCACGCTCCCAGGTGAACTCGGGTCCTCTACGAGCATTCCATCGAACCTTAACAATTGGTATCTTGTTTTGCTTAAGTCTTTTAACCTCACGATCCATTATTTCGACGGGTTCTTCGATGAATTGAAGTTTTTCGTTGATTTGGATTTCATCTAACGGAATAGTGAGATCTTCTTTAGCAAAACATTTCTTTAAATTCGAGACGTGGAAAGTGTTATGTACAGCCGCGAGTTGTTGAGGTAACTCAAGTCGGTAAGCTACTGGTCCAACACGATCAATAATCTTGAATGGTCCAATATACCTTGGATTTAATTTCCCTCGTTTACCAAATCGAACAACGCCTTTCCAAGGTGCAACTTTAAGCATGACCATCTCTCCAATTTCAAATTCTATATCTTTTCTTTTAATGTCAGCGTAGCTCTTTTGTCGACTTTGGGCGGTTTTCAACCGTTGTTGAATTTGGATGATCTTCTCGGTAGTTTCTTGTATAATCTCCGGACCCGTAATCTGTCTATCCCCCACTTCACTCCAACAAATCGGAGACCTGCACTTTCTACCATAAAGTGCTTCAAACGGCGCCATCTCAATGCTTGAATGGTAGCTGTTGTTGTAGGAAAATTCTGCTAACGGTAGATGTCGATCCCAACTGTTTCCGAAATCAATAACACATGCTCGTAGCATGTCTTCAAGCGTTTGTATCGTCCTTTTGCTCTACCCATCAGTTTGTGGATGATAGGCAGTACTCATGTCTAGACGAGTTCCTAATGCTTGCTGTAATGTCTGCCAGAATCTTGAAATAAATCTGCCATCCCTATCAGAGATAATAGAGATTGGTATTCCATGTCTGGAGACGACTTCCTTCAAATATAGTCGTGCTAACTTCTCCATCTTGTCATCTTCTCTTATTGGCAGGAAGTGTGCTGATTTGGTGAGACGATCAACTATTACCCAAATAGTATCAAAACCACTTGCAGTCCTTGGCAATTTAGTGATGAAATCCATGGTAATGTTTTCCCATTTCCATTCCGGGATTTCGGGTTGTTGAAGTAGACCTGATGGTTTCTGATGCTCAGCTTTGACCTTAGAACACGTCAAACATTCTCCTACGTATTTAGCAACATCGGCTTTCATACCCGGCCACCAAAAATGTTTCTTGAGATCCTTGTACATCTTCCCCGTTCCAGGATGTATTGAGTATCTGGTTTTATGAGCTTCTCTAAGTACCATTTCTCTCATATCTCCAAATTTTGGTACCCAAATCCTTTCAGCCCTATACCGGGTTCCGTCTTCCCGAATATTAAGATGCTTCTCCGATCCTTTGGGTATTTCATCCTTTAAATTTCCCTCTTTTAAAACTCCTTGTTGCGCCTCCTTTATTTGAGTAGTAATGTTATTATGAATCATTATATTCATAGATTTTACTCGAATGGGTTCTCTGTCCTTCCTGCTCAAGGCGTCAGCTACCACATTTGCCTTCCCCGGGTGGTAACGAATCTCAAAGTCGTAATCATTCAACAATTCAATCCACCTACGCTGCCTCATATTCAGTTGTTTCTGATTAAATATGTGTTGAAGACTTTTGTGGTCGGTATATATAATACTTTTGACCCCATATAAGTAGTGCCTCCAAGTCTTTAATGCAAAAACAACCGCGCCTAATTCCAAATCATGCGTCGTATAATTTTGCTCGTGAATCTTCAATTGTCTAGACGCATAAGCAATCACCTTCGTTCGTTGCATTAATACACAACCGAGACCTTGCTTTGATGCGTCACAATAAATCACAAAATCGTCATTCCCTTCAGGCAATGACAATATAGGTGTCGTAGTTAGCTTTTTCCTCAATAACTGAAACGCTTTCTCTTGTTCATCATTCCATTCAAATTTCTTCCCTTTATGCGTTAATGCAGTCAAGGGTTTTGCTATTCTGGAAAAGTCTTAGATGAACCTTCTGTAGTAACCAGCTAGTCCTAAAAACTGGCGTATGTGTTTCGGAGTTTTCGGGGTTTCCCACTTTTCAACAGTTTATATCTTTGCCGGATCCACCTTAATACCTTCTTTGTTCACTATGTGACCGAGGAATTGAACTTCTTCCAACCAAAATGCACACTTTGAAAACTTAGCGTACAATTCTTCCTTCCTCAATACTTCTAACACCTTTCTCAAATGTTCACCGTGTTCTTGGTCATTCTTTGAGTAAATAAGTATGTCATCAATGAAAACAATGACAAACTTGTCAAGGTATGGTCCACACACTCGGTTCATAAGGTCCATGAACACAGCTGGTGCATTAGTTAAACCAAATGGCATGACCATAAACTCGTAATGACCGTAACGTGTTCTGAAAGCAGTCTTTGGAATATCATCTTCTTTCACCCGCATTTGATGATACCCGGAACGTAAGTCAATCTTTGAATAAACAGACGAGCCTTGTAGTTGATCAAATAAGTCGTCGATTCTTGGTAGTGGGTAGCGGTTCTTGATGGTAAGTTTGTTCAACTCTCGGTAGTCGATACACAACCTGAATGTACCATCTTTCTTCTTGACAAACAAAACAGGAGCTCCCCACGGTGATGTGCTTGGTCGAATGAAACCACGCTCTAAAAGTTCTTGTAATTGGCTTTGCAGTTCTTTCATCTCACTGGGTGCGAGTCTGTAAGGAGCACGAGCTATTGGTGCAGCTCCTGGTACAAGATCTATTTGAAATTCAACGGATCGATGTGGGGGTAATCCCGGTAATTCTTTCGGAAATACATCGGGAAATTCTTTTGCAATGGGAACATCATTGATGCTCTTTTCTTCAGTTTGTACTTTCTCGACGTGTGCTAGAACAGCATAGCAACCTTTTCTTATTAGTTTTTGTGCCTTCAAATTACTAATAAGATGTAGCTTCGTGTTGCCCTTTTCTCCGTACACCATTAAGGGTTTTCCTTTTTCTCGTATAATGCGAATTGCATTTTTGTAACAAACGATCTCCGCTTTCACTTCTTTCAACCAGTCCATACCGATTATCACATCAAAACTCCCTAACTCTACTGGTATCAAATCAATCTTAAATGTTTCGCTAACCAGTTTAATTTCTCGATTCCGACATATATTATCTGCTGAAATTAATTTACCATTTACTAATTCGAGTAAAAATTTACTATCCAAAGGCGTCAATGGACAACTTAATTTAGCACAAAAATCTCTACTCATATAGCTTCTATCCGCACCCGAATCAAATAAAACGTAAGCAGATTTATTGTCAATAAGAAACGTACCCGTAACAAGCTCCGGGTCTTCCTGTGCCTCTACCGCATTAATATTGAAAACTCTTCCACGGCCTTGTCCATTCGTGTTCTCCTGGTTCGGGCAATTTCTAATAATGTGGCCTGGTTTTCCACATTTATAACAAACTACATTGGCATAACTTGCTCCGACACTACTTGCTCCGCCATTACTCGTTCTGACACCATTTATTCCTTTCGTTCTATTAACCCCTGGTCCATAGACCTCACACTTCGCCGCGCTATGACCATTTCTTTTACACTTGTTGCAAAATTTGGTGCAGAACCCCGAGTGATTCTTTTCACACCTTTGGCATAGCTGCTTCTGATTGTTGTTGTTGTTGCGGTTATTATTGTTGTTGGGATGATTGTTGTAGTTGCTGTTGTTGTTGTTGTTGTTGTTGTTGTTGTTGGGCCGTTTGTTGTAGTTGCGATTGATGTTGCGATTGTTGGGATAATTGTTGCGATTATTGTTGTAATTGCTGTTGTTGTTGTATTGGTGATTCTTATCACCGTTTTCCTCCCACTTTCTTTTGACTTGCTTCACATTGGCCTCTTCAGCAGTCTGTTCTTTAATTCTTTCTTCAATCTGGTTCACTAGTTTGTGAGCCATTCTACATGCCTGTTGTATGGAGGCGGGCTCGTGTGAACTTATATCTTCTTGGATTCTTTCCGGTAATCCTTTCACAAACGCGTCGATCTTCTCTTCCTCATCTTCGAATGCTCCCGGACACAATAGGCACAATTCTGTGAATCGTCTTTCGTACGTGGTAATATCAAATCCTTGGGTTCGTAACCCTCTAAGTTCTGTCTTGAGCTTATTGACCTCGGTTCTGGGACGGTACTTCTCGTTCATCAAGTGCTTGAATGCTGACCACGGTAGTGCGTACGCATCATCTTGTCCCACTTGCTCTAGATAGGTATTCCACCATGTTAACGCAGAACCTGTGAAGGTATGCGTAGCGTACTTCACTTTGTCCTCTTCAGTACACTTACTTATGGCAAACACCGATTCAACCTTCTCGGTCCACCGTTTCAATCCGATCGGTCCTTCGGTTCCATCAAATTCCAAAGGTTTGCAGGCAGTGAATTCTTTGTAGGTGCATCCTACACGATTTCCTGTACTGCTAGATCCAAGGTTATTGTTGGTATGTAGCGCAGCCTGTACTGCGGCTATGTTTGAAGCTAGAAAAGTACGGAATTCCTCTTCATTCATATTCACGGTGTGTCGAGTAGTCGGTGCCATTTCCTTCAAAATAGTTAAATGGAACAAGTTAATCATACAGAATATTAAGAGTAGTTAATAGTATTTCGTAGCATAATATGAACTCATTTATAAAAGCTTTTTCTTCATATTAGCGTTTTATAAGTTTAAATTCGGGTAGTACCTACCCGTTAAGTTCATACTTAGTAGCTAATATACAATTCAACTACTACAATTCTATATGAAAAACTGATTGTAATAATATTTCGCGTTCAAACTTTTATACAATATTTTACAAACTTACAATACCGCTTATTTTACATAAAGCATGAAATATAGCACACAATAACTTTGATACAAGATAGTTGTGAAGACAATTCTAGCTAGTACACAAGTCGTTCGGCAAAGGCAATAAAGACACGTAATTCATACGTCCAGAAACAAGTCATGCATTCTGGTTTTACTAGGACTACTTCCCATCCTTGGTCTTGTGCAACATAACCGTTATGGCCGTTGATAAGACAGCATGTTGTAACGTCATCAAATGGACGAGGGTTACGTAATGTCCAACAGTCCCGTAATAATCTAAAAACCTCATTTCTTACCCCAATTACCGACTCCGTCACTTGTGGAAACGTTTTGTTTAATAGTTGTAGCCCGATGTTCTTGTTCTCACTTTGGTGAGAAGCGAACATTACTAATCTGTAAGCATAACATGCTTCTTTATGTTGCATGTTAGCCGCTTTTTCTAAATCACGAAGTCCAATATTCGGATATATTGAGTCAAAATAATTTCTTAACCCGTTGCGTAAAATAGCATTTGGGTTCCCCGCAATATATGCGTCAAAGTAAACACATCGTAACTTATGGGTTTCCCAATGTGATATCCCCCATCTTTCAAACGAAAGTCTCTTATAAACCAAAACATTCTTGGAACGTTCTTCGAATGTCTTACAAACTGATCTCGTCTTAAATAGTTGTGCCGAAGAATTCTGGCCGACTCTAGACAAGATTTCATCAATCATGTCTCCGGGTAGGTCTCTTAAAATATTGGGTTGTCTATCCATTTTGTGTTTTTAAACTGTAAAATAGACAAGAGTTAGTTTCATAAAAAAAATACTTATTAATACAAGCAATTTTTACATATATCATAAAGCATAAGAACACTATATTACATATATTACACCACACGAATACAACTATCTTATTCCGACTCGCTCGTTTCTTCTTCTTCGGTTTTGGTTCGTTTTTCCAAGTTTCTAGGGATATATGATGTTCCCCTAATACGAGCCGTCGTTGTCCACATTGGTTTAGAAAAACCTGGTGGTTTAGAGGTTCCCGGGTCATTGTTACAACTTAAGGACTTCGGGGGTTGACGATACATATAAAGTTCATCGGGGTTGGAATTAGATTTCTCTATTTTTATGCCCTTTCCCTTATTATTTTCTTTTGCCTTTTTAAATTCAGTTGGGGTAATTTCTATAACATCATCGGAATTCTCGTCGGAATCCGATTCATCGGAGAATTGGTAATCCTCCCAATATTTTGCTTCCTTGGCGGAAACACCATTGACCATAATTAACTTTGGTCGGTTGGTTGAGGATTCTCTTTTACTTAACCGTTTTATTATTTCCCCCACCGGTTCTATTTCTTCTTCCGGTTCCGATTCTTCTTCCGGTTCCGACTCTTCTTCCGGTTCCTCTTCGGGAACTTGTGAATCAGTCCACGAATCATTCCAATTTACATTTGACTCTTCATTATTATTAGGTGAGTCAATGGGACTTGTTCTAGAGGTAGACATCTATCACATAATATCAAACACGTTAAGAGATTAATATATCACATAATATTTATATGTTAAAAATATATAGTTTCCAACAAAAATGTTAAGCAATCATTTTTAAAGAAAACACGGTCGAAGTCCAGACTCACTAATGCATCCTAACAAACTCGATAAGACACACTAATGCAAAATTCTGGTTCTCTAAGACCAACGCTCGGATACCAACTGAAATGTCCCGTTCTTATTGATTAAAAACGTTCCATATTAATTGATTTCGTTGCGAGGTTTTGACCTCTATATGAGACGTTTTTCAAAGACTGCATTCATTTTTAAAACAAACCATAACCTTTATTTCATAAACAAAGGTTTAAAAAGCTTTACGTAGATTATCAAATAATGATAATCTAAAATATCCTGTTTACACACGACCATTACATAATGGTTTACAATACAAATATGTTACATCGAAATCAGTTTCTTGAATGCAGTTTTTACACAATATCATACAAACATGGACTCCAAATCTTGTCCTTATTTTAGTATGCAACAGCGGAAGCTCTTAATATTCACCTGAGAATAAACATGCTTTAAACGTCAACAAAAATGTTGATGAGTTATAGGTTTAACCTATATATATCAAATCGTAACAATAGACCACAAGATTTCATATTTCAATACACATCCCATACATAGAGATAAAAATTATTCATATGGTGAACACCTGGTAACCGACAATAACAAGATGCATATATAAGAATATCCCCATCATTCCGGGACACCCTTCGGATATGATATAAATTTCGAAGTACTAAAGCATCCGGTACTTTGGATGGGGTTTGTTAGGCCCAATAGATCTATCTTTAGGATTCGCGTCAATTAGGGTGTCTGTTCCCTAATTCTTAGATTACCAGACTTAATAAAAAGGGGCATATTCGATTTCGATAATTCAACCATAGAATGTAGTTTCACGTACTTGTGTCTATTTTGTAAATTATTTATAAAACCTGCATGTATTCTCATCCCAAAAATATTAGATTTTAAAAGTGGGACTATAACTCACTTTCACAGATTTTTACTTCGTCGGGAAGTAAGACTTGGCCACTGGTTGATTCACGAACCTATAACAATATATACATATATATCAAAGTATGTTCAAAATATATTTACAACACTTTTAATATATTTTGATGTTTTAAGTTTATTAAGTCAGCTGTCCTCGTTAGTAACCTATAACTAGTTGTCCACAGTTAGATGTACAGAAATAAATCGATAAATATTATCTTGAATCAATCCACGACCCAGTGTATACGTATCTCAGTATTGATCACAACTCAAATTATATATATTTTGGAATCAACCTCAACCCTGTATAGCTAACTCCAACATTCACATATAGAGTGTCTATGGTTGTTCCGAAATATATATAGATGTGTCGACATGATAGGTTGAAACATTGTATACGTGTCTATGGTATCTCAAGATTACATAATATACAATACAAGTTGATTAAGTTATGGTTGGAATAGATTTGTTACCAATTTTCACGTAGCTAAAATGAGAAAAATTATCCAATCTTGTTTTACCCATAACTTCTTCATTTTAAATCCGTTTTGAGTGAATCAAATTGCTATGATTTCATATTGAACTCTATTTTATGAATCTAAACAGAAAAGTATAGGTTTATAGTCGGAAAAATAAGTTACAAGTCGTTTTTGTAAAGGTAGTCATTTCAGTCGAAAGAACGACGTCTAGATGACCATTTTAGAAAACATACTTCCACTTTGAGTTTAACCATAATTTTTGGATATAGTTTCATGTTCATAATAAAAATCATTTTCTCAGAATAACAACTTTTAAATCAAAGTTTATCATAGTTTTTAATTAACTAACCCAAAACAGCCCGCGGTGTTACTACGACGGCGTAAATCCGGTTTTACGGTGTTTTTCGTGTTTCCAGGTTTTAAATCATTAAGTTAGCATATCATATAGATATAGAACATGTGTTTAGTTGATTTTAAAAGTCAAGTTAGAAGGATTAACTTTTGTTTGCGAACAAGTTTAGAATTAACTAAACTATGTTCTAGTGATTACAAGTTTAAACCTCCGAATAAGATAGCTTTATATGTATGAATCGAATGATGTTATGAACATCATTACTACCTTAATTTCCTTGGATAAACCTACTGGAAAATAGAAAAATGGATCTAGCTTCAATGGATCCTTGGATGGCTCGAAGTTCTTGAAGCAGAATCATGACACGAAAACAAGTTCAAGTAAGATCATCACTTAAAATAAGATTGTTATATTTATAGAAATTGAACCAAAGTTTGAATATGATTATTACCTTGTATTAGACTGATAACCTACTGTAAGAAACAAAGATTTCTTGAGGTTGGATGATCACCTTACAAGATTGGAAGTGAGCTAGCAAACTTGAAAGTATTCTTGATTTTATGAAACTAGAACTTTTGGAATTTATGAAGAACACTTAGAACTTGAAGATAGAACTTGAGAGAGATCAATTAGATGAAGAAAATTGAAGAATGAAAGTGTTTGTAGGTGTTTTTGGTCGTTGGTGTATGGATTAGATATAAAGGATATGTTATTTTGTTTTCATGTAAATAAGTCATGAATGATTACTCATATTTTTGTAATTTTATGAGATATTTCATGCTAGTTGCCAAATGATGGTTCCCACATGTGTTAGGTGACTCACATGGGCTGCTAAGAGCTGATCATTGGAGTGTATATACCAATAGTACATACATCTAAAAGCTGTGTATTGTACGAGTACGAATACGGGTGCATACGAGTAGAATTGTTGATGAAACTGAACGAGGATGTAATTGTAAGCATTTTTGTTAAGTAGAAGTATTTTGATAAGTGTCTTGAAGTCTTTCAAAAGTGTATGAATACATATTAAAACACTACATGTATATACATTTTAACTGAGTCGTTAAGTCATCGTTAGTCGTTACATGTAAATGTTGTTTTGAAACCTTTAGGTTAACGATCTTGTTAAATGTTGTTAACCCAATGTTTATAATATCAAAAGAGATTTTAAATTATTATATTATCATGATATTATGATGTACAAATATCTCTTAATATGATATATATACATTAAATGTCGTTACAACGATAATCGTTACATATATGTCTCGTTTCAAAATCATTAAGTTAGTAGTCTTGTTTTTACATATGTAGTTCATTGTTAATATAATTAATGATATGTTTACTTATCATAATATCATGTTAACTATATATATAACCATATATATGTCATCATATAGTTTTTATAAGTTTTAACGTTCGTGAATCACCGGTCAACTTGGGTGGTCAATTGTCTATATGAAACATATTTCAATTAATCAAGTCTTAACAAGTTTGATTGCTTAACATGTTGGAAACATTTAATCATGTAAATATCAATCTCAATTAATATATATAAACATGGAAAAGTTCGGGTCACTACATTTCGTGTGTCACAAAGACGTTTCGGGCATTCAAAAGTCATGTACGGTTAATCATGGCAACAAGTAAATGTAATAATATACATTCATTAAATCTCAAGTATTAATAATAAACATTATTAATTAATGATGGAAAAACCAGGGTCGTTACATTTCGTACGTCTTCCTATCGGAAATGTAATGAAAATTTTCTTTGAAGTCCATGATCCTCATTATCTCATTTGAGAGAATTGCCTTAAATACCTATGCCACCGATGTGACTACTCCATATATTTATTCCTTCATTGTTGCAACTACATTTCATTCGTCCCAGTTCGTCCCCTTGGGGAGCTCCTGTTTTGTTTGTTAAGAAGAAAGGTGGTTCGTTCCGATGGTGTATTGATTATCGCGAGTTGAACAAGCTTACAGTTAAGGACCGTTACCCTCTTCCGAGAATTGATGATATGTTCGATCAGCTTCAAGGTTCGTCTGTTTATTCTAAAATCGATCTTCGTTCCGGTTATCATCATGTGTTAAAGAATCTAATATTCTGAAAACTGCTTTTTGCACCCATTATGGTCACTACGAATTCCTTGTTATGCCGTTCGGATTGACAAACGCACATGCTGTGTTCATGGACCTCATGAACCGTGTGTGTAGGCCCTATCTGGATAAATTCGTTATTGTTTTCATCGACGACATCCTTATTTATTCCAAGAGTGATGAAGAGCATGAAGAACATTTGAAGTTAGTGCTTGATTTATTGAGAAAAGAAGAGTTGTACGCTAAGTTCTCTAAGTGTGCTTTCTGGTTAAGAGAAGTTCAATTCCTTGGACATACTGTTAGTAAACAGGGAATACAAGTTGATCCTGCTAAGATTGAGGCGATTGAAAAGTGGGAAATTTCGAAAAATCCTACTCAGATTCGTCAGTTTCTAGGGTTGGCAGGTTACTATAGAAGGTTCATTCAATATTTCTCTCGTATAGCGAAACCTCTGACTGCTTTAATGCACAAGGGGAAGAAGTATGAGTGGAAGGATGAACATGAGACTGCTTTTCAGATTTCGAAGAAGAAGTTGATTACCGCTCCAATATTGTCACTACCTGAGGGTAATGATGATTTTGTTGTTTATTGTGATGCTTCGCGTCAAGGCTTTGGTTGTGTTTTGGTGCAATGAAAGAAAGTTATTGCGTACGCGTCACGTCAGTTGAAGATTCACGAGTAAAATTATAAAACTCATGATTTAGAGTTGGGAGCTGTTGTGTTTGCGCTTAAGATTTGGAGACATTATCTTTATGGGGTCAAGAGTACAGTGTACACAGATCACAAAAGTCTTCAACATATCCTCGATCAGAAACAGTTGAATATGAGGCAACGAAGATGGATTGAGACATTGAATGATTATAATTGTGAACTTTTATATCATCCGGGGAAGGCTAATGTTGTGGCCGATACGTTAAGTTGTAAAGAGAGGACTGAACCTCATAGGTTTAGGGCCTTAAATATGACCATTCGAACAAACCTCGCAAGGCAGATTCTTGAGGCACAACAAAAAGCCTTGAAGGAGGAGAATTTTGTAACGGGAAGGTCCGAGGCTTGACTAAATAGTTAGAGGTACGAACCGATGGTACTCGGTATTTTACGGGACGCCTTTGGGTTCCGAAATTTGGTGATCTGCGACAACTTGTTTTAGATGAGGCTCATAAGTCTAGGTACTCTATTCATTCCTGGTTCAGGAAAGATGTATCATGATCTTAAGGAGTTGTATTGGCGGCCTCATTTGAAGGCTGATGTGGCTACGTATGTGGCTAAGTGTTTGACCTGTGCTAAGGTTAAAGTTGAACATCAGAACTGTCAGGACTTTTGGTGCAACCTAAAATTCCCGAGTGGAAGTAGGAAGGTATTACGATGGACTTTATTACGAAGTTACCGAGAGTTGTGGGTGGTTATGATACCATTTGGGTGATTGTTGACCGACTCACTAAGTCAACTCATTTCTTGCCAATTAAGGAAACAGATTCAATGAAGAAGCTTACTCGTTTTTATTTGAAGGAGATTGTTTCTAGACATGGTGTTCCTGTATCCATTATTTCAGACTGAGACAATCGATTTATATCGAGGTTTTGGCGATCTTTACAAGAAGCTTTGGGAACTAAGTTAGATATGAGCACCGCTTATCATCCTCAGACGGATGGTCAGAGTGAAAGGACCATTCAAACGTTAGAAGATATGCTACGAGCGTGTGTCATTGATTTTGGTAATGGGTGGGAAAAATATTTGCCGCTAACTAAATTTTCTTATAACAACAGTTATCATGCAAGTATTAAAGCCGCACCGTTTGAAGCGTTGTATGGTAGGAAGTGTAGGTCTCCTGTCTGTTGGAGTGAGGTTGGGGATGCTCAACTCACAGGTCCTGAAATTATTCATGAGACTACTGAGAAGATCGTACAGATTAAGGAAAGATTGAGAACCGCCGGAAGTCGGCAAAAGAGTTATGCTGATAAAAGAAAGAACGATATTGAATTTCAGGTCGGTGATCGTGTTATGTTGAAAGTATCACCTTGAAAAGGTGTGGTACGTTTTGGTAAAAGGGGAAAGTTGAATCCTTGTTTTGTTGGACCGTTTGAGATTATTAAGAGAGTTGGACCACTGGCTTATCGTTTGAAGCTGCCACAAGAACTCAGTGCTGTTCACGATGTTTTTCATGTATCGAATTTAAAGAAGTGTTTGGCCGAGGCCGATAAGACTATTCCTCTGGAGGAACTTCATGTTGATAAGCAACTACATTTTATTGAGGAGCCTATTGAAATTATGGACCGAGAGGTTAAGACTCTTAAACAAAGTAGAATTCCTATTGTCCGGGTTAGATGGAACGCCAGACGCGGTCCCAAGTTCACTTGAGAGCGTGAAGATCAGATGAAGCAGAGGTACCCGCATTTGTTCCCAGATGCTGAGTCAACCCCTGTGATAATGCTAAAAACGAACATATATTTCATAGCATTATTCCCCAAGAAATACAAGCTTTTAGTTGCAATTGTTCTATTTACAAGTGATATTCGTTTAAATATTAAAAGGTAAAGACAAAAGACAGATTCGACGAATTGAAGACGCAAAAGACCAAAAAGCTCAAAAGTACAAAATACAATCAAAGTGGTTCCAATTATTGATAAGAAACGTCTTGAAATTACAAGAGTACAAGATTCAAAACGCAAAGTACAAGATATTAAATTATTCGCAAGGACGTTCGAAAATCCGGAACCGGGACCAGAGCCAACTCTCAACGCTCGACGCAACGGACTAAAAATTACAAGTCAACTATGCACATAAATATAATATAATATTTAAATAATTCTTATAATTATTTATATATTATATAATATATTATAAACCGTCGGCAAGAAAGGCTCCAAACTTGTGTGAGCTGTAAAAGCAAACTCCGCGAGTTGCGGAGTTTGCAGTGCAAAAATTACGCGAGTCACGGAGACCCCCTGAACTCAATTCCCTATAAAAGCAAACGAATTCTGATCATTTTATATCATCAATATATCAATCTCTCTATCTATATACGTAATATTTATTTATAATTTATATTTTAATTTTAATTTTAATTTTAATCCTAATAATAAAGGTATGTTAGCGAATGTTGTAAGGGTGTAAGTCAAAATTCTGTCCGTGTAACGCTACGCTATTTTAATCATTGTAAGTTGTGTTCAACCTTTTTAATTTAATGTCTCGTAGCTAAGTTATTATTATGCTTATTTAATCCAAAGTAATCATGATGTTGGGCTAAAAATATTAAAATTGGGTAATTGGGCTTTGTACCATAATTGGGGTTTGGACAAAAGAACGACACTTGTGGAAATTAGACTATGGGCTATTAATGGGCTTTATATTTGTTTAACTAAATGATAGTTTGTTAATTTTAATATAAAGATTTACAATTGGACGTACCTATAAATAACCACATACACTCAATCGGACACGATGGGTGGGGTATTTATATGTACGAATAATCGTTCATTTAACCAGACATGGGAATGGATTAATAGTCACTAGAATTATTAAAACAGGGGTGAAATTATGTACAAGGACACTTGGCATAATTGATAACAGAGTATTAAAACCTTGGGTTACACGCAGTCGATAACCTGGTGTAATTATTAAACAAAGTATTAAAATCTTGTTACAGTTTAAGTCCCCAATTAGTTGGAATATTTAACTTCGGGTATAAGGATAATTTGACGATGACACTCGCACTTTATATTTATGACTGATGGACTGTTATGGACAAAAACCAGACGGACATATTAAATAATCCAGGACAAAGGACAATTAACCCATGGGCATAAAACTAAAATCAACACGTCAAACATCATGATTACGGAAGTTTAAATAAGCACAATTCTTTTATTTCATATTTAATTTCCTTTATTTTATATTTAATTGCACTTCTAATTATCGTATTTTTATTGTTATTGTATTTAATTGCACTTTTAATTATCGTACTTTTTAATTATCGCAAGTTTATTTTATCGCACTTTATTATTCGCAATTTCATTATCGTTATTTACTTTACGCTTTAAATTAAGTCTTTTATTTATTTAATATTTTACATTTGGTTTTAACCGCGACTAAAGTTTTAAAATCGACAAACCGGTCATTAAACGGTAAAAACCCCCCTTTATAATAATAATATTACTTATATATATATTTGTATTTTTATAAAAGTAAACTAATATAGCGTTAAGCTTTGTTTAAAGATTTTCCCTGTGGAACGAACCGGACTTACTAAAAACTACACTACTGTACGATTAGGTACACTGCCTATAAGTGTTGTAGCAAGGTCTAAGTATATCCATTCTATAAATAAATAAATATCTTGTGTAAAATTGTATCGTATTTAATAGTATTTCCTTGTAAAATATAAACCTATTTTATATACACCTCGCACGACATCAAATATATTTTTGGCGCCGCTGCCGGGGACAATCTAGCTTAAAAGCCAGAAGCGCAACGCTAAATAATAATAAAAAAGATTTTTATTTTTAGTTTACTTTTATTAAAATTCACTTTTGTAAAAATACGTTTTTAATTATTCGAAAATATAAAAAGAAAACAAAAATTTATATATTTTTTTAAGATTTTGTTAAATATTTAAGTTTTATAAAGTTTCTTTATTTTTATTTTATAAAAATATAAGTTTTATTTAAATATTTTTATTTAAAACATAAAAAAAACCGAAAAAAAAAAATTTAATATATATATATATAAATCTATTTTTAAGATATTTTTAAAATTATAAAGTAGTTCTATTTTTATTTTAGTTTTTAAATATAAGTTTTTATTATATAAATATTTTTATTTAAACAGAAAATATAAAACAGAATATAAAAAAAAAAACGCGTCGAATTTTAATCAACCTGTCATCTGAAAATTGGAACCCCGCGACTCGCGGAGTTTGCAGCTTCGAATACCGCAACTCGCGGAGCCTCCCTGACACACGTGACAGAAACCCTAATCAGCATTAAATACGGGGTAATTATTATTTATTTATTATTATTAACCCTAATTACTTATTTATTATTATAATTAGTTTTAAGTTTTTAAATTAAATTGTATTTTAGTTAAATTAGTTTAATTAAAATATAAAATTAATAGTTTAAGAAAATAAATAATATAAAAATAATATTTTTATAAAAATTGTACTTTTTACAACTTTTTGTATATTTTTATATTTTGTCCCTTTTTAATTATTTTAGCGTAATATTTGTATTTTTCGCTCGTATTTAGTTTTAAGATATAGTTTTTGCCATAGTTATTTTTTTACTTCTAGATTTTTAGGCTTTGCCGTAAAATTTCTTAAGTGCCTTTTCTTTAGACTAAGATTTAGGTACTTTAGAATTTTGAGACGCCTTTTTAAGTTTTAGTTTCTTTTTAAGTTATTGCCATTTGGGATATAGTTTTTCTTGTAAGCTTTAATATTTTTGGACGCCTTTTACCTATGTATCAATTATCATTCCAATTAGTAATCTCAATTTGCGATTATAATTTTAAGTTAGTGATAGTAATAAGGTTGGGTTAGTCGAGTGTTTTTAAGTTCTATAAGTCACTCTTTTTCTTTCTTATTTTTATTTTTCGATCTTTTTCCGACACGCTCTTTTTCTTTCTTATTTCTCGCTATTCTAGTTTTTAGGACATAGATTTTTTATTCTACTTCTTATCTAAATTTCTTAAAATTACGAAAATTTATTTTAAGTGGTTAAATTGATAGACATCAAAATTTTCTGGTTCGTAGTAATAGTTGGATTTGTACGTGGACCGGGTTATTGGAGCCAAACAGTCCTCAATTATATTGAGACCAAACGAATCCTACCCCTCTGCTGCATCTTTTGGCTATTCGAAACGTGGGCAAAATCAGAAAAGTCTATTAATTGGATAACTTATATAATTTTTCTTTCTTTTTAAAAAACTAATAGGATATTCAGTGAATGCACCGAGCAAGACGTTCACCACCTTTTGTACGTTCACCACCTGTAACTAGATCAAGACATTTAGCAAATATTACCGCCGTTGATTTTTCTTTAGAATCGTCATCCAGTCGACCAAGTACTCCAGTTCAAATTTCCGATAATCTTTTTTTTGAACCCGACCTCACAATTGAGAATCCGGAGAATATTCAGGGACGATTCATAGATCCTGAACCATTAAATTTTTCTCCGGAACCACCAATCATTCAAACAGAGATTGTTGAGGAACGAACCATTAAATCAGAATCCTCTAGTGATTCGGATTCAACAAATTCAATTATGGAGAATCTGAAACCTTTAAGTATGGAAGACCGAATGAGAGCTAAACGCACTGGCCAAGGTCACGCAATTACTCATCCAGACATTAATGAGCCAGATTATGAAATCAAAGGACAAATTCTACACATGGTGACTAATCAATGCCAATTTAGTGGTGCGCCGAAGGAAGATCCAAATGAACATCTTCGTACCTTTAATAGAATCTGCACTCTATTTAAAATCCGAGAAGTGGAGGATGAACAGATATATCTCATGTTATTTCCCTGGACTTTAAAGGGAGAAGCCAAAGATTGGTTGGAATCGTTACCTGAAGGGGCGATTGATACATGGGACGTTTTAGTTGAGAAATTTCTTAAACAATTCTTTCCGGCATCTAAAGCCGTAAGACTTCAAGGAGAAATTGTTACGTTCACACAGAAGCCAAATGAAACTCTATATGAGACGTGGACAAGATTTGGAAAGTTATTAAGAGGATGTCCGCAACATGGTTTAGACTGAAATGTCCCGTTCTTATTGATTAAAAACGTTCCATATTAATTGATTTCGTTGCGAGGTTTTGACCTCTATATGAGACGTTTTTCAAAGATTGCATTCATTTTTAAAACAAACCATAACCTTTATTTCGTAGATAAAGGTTTTAAAAAGCTTTACGTAGATTATCAAATAATGATAATCTAAAATATCCTGTTTACACACGACCATTACATAATGGTTTACAATACAAATATGTTACAACAAAATAAGTTTCTTGAATGCAGTTTTTACACAATATCATACAAGCATGGACTCCAAATCTCGTCCTTATTTAACTATGCGATAGCGGAAGCTCTTAATAATCACCTGAGAATAAACATGCTTAAAACGTCAACAAAAATGTTGGTGAGCTATAGGTTTAACCTATATATATCAAATCATAATAATAGACCACAAGATTTCATATTTCAATACACATCCCATACATAGAGATAAAAATCATTCATATGGTGAACACCTGGTAACCGACATTAACAAGATGCATATATAAGAATATCCCCATCATTCCGGGACACCCTTCGGATATGATATAAATTTCGAAGTACTAAAGCATCCGGTACTTTGGATGGGGCTTGTTAGGCCCAATAGATCTATCTTTAGGATTCGCGTCAATTAGGGTGTCTGTTCCCTAATTCTTAGATTACCAGACTTAATAAAAAGGGGCATATTCGATTTCGATAATTCAACCATAGAATGTAGTTTCACGTACTTGTGTCTATTTTGTAAATCATTTATAAAACCTGCATGTATTCTCATCCCAAAAATATTAGATTTTAAAAGTGGGACTATAACTCACTTTCACAGATTTTTACTTCGTCGGGAAGTAAGACTTGGCCACTGGTTGATTCACGAACCTATAACAATATATACATATATATCAAAGTATGTTCAAAATATATTTACAACACTTTTAATATATTTTGATGTTTTAAGTTTATTAAGTCAGCTGTCCTCGTTAGTAACCTACAACTAGTTGTCCACAATTAGATGTACAGAAATAAATCGATAAATATTATCTTGAATCAATCCACGACCCAGTGTATACGTATCTTAGTATTGATCACAACTCAAACTATATATATTTTGGAATCAACCTCAACCCTGTATAGCTAACTCCAACATTCACATATAGAGTGTCTATGGTTGTTCCGAAATATATATAGATGTGTCGACATGATAGGTCGAAACATTGTATACGTGTCTATGGTATCTCAAGATTACATAATATACAATACAAGTTGATTAAGTTATGGTTGGAATAGATTTGTTACCAATTTTCACGTAGCTAAAATGAGAAAAATTATCCAATCTTGTTTTACCCATAACTTCTTCATTTTAAATCCGTTTTGAGTGAATCAAATTGCTATGGTTTCATATTGAACTCTATTTTATGAATCTAAACAGAAAAAGTATAGGTTTATTGTCAGAAAAATAAGTTACAAGTCGTTTTTGTAAAGGTAGTCATTTCAGTCGAAAGAACGACGTCTAGATGACCATTTTAGAAAACATACTTCCACTTTGAGTTTAACCATAATTTTTGGATATAGTTTCATGTTCATAATAAAAATCATCTTCTCAAAATAACAACTTTTAAATCAAAGTTTATCATAGTTTTTAATTAACTAACCCAAAACAGCCCGCGGTGTTACTACGACGGCGTAAATCCGGTTTTACGGTGTTTTTCGTGTTTCCAGGTTTTAAATCATTAAGTTAGCATATCATATAGATATAGAACATGTGTTTAGTTGATTTTAAAAGTCAAGTTAGAAGGATTAACTTTTGTTTGCGAACAAGTTTAGAATTAACTAAACTATGTTCTAGTGATTACAAGTTTAAACCTTCGAATAAGATAGCTTTATATGTATGAATCGAATGATGTTATGAACATCATTACTACCTTAAGTTCCTTGGATAAACCTACTGGAAAAGAGAAAAATGGATCTAGCTTCAATGGATCCTTGGATGGCTCGAAGTTCTTGAAGCAGAATCATGACACGAAAACAAGTTCAAGTAAGATCATCACTTGAAATAAGATTGTTATAGTTATAGAAATTGAACCAAAGTTTGAATATGATTATTACCTTGTATTAGAATGATAACCTACTGTAAGAAACAAAGATTTCTTGAGGTTGGATGATCACCTTACAAGATTGGAAGTGAGCTAGCAAACTTGAAAGTATTCTTGATTTTATGTAACTAGAACTTGTAAAATATATGAAGAACACTTAGAACTTGAAGATAGAACTTGAGGGAGATCAATTAGATGAAGAAAATTGAAGAATGAAAGTGTTTGTATGTGTTTTTGTTCGTTGGTGTATGGATTAGATATAAAGGATATGTAATTTTGTTTTCATGTAAATAAGTCATGAATGATTACTCATATTTTTGTAATTTTATGAGATATTTCATGCTAGTTTCCAAATGATGGTTTCCACATGTGTTAGGTGACTCACATGGGCTGCTAAGAGCTAATCATTGGAGTGTATATACCAATAGTACATACATCTAAAAGCTGTGTATTGTACGAGTACGAATACGGGTGCATACGAGTAGAATTGTTGATGAAACTGAATGAGGATGTAATTGTAAGCATTTTTGTTAAGTAGAAGTATTTTGATAAGTGTCTTGAAGTCTTTCAAAAGTGTATGAATACATATTAAAACACTACATGTATATACATTTTAACTGAGTCGTTAAGTCATCGTTAGTCGTTACATGTAAATGTTGTTTTGAAACCTTTAGGTTAACGATCTTGTTGAATGTTGTTAACCCATTGTTTATTATAACAAATGAGATGTTAAATTATTATATTATCATGATATTATGATATATAATATATCTTAGTATGATGTATATACAGTTAAATGTCATTATAACGATAATCGTTACATATATGTCTCGTTTCGAAATCATTAAGTTAGTAGTCTTATTTTTACATATGTATTTCATTGTTAATACACTTAATAATATATTTACTTATCATTTAACATAATTAACCAAGTGTATCAATATCTTAATATGATTCATATGTACCTAGTAAGACGTTGTTATAACGATAATCGTTATATATATCGTTTTCGAGTTTCTTAAATTAATAGTCTCATTTTTATGTATATAACTCATTGTTAAAATACCTAATGAGATACATACTTATAATAAAAACATGTTAACTATATATATAACCATATATATGTCATTGTATAGTTTTTACAAGTTTTAACGTTCGTGAATCACCGGTCAACTTGGGTGGTCAATTGTCTATATGAAACATATTTCAATTAATCAAGTCTTAACAAGTTTGATTACTTAACATGTTGGAAACATTTAATCATGTAAATATCAATCTCAATTAATATATATAAACATGGAAAAGTTCGGGTCACTACAGTACCTACCCGTTAAATAAATTTCGTCCCGAAATTTTAAGCTGTTGAAGGTGTTGACGAATCTTCTGGAAATAGATGCGGGTATTTCTTCTTCATCTGATCTTCACGCTCCCAGGTGAACTCGGGTCCTCTACGAGCATTCCATCGAACCTTAACAATTGGTATCTTGTTTTGCTTAAGTCTTTTAACCTCACGATCCATTATTTCGACGGGTTCTTCGATGAATTGAAGTTTTTCGTTGATTTGGATTTCATCTAACGGAATAGTGAGATCTTCTTTAGCAAAACATTTCTTCAAATTCGAGACGTGGAAAGTGTTATGTACAGCCGCGAGTTGTTGAGGTAACTCAAGTCGGTAAGCTACTGGTCCGACACGATCAATAATCTTGAATGGTCCAATATACCTTGGATTTAATTTCCCTCGTTTACCAAATCGAACAACACCTTTCCAAGGTGCAACTTTAAGCATGACCATCTCTCCAATTTCAAATTCTATATCTTTTCTTTTAATGTCAGCGTAGCTCTTTTGTCGACTTTAGGCGATTTTCAACCGTTGTTGAATTTGGATGATCTTCTCGGTAGTTTCTTGTATAATCTCCGGACCCGTAATCTGTCTATCCCCCACTTCACTCCAACAAATCGGAGACCTGCACTTTCTACCATAAAGTGCTTCAAACGGCGCCATCTCAATGCTTGAATGGTAGCTGTTGTTGTAGGAAAATTCTGCTAACGGTAGATGTCGATCCCAACTGTTTCCGAAATCAATAACACATGCTCGTAGCATGTCTTCAAGCGTTTGTATCGTCCTTTCGCTCTACCCATCAGTTTGTGGATGATAGGCAGTACTCATGTCTAGACGAGTTCCTAATGCTTGCTGTAATGTCTGCCAGAATCTTGAAATAAATCTGCCATCCCTATCAGAGATAATAGAGATTGGTATTCCATGTCTGGAGACGACTTCCTTCAAATACAGTCGTGCTAACTTCTCCATCTTGTCATCTTCTCTTATTGGCAGGAAGTGTGCTGATTTGGTGAGACGATCAACTATTACCCAAATAGTATCAAAACCACTTGCAGTCCTTGGCAATTTAGTGATGAAATCCATGGTAATGTTTTCCCATTTCCATTCCGGGATTTCGGGTTGTTGAAGTAGACCTGATGGTTTCTGATGCTCAGCTTTGACCTTAGAACACGTCAAACATTCTCCTACGTATTAAGCAACATCGGCTTTCATACCCGGCCACCAAAAATATTTCCTGAGATCCTTGTACATCTTCCCCGTTCCAGGATGTATTGAGTATCTGGTTTTATGAGCTTCTCTAAGTACCATTTCTCTCATATCTCCAAATTTTGGTACCCAAATCCTTTCAGCCCTATACCGGGTTCCGTCTTCCCGAATATTAAGATGCTTCTCCGATCCTTTGGGTATTTCATCCTTTAAATTTCCCTCTTTTAAAACTCCTTGTTGCGCCTCCTTTATTTGAGTAGTAAGGTTATTATGAATCATTATATTCATAGATTTTACTCGAATGGGTTCTCTGTCCTTCCTGCTCAAGGCATCGGCTACCACATTTGCCTTCCCCGGGTGGTAACGAATCTCAAAGTCATAATCATTCAATAATTCAATCCACCTACGCTGCCTCATATTCAGTTGTTTCTGGTTAAATATGTGTTGAAGACTTTTGTGGTCGGTATATATAATACTTTTGACCCCATATAAGTAGTGCCTCCAAGTCTTTAATGCAAAAACAACCGCGCCTAATTCTAAATCATGCGTCGTATAATTTTGTTCGTGAATCTTCAATTGTCTAGACGCATAAGCAATCACCTTCGTTCGTTGCATTAATACACAACCGAGACCTTGCTTTGATGCATCACAATAAATCACAAAATCATCATTCCCTTCAGGCAATGACAATATAGGTGCCGTAGTTAGCTTTTTCTTCAATAACTGAAACGCTTTCTCTTGTTCATCATTCCATTCAAATTTCTTCCCTTTATGCGTTAATGCAGTCAAGGATTTTGCTATTCTGGAAAAGTCTTGGATGAACCTTCTGTAGTAACCAGCTAGTCCTAAAAACTGGCGTATGTGTTTCGGAGTTTTCGGGGTTTCCCACTTTTCAACAGTTTCTATCTTTGCCGGATCCACCTTAATACCTTCTTTGTTCACTATGTGACCGAGGAATTGAACTTCTTCTAACCAAAATGCACACTTTGAAAACTTAGCGTACAATTCTTCCTTCCTCAATACTTCTAACACCTTTCTCAAATGTTCACCGTGTTCTTGGTCATTCTTTGAGTAAATAAGTATGTCATCAATGAAAACAATGACAAACTTGTCAAGGTATGGTCCACACACTCGGTTCATAAGGTCCATGAACACAGCTGGTGCATTAGTTAAACCAAACGGCATGACCATAAACTCGTAATGACCGTAACGTGTTCTGAAAGCAGTCTTTGGAATATCATCTTCTTTCACCCGCATTTGATGATACCCGGAACGTAAGTCAATCTTTGAATAAACAGACGAGCCTTGTAGTTGATCAAATAAGTCATCGATTCTCGGTAGTGGGTAGCGGTTCTTGATGGTAAGTTTTTTCAACTCTCGGTAGTCGATACAC
Organism: Rutidosis leptorrhynchoides; assembly: GCF_046630445.1. Taxonomy (NCBI): domain Eukaryota; kingdom Viridiplantae; phylum Streptophyta; class Magnoliopsida; order Asterales; family Asteraceae; genus Rutidosis; species Rutidosis leptorrhynchoides. The sequence goes on from NC_092338.1 coordinate 361,387,908, forward strand.
AACCTGAATGTACCATCTTTCTTCTTGACAAACAAAACAGGAGCTCCCCACGGTGATGTGCTTGGTCGAATGAAACCACGCTCTAAAAGTTCTTGTAATTGGCTTTGTAGTTCTTTCATCTCGCTGGGTGCGAGTCTGTAAGGAGCACGAGCTATTGGTGCAGCTCCTGGTACAAGATCTATTTGAAATTCAACGGATCGATGTGGGGGTAATCCCGGTAATTCTTTCGGAAATACATCAGGAAATTCTTTTGCGACGGGAACATCATTGATGCTCTTTTCTTCAGTTTGTACTTTCTCGACGTGTGCTAGAACAGCATAGCAACCTTTTCTTATTAGTTTTTGTGCCTTCAAATTACTAATAAGATGTAGCTTCGTGTTGCCCTTTTCTCCGTACACCATTAAGGGATTTCCTTTTTCTCGTATAATGCGAATTGCATTTTTGTAACAAACGATCTCCGCTTTCACTTCTTTCAACCAGTCCATACCGATTATCACATCAAAACTCCCTAACTCTACTGGTATCAAATCAATCTTAAATGTTTCGCTAACCAGTTTAATTTCTCGATTCTGACATATATTATCTGCTGAAATTAATTTACCATTTGCTAATTCGAGTAAAAATTTATTATCCAAAGGCGTCAATGGACAACTTAATTTAGCACAAAAATCTCTACTCATATAGCTTCTATGGTCACCCGAATCAAATAAAACGTAAGCAGATTTATTGTCAATAAGTAACGTACCCGTAACAAGCTCCGGGTCTTCCTGTGCCTCTGCCGCATTAATATTGAAAACTCTTCCACGGCCTTGTCCATTCGTGTTCTCCTGGTTCGGGCAATTTCTAATAATGTGGCCCGGTTTTCCACATTTATAACAAACTACATTGGCATAACTTGCTCCGACACTACTTGCTCCGCCATTACTCGTTCCGACACCATTTGTTCCTTTCGTTCTATTAACCCCTGGTCCGTAGACCTCACACTTTGTCGCGCTATGACCATTTCTTTTACACTTGTTGCAAAATTTGGTGCAGAACCCCGAGTGATTCTTTTCACACCTTTGGCATAGCTGCTTCTGATTGTTGTTGTTGTTGCGGTTATTATTGTTGTTGGGATGATTGTTGTAGTTGCTGTTGTTGTTGTTGTTGTTGTTGGGCCGTTTGTTGTAGTTGCGATTGATGTTGCGATTGTTGGGATAATTGTTGCTATTATTGTTGTAATTGCTGTTGTTGTTGTATTGGTGATTCTTATCACCGTTTTCCTCCCACTTTCTTTTGACTTGCTTCACATTGGCCTCTTCAGCAGTCTGTTCTTTAATTCTTTCTTCAATCTGGTTCACTAGTTTGTGAGCCATTCTACATGCCTGTTGTATAGAGGCGGGCTCGTGTGAACTTATATCTTCTTGGATTCTTTCCGGTAATCCTTTCACAAATGCGTCGATCTTCTCTTCCTCATCTTCAAATGCTCCCGGACACAATAGGCACAATTCTGTGAATCGTCTTTCGTACGTGGTAATATCAAATCCTTGAGTTCGTAACCCTCTAAGTTCTGTCTTGAGCTTATTGACCTCGGTTCTGGGACGGTACTTCTCGTTCATCAAGTGCTTGAATGCTGACCACGGTAGTGCGTACGCATCGTCTTGTCCCACTTGCTCTAGATAAGTATTCCACCATGTTAACGCAGAACCTGTGAAGGTATGCGTAGCGTACTTCACTTTGTCCTCTTCAGTACACTTACTTATGGCAAACACCGATTCGACCTTCTCGGTCCACCGTTTCAATCCGATCGGTCCTTCGGTTCCATCAAATTCCAAAGGTTTGCAGGCAGTGAATTCTTTGTAGGTGCATCCTACACGATTTCCTGTACTGCTAGATCCAAGGTTATTGTTGGTATGTAGCGCAGCCTGTACTGCGGCTATGTTTGAAGCTAGAAAAGTACGAAATTCCTCTTCATTCATATTCACGGTGTGTCGAGTAGTCGGTGCCATTTCCTTCAAAATAGTCAAATGGAACAAGTTAATCATACAGAATATTAAGAGTAGTTAATAGTATTTCGTAGCATAATATGAACTCATTTATAAAAGCTTTTTCTTCATATTAGCGTTTTATAAGTTTAAATTCGGGTAGTACCTACCCGTTAAGTTCATACTTAGTAGCTAATATACAATTCAACTACTACAATTCTATATGAAAAACTGATTATAATAATATTTCGCGTTCAAACTTTTATACAATATTTTACAAACTTACAATACCGCTTATTTTACATAAAGCATGAAATATAGCACACAATAACTTTGATACAAGATAGTTGTGAAGATAATTCTAGCTAGTACACAAGTCGTTCAGCAAAGGCAATAAAAACACGTAATTCATACGTCCAGAAACAAGTCATGCATTCTGGTTTTACTAGGACTACTTCCCATCCTTGGTCTTGTGCAACATAACCGTTATGGCCATTGATAAGACAGCGTGTTGTAACGTCGTCAAAGGGACGAGGGTTACGTAATGTCCAACAGTCCCGTAATAATCTAAAAACCTCATTTCTTACCCCAATTACCGACTCCGTCACTTGTGGAAACGTTTTGTTTAATAGTTGTAGCCCGATGTTCTTGTTCTCACTTTGGTGAGAAGCGAACATTACTAATCCGTAAGCATAACATGCTTCTTTATGTTGCATGCTAGCCGCTTTTTCTAAATCACGAAGTCCAATATTCGGATATATTGAGTCAAAATAATTTCTTAACCCGTTGCGTAAAATAGCATTTGGGTTCCCCGCAATATATGCGTCAAAGTAAACACATCGTAACTTATGGGTTTCCCAATGTGATATCCCCCATCTTTCAAACGAAAGTCTCTTATAAACCAAGACATTCTTGGAACGTTCTTCGAATGTCTTACAAACTGATCTCGCTTTAAATAGTTGTGCCGAGGAATTCTGGCCGACTCTAGACAAGATTTCATCAATCATGTCTCCGGGTAGGTCTCTTAAAATATTGGGTTGTCTATCCATTTTGTGTTTTTAAACTGTAAAATAGACAAGAGTTAGATTTATAAAAAAAATACTTATTAATACAAGCAATTTTTACATATATCATAAAGCATAAGAACACTATATTACATATATTACACCACACGAATACAACTATCTTATTCCGACTCGCTCGTTTCTTCTTCTTCGGTTTTGGTTCGTTTTGCCAAGTTTCTAGGGATATATGATGTTCCCCTAATACGAGCCGTCGTTGTCCACATTGGTTTAGAAAAACCTGGTGGTTTAGAGGTTCCCGGGTCATTGTTACAACTTAAGAACTTCGGGGGTTGACGATACATATAAAGTTCATCGGGGTTGGAATTAGATTTCTCTATTTTTATGCCCTTTCCCTTATTATTTTCTTTTACCTTTTTAAATTCAGTTGGGGTAATTTCTATAACATCATTGGAATTCTCGTCGGAATCCGATTCATCGGAGAATTGGTAATCCTCCCAATATTTTGCTTCCTTGGCGGAAACACCATTGACCATAATTAACCTTGGTCGGTTGGTTGAGGATTCTCTTTTACTTAACCGTTTTATTATTTCCCCCACCGGTTCCGATTCTTCTTCCGGTTCCGATTCTTCGTCCGGTTCCGATTCTTCTTCCGGTTCCGACTCTTCTTCCGGTTCCTCTTCGGGAACTTGTGAATCAGTCCATGAATCATTCCAATTTACATTTGACTCTTCATTATTATTAGGTGAGTCAATGGGACTTGTTCTAGAGGTAGACATCTATCACATAATATCAAACACGTTAAGAGATTAATATATCACATAATATTCATATGTTAAAAATATATAGTTTCCAACAAAAATGTTAAGCAATCATTTTTAAAGAAAACACGGTCGAAGTCCAGAATCACTAATGCATCCTAACAAACTCGATAAGACACACTAATGCAAATTTTCTGGTTCTCTAAGACCAACGCTCGGATACCAACTGAAATGTCCCGTTCTTATTGATTAAAAACGTTCCATATTAATTGATTTCGTTGCGAGGTTTTGACCTCTATATGAGACGTTTTTCAAAGACTGCATTCATTTTTAAAACAAACCATAACCTTTATTTCATAGATAAAGGTTTTAAAAAGCTTTACGTAGATTATCAAATAATGATAATCTAAAATATCCTGTTTACACACGACCATTACATAATGGTTTACAATACAAATATGTTACAACAAAATAAGTTTCTTGAATGCAGTTTTTACACAATATCATACAAGCATGGACTCCAAATCTCGTCCTTATTTAACTATGCGACAGCGGAAGCTCTTAATAATCACCTGAGAATAAACATGCTTAAAACGTCAACAAAAATGTTGGTGAGCTATAGGTTTAACCTATATATATCAAATCATAATAATAGACCACAAGATTTCATATTTCAATACACATCCCATACATAGAGATAAAAATCATTCATATGGTGAACACCTGGTAACCGATATTAACAAGATGCATATATAAGAATATCCCCATCATTCCGGGACACCCTTCGGATATGATATAAATTTCGAAGTACTAAAGCATCCGGTACTTTGGATGGGGCTTGTTAGGCCCAATAGATCTATCTTTAGGATTCGCGTCAATTAGGGTGTCTGTTCCCTAATTCTTAGATTACCAGACTTAATAAAAAGGGGCATATTCGATTTCGATAATTCAACCATAGAATGTAGTTTCACGTACTTGTGTCTATTTTGTAAATCATTTATAAAACCTGCATGTATTCTCATCCCAAAAATATTAGATTTTAAAAGTGGGACTATAACTCACTTTCACAGATTTTTACTTCGTCGGGAAGTAAGACTTGGCCACTGGTTGATTCACGAACCTATAACAATATATACATATATATCAAAGTATGTTCAAAATATATTTACAACACTTTTAATATATTTTGATGTTTTAAGTTTATTAAGTCAGCTGTCCTCGTTAGTAACCTACAACTAGTTGTCCACAATTAGATGTACAGAAATAAATCGATAAATATTATCTTGAATCAATCCACGACCTAGTGTATACGTATCTTAGTATTGATCACAACTCAAACTATATATATTTTGGAATCAACCTCAACCCTGTATAGCTAACTCCAACATTCACATATAGAGTGTCTATGGTTGTTTCGAAATATATATAGATGTGTCGACATGATAGGTCGAAACATTGTATACGTGTCTATGGTATCTCAAGATTACATAATATACAATACAAGTTGATTAAGTTATGGTTGGAATAGATTTGTTACCAATTTTCACGTAGCTAAAATGAGAAAAATTATCCAATCTTGTTTTACCCATAACTTCTTCATTTTAAATCCGTTTTGAGTGAATCAAATTGCTATGGTTTCATATTGAACTCTATTTTATGAATCTAAACAGAAAAAGTATAGGTTTATAGTCGGAAAAATAAGTTACAAGTCGTTTTTGTAAAGGTAGTCATTTCAGTCGAAAGAACGACGTCTAGATGACCATTTTAGAAAACATACTTCCACTTTGAGTTTAACCATAATTTTTTTATATAGTTTCATGTTCATAATAAAAATCATCTTCTCAGAATAACAACTTTTAAATCAAAGTTTATCATAGTTTTTAATTAACTAACCCAAAACAGCCCGCGGTGTTACTACGACGGCGTAAATCCGGTTTTACGGTGTTTTTCATGTTTCCAGGTTTTAAATCATTAAGTTAGCATATCATATAGATATAGAACATGTGTTTAGTTGATTTTAAAAGTCAAGTTAGAAGGATTAACTTTTGTTTGCGAACAAGTTTAGAATTAACTAAACTATGTTCTAGTGATTACAAGTTTAAACCTCCGAATAAGATAGCTTTATATGTATGAATCGAATGATGTTATGAACATCATTACTACCTTAAGTTCCTTGGATAAACCTACTGGAAAATAGAAAAATGGATCTAGCTTCAATGGATCCTTGGATGGCTCGAAGTTCTTGAAGCAGAATCATGACACGAAAACAAGTTCAAGTAAGATCATCACTTGAAATAAGATTGTTATAGTTATAGAAATTGAACCAAAGTTTGAATATGATTATTACCTTGTATTAGAATGATAACCTACTGTAAGAAACAAAGATTTCTTGAGGTTGGATGATCACCTTACAAGATTGGAAGTGAGCTAGCAAACTTGAAAGTATTCTTGATTTTATGTAACTAGAACTTGTAAAATATATGAAGAACACTTAGAACTTGAAGATAGAACTTGAGAGAGATCAATTAGATGAAGAAAATTGAAGAATGAAAGTGTTTGTAGGTGTTTTTGGTCGTTGGTGTATGGATTAGATATAAAGGATATGTAATTTTGTTTTCATGTAAATAAGTCATGAATGATTACTCATATTTTTGTAATTTTATGAGATATTTCATGCTAGTTGCCAAATGATGGTTCCCACATGTGTTAGGTGACTCACATGACCTGCTAAGAGCTGATCATTGGAGTGTATATACCAATAGTACATACATCTAAAAGCTGTGTATTGTACGAGTACGAATACGGGTGCATACGAGTAGAATTGTTGATGAAACTGAACGAGGATGTAATTGTAAGCATTTTTGTTAAGTAGAAGTATTTTGATAAGTGTCTTGAAGTCTTTAAAGAGTGTATGAATACATATTAAAACACTACATGTATATACATTTTAACTGAGTCGTTAAGTCATCGTTAGTCGTTACATGTAAATGTTGTTTTGAAACCTTTAGGTTAACGATCTTGTTGAATGTTGTTAACCCATTGTTTATTATAACAAATGAGATGTTAAATTATTATATTATCATGATATTATGATATATAATATATCTTAGTATGATGTATATACAGTTAAATGTCGTTACAACGATAATCGTTACATATATGTCTCGTTTCGAAATCATTAAGTTAGTAGTCTTATTTTTACATATGTATTTCATTGTTAATACACTTAATAATATATTTACTTATCATTTAACATAATTAACCAAGTGTATCAATATCTTAATATGATTCATATGTACCTAGTAAGACGTTGTTATAACGATAATCGTTATATATATCGTTTTCGAGTTTCTTAAATTAATAGTCTCATTTTTATGTATATAACTCATTGTTAAAATACCTAATGAGATACATACTTATAATAAAAACATGTTAACTATATATATAACCATATATATGTCATTGTATAGTTTTTACAAGTTTTAACGTTCGTGAATCACCGGTCAACTTGGGTGGTCAATTGTCTATATGAAACATATTTCAATTAATCAAGTCTTAACAAGTTTGATTGCTTAACATTTTGGAAACATTTAATCATGTAAATATCAATCTCAATTAATATATATAAACATGGAAAAGTTCGGGTCACTACATAGACACCTGTCAAATAGTACAAATATTCTACCAAGGATGCAACATCACCACAAGGAAAGACATAGATATAGCAGCTGGTGGTTCCATTATGAAGAAAACCAAAACTGATGCTTACAAAATTATTGATAACACTGCTTCCCACTCACATGAGTGGCACCAAGAAAAAGATATCGTTAGATCATCTAAAGCAGCTAGAGCCGATTCTAGCCATGACTTAGATTCCATTTCCGCAAAGATAGATGCTGTCGAGAGATGAATGGAAAAGATGACTAAGGATATTCACTCAATACGAATTAGTTGTGAGCAGTGTGGAGGACCACATTTGACAAAAGATTGTCTCAGTATTGAATTAACAATGGAACAAAGAGAGAATATTTCATACATAAACCAAAGGCCTGGAAATAATTATCAGAATAATTATCAACCGCCAAGACCGATCAACAATCAAAACCAGAATTATAACAGAAATGTTCCATACAACAACCAACAAGGTCCTAGCAATCAACAAGTGTCCAACAATAATTACAATCAGCAAAGACCTAATTTTCAAAACAAACCACCACAAACCGATGATAAAAATCCGAATTTAGAAGAGATGATGACGAAGCTAGTTGAAACTCAAACGCAGTTTTTCACATCTCAGAAACAAACCAATGAACAAAATGCTCAAGCATTTAGAAATCAACAAGCTTCTATTCAAAATCTGGAACAAGAAGTAAGTAACCTAGCAAGGTTAATAGGTGAAAGAAAACCGGGAAGTCTACCTAGTGATACAAATGCTAACCCCCGGAATGAAACAGCTAAAGCCATTACCACAAGAAGTGGTACAACACTTAAACCACCTGAAATACCTGTAACTTCTGATGAAGCTATTCCTACTCCACAAGAACCACAACCTGATCAAGATAAGGAAAAAGAACCGGTAGTTGAGAAGGTTAATGAAGATAACACAGTTAAGGCTAAACCTTATGTTAAACCATACCAACCACCACTTCCTTACCCGAGTAAAATGAAGAAAGAGAAACTTGAAGCCGAGCAATCCAAATTCTTGAATATGTTTAAACAGATAAATGTAAATCTTCCTTTCATTGATTTAATTTCAGGAATGCCTAGATATGCTAAATTTCTGAAAGATCTAATATCAAATAGAAAGAAAATGGAAGAACTCTCGGCTGTTACCATGAACGCTAATTGTTCAGCAGTGCTGTTGAATAAGATACCAGAAAAATTATCTGATCCAGGAAGTTTCACAATTCCATGTTTTCTGGGTAGTCTTAGTTCAATAGAAGCATTGGCAGACTTAGGTGCTAGTATAAATTTAATGCCGTATTCACTATACGCTAAACTAGACCTTGGAGAATTGAAACCAACAAGAATAAGCATACAACTAGCCGATCGATCAATAAAATATCCTAGAAGGATAATGGAGAACATGCTAGTTAAAGTTGGTACTTTAGTATTTCCAGTAGATTTTGTTGTTTAGGACATGGAAGAAGATTCTCAAGTTCCTCTCATATTAGGAAGACCATTCTTAAACACGGCTAAAGCAATGATAGACGTGTTCGGTAAGAAATTGACCCTAAGTATAGAGGACGAGAGTGTTACCTTTTCAGTTGATAGAGCAATGCAAAAACCACAATCTGCAGATGATACATGTTATTATATTCAAACTATAGATGCACATGCAAAATTGTTAGAAGAATTTCCAGAATTACAAGGAACAGGAGAATGTTCTTTAGGAGAAGGAACTGAACCAATTGATGAAGTTGAAATGTTAGCTACACTTATAGCTAATGGATATGAATCAACAACAGAAGAAATTCAAATGCTAAAAGAAGAAGACAGATATCGATATAAATCATCGATAGAAGAACCTCCGAAATTAGAGTTAAAGCCACTTCCAAACCATTTGGAATACGCTTATTTACATGGTGAATCTGAATTACCTGTAATAATATCGTCTTCTCTTACTGAAAATGAGAAATCACAACTCATTTCTGTGTTGAAAGCTCATAAACCAGCCATTGCATGGAAGATTCATGATATTAAAGGAATAAGTCCTTCGTATTGCACACATAAAATCCTTATGGAAGAAGGTCATAAAACGTATGTGCAATGCTAACGAAGACTAAATCCTAATATGCAAGATGTAGTTAAGAAAGAGATTATTAAACTGCTAGATGCAGGTTTGATATATCTAATTTCTGATAGTCCATGGGTAAGCCCAGTTCAATGCGTGCCTAAGAAGGGTGGCATGACTGTCATTACAAATAGAAAAAAATGAGCTTATTCCTACAAGGACTGTAACAGGATGGCGTGTATGTATTGATTATAGAAAATTAAATGACGCCACCAGAAAAGATCACTTTCCCTTACCTTTCATTGATCAAATGTTGGAAAGATTAGCCGGAAATAGTTACTATTGTTTTCTAGATGGATTTTCCGGATATTTTCAAATTCCAATAGCACCCGAAGATCAAGAGAAAACCACATTCACGTGCCCTTATGGTACTTTTGCTTACAAACGCATGCCATTTGGACTTTGCAACGCCCCTGCAACCTCTCAAAGGTGTATGATGGCGATTTTTCACGACATGATAGAAGAATGCATGGAAGTTTTCATGGATGATTTTTCAGTCTTCGGTGATACATTTGAAACATGTCTAGCTAATCTTGAACGAATGCTGATTAGATGCGAACAATCAAATCTAGTACTTAATTGGGAGAAATGCCATTTCATGGTTAAAGAAGGCATCGTTCTTGGACATAAAATTTCAAAAGAAGGAATTGAAGTGGATAGAGCTAAAGTAGATGTAATTGCTAAACTTCCACATCCCACCAATGTTAGAGGAGTTAGGAGTTTTCTAGGGCATGCCGATTTTTACCGACGTTTCATAAAAGATTTTTCTAAAATTGCCACTCCTATGAATAAACTCCTAGAAAAGGATGCTCCATTCATCTTTTCAGATGAATGTATCAAATCTTTTAATATTCTTAAAGAGAAACTCACTAATGTGCCGATCATGATAACACCGAATTGGAATCTACCGTTTGAATTAATGTGCGATGCAAGTGATTTTGCAATGGGAGCCGTTTTAGGACAAAGGATTGAAAAACGATTTCAACCTATATATTATGCTAGGAAGACGTTACAAGGAGCACAAACAAATTATACAACTACTGAAAAAGAACTCCTTTCTATTGTCTTTGCTTTTGACAAATTTCGTTCATATCTCGTTCTAGCAAAAACGGTGGTCTATACCGACCATTCTGCTCTTAGATACCTATTTTCGAAACAAGATGCTAAACCAAGATTAATCCGTTGGATCTTACTCTTACAAGAGTTTGATATTGAAATCCGAGATAAAAGAGGAGCAGAAAATCTCGCCGCTGATCATCTTTCTCGTCTTGAAAATCCCGAATTAGAAGTTCTAAATGAATCGGCCATACAAGGCAACTTTCCTGATGAATATCTATTGAAGATAGATTATAATGAAATCCCATGGTTTGCAGACTATGCAAACTACTTAGTTTGCGGATTCCTTGAAAAAGGATTGTCGTACCAAAAACGAAAGAAATTCTTCAGTGATATAAAACTCTATTTCTGGGAAGATCCACATTTGTTTAAAAGTTGTCCAGATGGAATAATACGCTGATGTGTAGTCGGAGATGAAGCTAGTAAAATTTTAAACCATTGTCACACAGGACCAACAGGAGGGCATTATGGGCCTCAACTAACAGCAAGAAAAGTTTATGAAGCTGGATTCTATTGGCCTACAATTTACAAAGACGCACACCTTCTTTGCAAATCCTGTGATGCTTGTCAAAGGGCCGGAAAAATAAGTCAACGTGATGTAATGCCACAAAATGTCATACAAGTATGTGAAGTATTTGACATTTGGGGTATTGACTTTATGGGTCCATTTCCAAAATCTCATAATAACCTCTATATTCTCGTAGCCATTGATTATGTATCTAAATGGGCGGAAGCACAAGCTCTCCCAACTAATGATGCACGAGTTATAGTCAACTTTTTAAAATATCTTTTTGCAAGGTTTGGAACACCGAAAGCTTTAATAAGTGATCGGGGAACTCATTTCTGTAATAATCAACTTGAGAAAGTTCTTAAAAGATATGGAGTAACTCATAAAATCTCCACCGCATATCATCCACAAACAAGTGGACAAGTTGAAAATACCAATCGAGCTTTAAAACATATTCTAGAGAAAACCGTAGGATCAAATCCGAAGGAATGGTCCATTAAATTGGAGGATGCACTCTGGGCTTTTAGAACAGCCTACAAAACTCCAATTGGAACCACACCTTTTAGACTTGTTTATGGAAAAGCATGTCATCTTCCAGTAGAAATTGAACACAAAGCATTTTGGGCTTTGAAGACATGTAATCTTGATTTACATGAAACTGGACGTCTACGATTAAGTCAACTAAACGAATTAGAAGAATTAAGACATGAAGCATACAAAAATTCGTTAATCTATAAAGAAAGAACGAAGAAATGGCATGATAAAAGAATCAGAAGTTTAAAAGAATTTAAAGAAGGAGACAGAGTTCTTCTTTTCAATTCACGATTCAAGCTATTTCCTGGAAAATTGAAATCAAGATGGTCTGGACCATTCATAGTCAAAAGAGTTTTCCCATACGGAACGATAGAATTAATAAATTCAAATGGGATTGAATTTAAAGTTAATGGTCACAGAGTTAAACACTACATAGATAGTCCAATGGAAGTTGACAACGAAGTTAATCACAATTTCGATACCACAGCTAACTAAGTGTGGGGAGAATCAAATCTTTAAAGGATTTTATGTATTTCTGTTAGAGTTAGATTGTCTGTTTTCGTGTAGTTCTCGAAAATGGAACCCGAATGGTCTTTCCCTAGCAGACCCTAAAGAACTAGTCTTCTCCCCCCATTCTGAATTTTTATTTTTTTAGGTTTTTACGAAATGAAGACTGCCTGTGAACTAAACCATGGTCTAATGCTACACGCTTTGATCACTAAACGTAATAATGACACACTTCCGAGTGAAATAGTATCAGTAATCAGAGAAAGATTGGATGGAGTAAGAAAAGAATCCAGATGCGAAGATAATAAGTTACAATTTGGTAAAGGAAAATCAAAATCCGCAGCGAAAAGAAGAGCACGACACCTAGAAAGATGTCACAAATGCGGAAAATGGTCACATGGAGGTAAATGTTCAAATAATCAAACCTATTCAAATACCGAATTTGTTACTTTATGCAGAGACGGACCGTTCATATGTTTAGAAGAAAAAACACTGAATGCTCGAGGTTACGCCTATGTAGCCATGGAAAACCAATTAAACCGACTATCTTATGAATGGGATAGATCATATAACTAAGAATACTATCTCACAGGTAAGTCTGTACAGTTTTTATTTTTATTTTTATTTTTAACCTTTTGATAATAAACGCTAATTTGTTCGCTATAAAGTATTAAATTGGTATTGAATAAAATTAGGTTTGGCGACCGAAATTATTGATATCATACAAAAATTTATTACATCACTGCGAAATTTAACGTTTATTCTTAAGGTATAAATATCTTTAATCAATCAACCCAAAATATTTCAAAAATTCGTCATGAGTTAAATTAGATCATGGAACCGAAATTACTTTACCGAAAAGAGGGGCGCATATTTTTGATAATATTTGATTGATTAAAGTGGGATAAAAAGCAAAAAAAAAAAAAAGATTTTTAATTTTATTTTTACCATGTTTTTAAAATTAATATATAAATCTTAAATTAATATTGTAAACTTTGTAAAAACAATATATTTAAAATTGTAAATATTTGAAAAATATAATATAAGTTTGGTATGATTTTATAATATGAATTTTTAAATTAAGTTTGGTGTGAATTTTTAATTTTTAAAATAAGAATTTTTAATTTTATGCATTTCAAATTTTAAGTTTGGTGTGAATTTTTAATATTAATTTTGAATTTTATGTATTTTTATTTTAAGTTTGGTGTGAATTTAAAAACAAAAATTTACTTTATCTCATTAAGTTAAAAATATGATTTTTAAAATTCGTCGTAAGTTGAAGACTAGGTCGTTGAACCGAAATTGCTTTACCCGAGGGAGGGACGAGAACTTTTATTATCATTATTTTTAATCTTATTGAATTAAAGTATGCCAAAAACATTAAAAAAAAAACCCCCCAAAATCTTAGCTTTTAAAACAATCGCTACAAAAAGACAAATTTTAAAATTTTGTCGAAGGAGGGACTAGGACATCGATCCGAAACGACCTCGTCCTAAATAACAAGGGAAACAAAATTTTAAAATTAATTAATTAATTGTTTTATAAGTTAAGGTTTTTATAAAAAAAAAAAAAATACAAACTCCGCGACTCGCGGTGTTTGAAGGGTCAAACACCGCGACTCGCGGAGGGACCAAAATACAGAAAAAAATAAAACGCCAAAACTAATCAGTTGAACATCCTAACACCACAAAAACTGCGAAAATAACCCGAAAAATACACACCAAATTCGCAATTTTTGATCGATAATCATCAAATCTTTTACTAAAATCATGTTGAGAAGGATGCTATCAAGGAATTACTCAAGAAAAACGGTAAATTTCTATACCTAAACACCATTTAATCCGAAAATTAGTGTTCTTGAGCAATTTTATACCCAATTCGATTTTGATGCTTTTTAGTGTAATTATGCTTAAATTGCTTATGTATTATGCTTGTATAACCTAGATTGATGCTATTTAACATGATTAGGAGCCTTAAACTTCAAATTTTGAGTAATCTAGGGTTTGTGTTCTTGAGCAATTTGGGGCTTTTTGATATAAACAGGTTATGGCCGATTTTTGTCATGAATTGTTGCTAAATTAAGTAGTGTAACATGTTTAGGTAGTTAAATGATCCAAACTTTGAGCCTAAACATGATTTTGAGAATTAAAGTGGACTTTTTCAAGTCTAAAAATTCATGAACTTGATTTTTGAGAGATAATGCCATTTGAAACTTGTTTAATTGCTAGTGATGATTATTTTGACATGTTATTTGAGTTGAATGCTTATGAACTTGGTGATCATTTTCTTATATGCTTATTTGAAAAAGTGTAGATTTGATAAAAATATGAAAATGAGCTTAAGTTTGATATAAATTGGACATGTCATTGTAATTATTTTGATTGATGATTTTGCTGACACTAATGCATATTTGGATGCACAAAAATTGTGTTTGATGTGTTTAGCAGACTGAAAGGGGTGAATCTTCATCCCAAGCTCGCCATGCTCCTGCTGAGAATACGGAACAACTGGAGGTGGATAACTACTACAAACAAGATATACCTCATCCAGTCATGACATTTTCTGATATGCACTTGGAAGATTTGCACCCGAACCTGAGATTTGACAGACTTTGGATAGATTATCCTAAATACCAAAGGGGTTTGCATATTCTTCATTCTAAAGCTGTTGAAGTACCTAGGGTCATAGAATGAGGACCATTAGAAGCTGTAGAATTGGCCGGGCCAATTAGGGAATTACTTGCACAGAGGTATGGTAATTCTACTTTTAACGATTGGGTACGGTTATTCAACATGCGTAGACCTGTATATAAAGTATGGTGTGAAGAATTGTTGTGTAGTATAGAATTAAATGATCGGGTAGCTAGTTTAACCGATCGATCTTTTATTAGATTTTTGTTAGGAGGTTCGATGCGCCACATGTCTTTACTAGACATGGCTCAGGCTTTACGTATATATACGCCTGAGGAGTTAGCATCTGCCGATTGTAGAGGGTTGATATTGAACGGTAGGAAGATAGACGAAAATTTTGATACGCATGGTGTATGGAGTCAAATGACTAGCCATCACCGATTCAAAGGGGGAAATTACTCTTATTTGGATATAGATAGAGCAGAGTTAAGAGTAATTCATAGGTTTTTAGCTAATTCGATTACACAAAGAGGTAAGAATAAGGAAAAGGTAAATGAACAGGATTTGTTTTACCATATGTGTATTCGAGACCCACAAAGCGCTGTAAGTATACCTTATTGTGTGGGTTATTATTTATCAGCTATGGTTAGGGGGATGAGACCGCATAGCATAATAGGAGGTGGTATATTTATTACTTTGATTGCTGAATATCTCGGTGTGGATATAAGTCGGGGGGGATTATTAGTCGAAGAACCAGAACCCCGCGATACAATTGGTTTAAATGTATACCATGGTGCGAAGGTTTTGAAGAGGCGAAATAACGCCGCAGTACAATACCATGGTAGACATCCACAGGTTGAGAGAAACCAACAGCAAGGTAATGTAGGAGGGGGAAATGAAATGGCAGAAATGCAAAGATTTATAGCTTCACAAGAGTATGAAAATGCTAGACATAGAGCATTTGAAGATTGGCAAGTTCATCAAAACCAAATCATAGCTTATTGCCAACATATAGGTAGAAACTATTTCCTACTCCATCGCCCATATTCCCTCCCTGGTCTATAGAGATCCAACCACCGTATCCTACGTATAACCCAGCCGAAGCATTTTATAACACCTATGGTTATGCATGGAACCCCTACTGGTATCAGTATCATCCCTAGTCTACTTAGTTTTATTTATTTTATAATTTGTAATGTTGATACATTTAATACTTATGTTAGATTTGTATTAGTTTTTATAATTTTCTAAATTTTATTATTAGATTTTAATAATTTTTGAATGTGGGGTAATATACCAAACTTCAAAAATATGTATATATGTTTGCAGTTTATTTTATGTACACAACAGGGTAAAACAACGCATTTTCAAAGACTGACATTAAGTTCAGCAAAAGCAACTAATTTTGACGACAAGATGCAAAATAAATGTGATATAACAACAAGACGGAATGAACAAATGATATGCACCATTTATCATTCAGCAAACAAACGCCAATATGTTTGGAAACTTTGGTAAAATTTAATCATTTGCACACAAATCACCCTCAATAATTTAAATTGTTACTGATTTCTTGCAAATGAGGGCATTGCAAGATCTTAAGTGTGGGAAGGGGTTAAATTCTTTCGGATTTTAAAATTTTTACTTTATACACTTGGTTACCATTAGAAATACTAATAAAGTAGTAGTTGTATTAGAATCTAGTGCTATCTGATAATAAAGAACAGCCCTAGTCTTATATACTGACTACCCAATTCTAGTAAAAATTTTCAAAATTTTCAATTAAATGAACTCAAAATCATGTTTATACATATTTATGAACGATAAAACTAGGTGCTAACACCGAAATTATTGTTACCTTGGAAAGGACATAAATTGAGAAACAAACTAAAATGTTAGAATTCATTTAAAATAGAATAGAGGACAATAAAAAGGAAAATAAAAGCCAAGTGTGGGAAAAATTACCAAGTTATCTTAAACATATGTCACATATATCTGTAACAAATAACTGAAAATACTTTTGCTTTGGACTAAACTAAACTGTTTTACCCGATTAAAGAAAAGAAGAGATGGATCTACACGATGAATCAATTCCATCATTAAAAGGAAGTAAAGTCTTCCGAAAAAGACACGCGCTTCTTGATTTAGGTCAAGAAATTGTCGTCCAGACCAGCTGTAGGTTGACGAAAAATCTAGAAAAGTCATCTCTAAAATCAGCAGGAAATCCACGGACCTCAGCGTCAAACAGGGTCGCCAGGTGGTCAGATTTATCCTAACCATGAGAAGGATTTATCTTGTACAATGGGGGGCACCGTGCAAATTAGCTTGATAAGACTAATGAATCAGATCCCCAGAAAGGATAATCTCCTTAAAGATTAAAAATCAGCTTTTAAGCCTGATATTACTCAATCCTTGAGATTGACCTTAAAGATTGAGAATTACAAACTCATGGAATTCAATGATATCTAAACTTGAGCTTGAACGAGAAAATATTTTGATCAAATTATAAACCAATTTGTTTTCTGAAAACCCATTTTCAATGCGTTCATTACCATTGAATGTAAAATCCTAGAAATTCACCTGGAATTCATTAGGTCACCTGAACTAAATTGGGTGTCAACCGTAAGAACGGTGGTTGCATAGCATGGTCAAAGACAGGACCTTGTGCCAGACCGAAAAATCATAAGGGTGAGCTTTACTATTGCTCCTACCAAGGATAGTAATTGAGTCCGACACGTTATAGACCATAATTAAAAGCATGTCAAGGGACATTGCCTTAACAGTTGCTTGTTCAACGCTTTCCTTTACAACCGGACGGTAGTTTACCGAAAGGTAATATACGGGACAAGTAAACTGGACGTGTTGCTTTCCAAATACAAGGTTAGCAAGTGGGTGACACAAAATCATAAGTTTTGAGCTAAAATTTTCAAATATGAAACCCACCAAACCCACAAAAATAATTTGCAAACACCTGTAAAGGGTTATTCCGGAAAACTTATCTAGGGTAAAAACTTGATTTAATTTTCAAAAGATCAAATGTTTTCATAAAGATCCAATTTCCTTAATGGATCTAAATTTTTATAGTCATGTGGGACTGTAAACCATATCGTTACTACCATTGTTTATACCGCCGTATAGAAATCACTGATGTACAAAGTGTGAAGAATAAAGAAGTGATTCTAGTATTTCAAGACTATATTGCTTGAGGACAAGCAACGCTCAAGTGTGGGAATATTTGATAATGCTAAAAACTAACATATATTTCATAGCATTATTCCCCATGAAAGACAAGCTTTTAGTTGCAATTGTTCTATTTACAAGTGATATTCGTTTAAATATTAAAAGGTGAAGACAAAAGACAGATTCGACGAATTGAAGACGCAAACGACCAAAAAGCTCAAAAGTACAAAATACAATCAAAGTGGTTCCAATTATTGATAAGAAACATCTCGAAATTACAAGAGTACAAGATTCAAAATGCAAAGTACAAGATATTAAATTATTCGCAAGGACGTTCAAAAATCCGGAACCGGGACCAGAGCCAACTCTCAACGCTCGACGCAACGGACTAAAAATTACAAGTCAACTATGCACATAAATATAATATAATATTTAAATAATTCTTATAATTATTTATATATTATATAATATATTATAAACCGTCGGCAAGAAAGGCTCCAAACTTGTGTGAGCTGTAAAAGCAAACTCCGCGAGTTTCGGAGTTTGCAGTGCAAAAATTACGCGAGTCGCGGAGACCCCCTGAACTCAATTCCCTATAAAAGCAAATGAATTCTGATCATTTTATATCATCAATATCAATCTCTCTATCTATATACGTAATATTTATTTATAATTTATATTTTAATTTTAATCCTAATAATAAAGGTATGTTAGCGAATGTTGTAAGGGTGTAAGTCAAAATTCTGTTCGTGTAACACTACGCTATTTTAATCATTGTAAGTTATGTTCAACCTTTTTAATTTAATGTCTCGTAGCTAAGTTATTATTATGCTTATTTAATCCGAAGTAATCATGATGTTGGGCTAAAAATATTAAAATTGGGTAATTGGGCTTTGTACCATAATTGGGGTTTGGACAAAAGAACGACACTTGTGGAAATTAGACTATGGGCTATTAATGGGCTTTATATTTGTTTAACTAAATGATAGTTTGTTAATTTTAATATAAAGATTTACAATTGGACGTACCTATAAATAACCATATACACTCAATCGGACACGATGGGTGGGGTATTTATATGTACGAATAATCGTTCATTTAACCGGACACGGGAATGGATTAATAGTCACTAGAATTATTAAAACAAGGGTGAAATTATGTACAAGGACACTTGGCATAATTGATAACAGAGTATTAAAACCTTGGGTTACACGCAGTCGATAACCTGGTGTAATTATTAAACAAAGTATTAAAATCTTGTTACAGTTTAAGTCCCCAATTAGTTGGAATATTTAACTTCGGGTATAAGGATAATTTGACGATGACACTCGCACTTTATATTTATGACTGATGGACTGTTATGGACAAAAACCAGACGGACATATTAAATAATCCAGGACAAAGGACAATTAACCCATGGGCATAAAACTAAAATCAACACGTCAAACATCATGATTACGGAAGTTTAAATAAGCATAATTCTTTTATTTCATATTTAATTTCCTTTATTTTATATTTAATTGCACTTCTAATTATCGCATTTTTATTATTATTGTATTTAATTGCACTTTTAATTATCGTACTTTTTAATTATCGCAAGTTTATTTTATCGCACTTTTATTATTCGCAATTTCATTATCGTTATTTACTTTACTCTTTAAATTAAGTCTTTTATTTATTTAATATTTTACATTTGGTTTTAACCGCGACTAAAGTTTTAAAATCGACAAACCGGTCATTAAACGGTAAAAACCCCCCTTTATAATAATAATATTACTTATATATATATTTGTATTTTTATAAAAGTAAACTAATATAGCGTTAAGCTTTGTTTAAAGATTTTCTCTATGGAACGAACCGGACTTACTAAAAACTACACTACTGTACGATTAAGTACACTGCCTATAAGTGTTGTAGCAAGGTTTAAGTATATCCATTCTATAAATAAATAAATATCTTGTGTAAAATTGTATCGTATTTAATAGTATTTTCTTGTAAAATATAAAGCTATTTTATATACACCTCGCACGACATCACCCTGCACCTGCTTAAATTTCGGGACGAAATTTCCGTAACGGGAAGGTACTGTCACGACCCTACTTTTTCCGTTATCTTTTACCGTTAATTATTTAACGTCCGTTAACTGTTATTCGTGCCACGTCATTTCTATGACCTATATTATTATTTTTGTAATAATATATTAATTATTATGTGTTAAATGAATATTTGTATTCATATTTTAAATCGTACGTTTCTACGTGTCGCGGATTTCTATCCGGCGAATCTTTTCGGTTTTCAAACCAACGGTCGAGCTTTTGGGATTTTTAAATCCTAATTATTTTAAATATGATATTTTAATGTCATATATTTATATATAGTGTTTATATATATTTTTCGTAGCGTATTTGTTATCTCTCCGAATTTTCAATCGCGTAGTAGCGTTTTCGCGTTTCGGGCTTCGTTCGGGCATTCGGGCCACAAGCTATTGAACATTTAGCAAATTTGGGCCACAAAGGGGCCTACCCTTTCATTTTTGGCCGAAATACTTCCACCCTTACCCCATTTTCTTTTTTTTTTAAATTTTTATTTCATTTTATTTCTCATTTCTTTCTTAAACCTAAAACTAGCAAGTCTTTATTATTTTTCTCTCATTTTTTTTTGCTCTCTCCTCCTCTTTTCTCCCTATTGGTGGTGGTTGTCATCATCTTTTGATTTACACCTTGAAGATTTAGGGCTTTTCACATAATCGGATTCTACTCTTCCAGCTCTACGCGATTACTTCCTTTGTTCTTTGATTTGGGTATACCTATGAACCCTAATTTTTCAATTCTTATTCATTTCTACTGATTATGTATGTATTTGATGTTATTATGATATTATAACACTTGTGTATTGTTGTATTGATGATTGTATGCGTAGAATTGCTCGATTATATATGTTTTCGGTTTGATTAATTTGGGACAGCAGCTTTTTCGTTCATTTATGGTTATGTAACTGTTATAAAAGTAAAATTGAAGTATTTAGATGAGTTCCTCTCATCAAGACATTAATTTTAGACTCCGGGTTCATGTCATTTCGATTCCCGGAGCTTAAGATATGATTAAAATGGTGTTATGTGGAGATTAAAATATGAAAACGAATTGAACCAGGTTTGGTCCGACTTTGTGACCATTTTTAGAGTCCTTAGGGTGTACTAGTGTGTTAGGATTGATTATGGTATGAACTTTCATGTTCGGGTCATCAAAATCCGAGCCACGGATCACCCGTTATGACTAAAACACGTTTTTGAGCGGATTAAAGGTCCAAACTGATTAAGAGCTGTAAGTCATGACTTGGTAACTGTTCTTGGGATGTTCTTGAGCACACTAATGTGTCGGGTGGGTTGGTTAGGTGAAGATATATATAAGGCTCGCCGAAAACTGATTCCCGGGGCTCAAGCTATGACCTGATGAACTTTTGATTAAAACTTATGGTTATTAAATAAAACTTATGATATAAATAATGATTTTCATTATTATTAAATTACTTATGATATAAAAAGTAATTATTATAATTTAAGACTTATGATATATATTTATTATATCATTTAATTATTACTTATGATTTAATTAAACTTATGATTAATAATACTTTTATTATTAATGGAAAATACTTATGATAAGTATTAAAATTATATTATGAAATTATTATAATAAGACTTATAATAAGGATTAATTAATTATTTAATTATTATAAGGCTTAGTTATTATTTAATTATAATTTAATTATTAAATACTTAAGATTTAATAATTATAATTAGAAACTTATGATATGATTAATAATTCATTATTAATTAATAATACTTATGATATGATTTAAATCTTATTATTAATTAATAATACTTATATTATGACTAATATTTAAGTAATTAATTAAATACTTATGTTATATTAAATATATCATTTAAACTTATGTTAACTTTAATAATTCATTTTAATTTAATTAAACTTATGTTATGACATAATTATACATATTTAACTTTAATTAACATTATAACTTATATTATTATTATAACTTATACTTTTAAAATTAATGTTGACTATGTTTGACTGAGGTTGACTTTTGAGTTGACTTTTGGTTGACTTTGACTTTAAGTTGACTTTTGTTGACTTTCTAAATAAGGAAACTTTCCTAACTTAAAACTTTCTAAAAATAGAAACTTTCTAAATTTGGAAACTTTCCAAAAATAGAAACTTTCCTAAAATAGAAACTTTCTAAAAAATAGAAATTTTCCTAAAATAGAAACTTTCCAAAAATAGAAACTTTCTAAAAATAGAAAGTGTGTGTCTGTACGCTGTTCCGATCAAACTGATGCATGTTGAGTATTATTCTATGTCTACTTGTAACATGTACAATAGCTATCATACTAAGACTTGACCTAAGTTAGTTATTTATATCGACCTGCTTTATTTATAGGTCGGCGTTGTGATCATTCCTGATCACTTTACTTCAATTGCTGTTCGCTTATTTGTATGGTTACTTCGTTTGCTATTAAGGTGAGTTATAGTCCCATTTTTCTATTTTAAATCTTTTGGGATGAGAATACATGGAATTTATTTTATATTTTTGGACACATGTGGAAGTTGGTTTAAATTATTCATTGTGAGTTGAACAAAAATATTCCCTATTCTGGTAACTGTAATCACTGGTTTCTACTGGTGAACGCGAATCCTACGGATAGATCTATCGGGTTTGACTACCCCATTTCGAGCTAGTCGCGCTAGCAATTTATAATCGGAATGTTTAGTACTTCGTATTTAGTTGAAGATACACTTGTTTGGTGTATATTATTTATTGTGTTTGGAAAGGGTAAATAAATAGTTAAGTGGTTACCAGGTGGCTCACAGAAAATAGAATAATGTTTTTATATGTTTTCTAGCATATAATTTTGTGGTCCAAAAAGGGGTTTTTATTTTTTCAAACATAAATTTTTATGGTTTAAATTAAATATTGTTTGCAATATTAAACCTATAATTCACTCAACATTTTTGTTGACAGTTACTCGCATGTTTTATTCTCTGGTTCATGATTGATTGCTTCCGCTGTGTTTAGAGAGTCTGCATATTTATGATGGCAGCTTTTGTTAAACAATAACTTGCATTCTATTTTGATACATTTAATAGTGGATGTTGTTGACTTTGTTTTGGTCAACTTTTGGTTAAGTAATAATGTATGGTTTTTCTAAACTTACATATTTTGGTAGTTTCCTTTATAGGAAATCATTTTTAAACAAAGAATGCAAGGTTATTTATTAAATTCATATAGAGTTATGATCAAGCTGTGGGACCAAGATAACGGTAGTCGTCAAGTGTACTTTGACGGGTCGTTAAAGCTTGTCTAACATTTAATCAAACAGCGGAAGGCTCCTAGGGAACCTGAGATAAACATGCTAACAAGTGTCAACACAAAGGTTGGTGAGTTCATAGTTTTAGTGTTTCGCATAATCTGTATATAAAAGTGGATCACAAGATTTCAGTTGTTTCATCCAGAAACGTTTATCAATAGATTATATAAAAGTGGATCACAAGATTTCAGTTGTTTCATCCAGAAACGTTTATCAATAGATTCTACATAACAGAGCACCCTGGTAACTAAACTTTAACGTTATAATGATAAATACCCCATTCGTTTTAATACACGCAAACCAACGTGTCCTAAACTCAAATAACACACGTCCGTTAAAAGGCTAGCGCTCTGGCTCGGACGGGGATGTCAAGCCCTATGGATCCATATACTGTTATTTGCGCCCACCAGTCCACATCCTATATACTGTTATTTGACCTTTGACTCATGGTCATAACCCCCAAGCAATACCCATAACCTTTATAGCTATAGCCCATAGTTTCCTTAGCTTTATCCCGCTCGAAACTCGTTTTGAAAATAACCTGCTCATAACCTCGTCATAGTATTTTATGTAATAATACTACTTAATAATATTACTACTAATAATATTAAGATTAATAATAATATTAATCTTAATAATAATAATAATAATAATAATAATAATAATAATAATAATAATAATAATAATAATAATAATAAATATAAATATAATAGAGAAAGAGATCGAGGTTGAGAAAGGAATGCATCAGAAACAGAAACAGCTCGAGTTTAAATAGATGTGGCCTGGAATTCCTTGCCATGCGATCGCATGGCTGGGCAGTGTAATTCCCATGCGATCGCATGGGTAACTTTTCCAGCTCACATGTTTTTGTTTTAACGCTTGTCGACATATTAATTTATTATATATATATATAATATATTTAATTTATATAATTAATTATATATTATATTAAATTCACGTGCATAGTTGACTTGTAATTTTTGTTCCGATTCGACTTATGTCCTGGTTTCGGTTTTTCGAACGCCCTTTCATACGCTGAGAAAACTAGTACTTTTCGTTTCGTGACTCGTACCTTTGTCAAAATATAAACTTAAATTATTCATAAATTATATCACTCAAAGTATATCTTAAACTTTCGAGTGTTTTGGTCATTTACTTCTATAAATCATCGTCTCGCTATTTGTTAAAATACATTTTAAAATAGTGTTTTACTGTAGCAAAGTTTCTGTAGCAAATTTTTTTACTGTAGCAAATAGTGATTTTCGAAAACACTGTAGCTTTTCGAGTACTGTAGCAATTCGAAAATACTGTAGCAAATTAGTGTTTTACTGGTTCATCTTAAACGTTTTGGTTAACTTATCTAAATATCAATCAGATAATCAAACCAATAAGGTTAATGCACAGTATCATTTTCATAACACTTTGTTACGTTTTCAAGTTATAGCATATGTATCTATTTACATATAATGGTTCGCGAATCGTTGAGAACAATCGAAGGGTAATTAAATAGTTTAAAATCTTGAGATTCATCTTTACAGACTTTGCTTATCGTGTTGGAAATGTTAAAGATTAAGTTTAAATTTGGTCAGAAATTTTCGGGTCATCACAGTACCTCCCCGTTAAAGAAATTTTGTCCCGAAATTTGAGTGAGGTCGTCATGGCTAATAATAAAAATGTTTTCATGACGAATATGTGTTGATAAATAGAATTTTTATCACCGTTGAATAATATGGATAAAACAATCCAATTACTCGAAGCGTATGAGGGAAGTTATCGTAATAAAGTGAAATGGAGAATAGAGATGCGTCTTATCTCTTGACGTAGTAATGATTGATTTCTGGAATTTAAGGAATAGAAAATCTTTATAATCTAAATAAGATTTGATTCTTCGAAATTTAAGGAAATTAAGATTTCCTTTGATTAAATGCGTAATCTGCCTCGATTACTATGTCTGATATTTTGCTATAAATTGACCTCTTCCATTTCATTTATTTTCACCACTCTTATAATCTTCTTCCTTATTTAATACTTCTTAATAGATTGTGAAAATGCTTCATCCAGTTCTGATTCTTGATATACTCCTAACTTTCATATCTATCATTCTTCTTTTTCATCTGCCGCCAGAGGAATCTATTCACTTTTACTATACTCTTGGCTTTATAGTGTTTTTAGTTCTCCCGTGTCTTTACGTTGCAATACTTATTGATATACATGGTTTGTGATTTATGTGTTTTTATCGGGCTTTATATTCTCCGTTATATTTCGAAGCTTCATGCTTTCGTTCTCTCTTCCCGCCTTCAAGTCAAGCGAATAATGGTCCAGAATTTGTAGGTATGGATTTTGAAATGAACATAATTAATGTTTTAAAAAGGGAATTGTAATGGCACGATCTTGATTTGTCAAATTACCAGAATATCCGGAAAAGACCGAATCATCAAGAAATATATTTTCTTGATATATTTAGAGATTATATAGAATGAAAGAGTTATGTAACATGGTTCATGATGAGGGTGTGATCTGTGAACCTTTATCACATTCCATTAGAAACTCAGCATGACTTACTGTAATATAATCACGTTGATCAAGTGTCATTATATTATACTAATTCATGCTTCAGTTCCCAACACTACTTTAAAACATTCATATTTTAAACTTGAAGGTTTCAGAATTTAGAAACTAAAATAGTTTCTTTTATGATGTAACACAGATAGCGCGAAGAGATGAATGATTTCAGATAAGAATAGTTATGAAGATACCTCCAGAAATATCGAGGATATTTATAATGAAAGATACGATGATATCTTAGAATTTCTAATATCAGAGAATGATGCGGAAAATCTGTCTATGAAGGTTTAGAATAAGAAGTAAGGTCCTTACTAATGGTTTCAGCAGACACTGAATCATTTGGATTCTTTGAAGGCAGGTTCAGTCTTTGTGATTTATCCACAGCCTCCTTCATACTTTGCTCAATCCGTTTTCCAGTTCCAAACCTTCTCTTTTTCTCAGCTTTACCACCATACTATTCTTTATCATCTAACTTTTAACTGTTAAAGTCGTTTACAGTTTTTGCTGCTTCATCAGCATTGTTCCAATTTCAGAGAACTAGTTCATAGTTTGGGATGTTTTTCAGAAACTTCACATTCAAAGCATGTAAGTCCAGAAGATAGACATTATATGTATATATATATATAACTGTTGGCGTAGAATTGCTGCGAAATTTGAAATACTGATTGCTAATTCCCTGTAGTTGGTATGGCAATTACCATTACAAGACGTGGATGAGTACATGATAGGGTTTCAATGAGTATAAGGATTTTTTGGAAGGTCAAGGATCAATGAAGTTGTTGGTAAATTTACTGCTAATGTGGTGGAACATAAAAGGTTCCCCGGTAACAAGAATGTATATGTCAAGATTATAATAAGGCTAATCTGAAAAGTAGAGGTTGACTGGTTGGAAGTATAGTAAAACTGGATACTTTGAAAAA
This sequence comes from Rutidosis leptorrhynchoides, assembly GCF_046630445.1. Classification (NCBI taxonomy): domain Eukaryota; kingdom Viridiplantae; phylum Streptophyta; class Magnoliopsida; order Asterales; family Asteraceae; genus Rutidosis; species Rutidosis leptorrhynchoides. Next base: position 361,414,792 of record NC_092338.1, read on the forward strand.
AGATTGCAAGATTTATTTCGGTAAAAACAACGCTAAAGGATCTTGCACAGTTTTGAAGTCAAAGTATAGTTTTGAAAGATGTAGAGATCTAAGAATGACGTCACTGGTTCAGAGTTATGACTTGGATTCTGATCCGTCAATATCAGAATATGTAATTGAATTTGTATGAAATGATTGTGTATCACTGTGAAGATAGTGAGTATAGTTAATGATTTTTGAATCAAAGTTGAAGAATGTACAGTGTAACATATTAATTGCGAACTTAAATATTTTCCGGGTATTACCTACCCGTTAAAGATTTCACAATTAATATTGTGTACAAAAGAATTTTTATTACCGTCTTTATGAAAATATATGTATGTATATTTTCTTCCGATGTAATACAGATTTAATGAGTTAATATCATATTAAGCTCATTTGATTTTCGGCTTGACTTAGAAATGAATAATCTCTAAAACATTAGAGATTACATAATCTTCGCGGAGTATTTCACTAATGAAATTAATACTTCATTATTTATTCTTATTACTCGGTGAAGGATGTTGATGCTTGTGGAATTTTTGTGAATCTTACAAGGCACAGATGATGTTTTCTGGAAAGTTTCGAGTACAATGAAAATGAAAATGTAAAATCAATTATGTAATTGAATAATACACTTGATTTATTATGAAATGGAATTCATTGAGTTGAAACAGAGATTGTAGTTAATGAAGGTTAAGTTGTAAACGAAGGATGTACATCATAGCATATTAGTAGTATGAATTAACCGAGTAGTATCTACCCCTTAAAATTCACGCGTAATAGCTTAGTACGAAAAGATATATTATGGTTTCAAAATTTATATATATATATATATATATATATATATATATATATATATATATATATATATATATATATATATATATATATATATATATATAAATAATATATAAGTTCTTTGGAAATAATAAGTTAATACTTCATAACTCATTATTACAATATACCCATTGGTGATTGTGGTGTCGATATCGTCGGTGGTTATGGAGCTGGTGGAGCTTGTGGTGATACAGGTGTGGTTGGTGTTGGTGATACTCCTTGGTATCTACGGTGCGTATGATGTTGATGTTCGAGGTACAGATCGTGACGTTGAGGCGTGTGATGGTGGTGTTGCTGTTGCTGTTGGTACAGCTTGTAGTACCTGTGTAGTAGATGTGAGCCTAGCTTCCAAATCGAACACCATCACCTCCAGGGTTTCTACTTTACGCTCGAGTCTATGAATTAGTTTTACCCATTCTTCCGTAAGGGTTGTCAATTCTTGATATTTAGTTCGAAGTCTCCTAACTTCTTCCAATAATCCTATCTGATTAGAATTCGGGAGTAGAGGACGAATACTATCTTTAACTACATCAAGTCGACCTTCGAGGCTTAAAAATCCTTGCGAAAAGAGTGAAAACAGTGTTGCGAACAGGTTCGCCGGTAAGCGGATCGAGTACTCCGACGTTAGGCGGTAAGTTCGGCTCGTGGTATGGAGTACCTACTTCATTTCTCCATACGGTAAGTATTTCGCGAACCCATCCCCATTTTCTAAAGAAATCACGGTAGTTGATCGGTCGGTGCGCTCCCGTCACGCTGTCTTCGGAGCTGGAGGAACTTGGTCTATTCGAAGAGGCCATCTTACGTGATCACAGAAAGTTATGAAATGATTCTCGATATGAATTGAGGGTTGAATACTGGATGATATCTCCGTCTTCTTGCATACGTATATATAGTAAAAAGATTCCGTAATTTACGGAGGAACTTTCGGAAGCTGTCAGGTAAAGTTTACAGTAACAGATATGCTAAGATATGAATTAGCAGATACGCTAAGATATGAATTTTGTCTATACACTATTTATGCAATCAATGCAGTAAAACGTGTCTAGACTAGGAATGATAAGCAGGTAATTTCCGACAAGAAATGATAAGCACAACTTTTGACATGCAGACACGGTCGAAGTCCAGACTTACTAATGCATCCTAACAACTATCAGTTAGACACACTCATGCAAGACCTGGTTCGCTAGGACCAACGCTCTGATACCAACTGTGACGATCGCTCCAAATCCATATGGACGAACACGTCATTCATCGATTTCATTGCGAGGTATTTGACCTCTATATGATACGTTTTGTAAACATTGCATTCTTTTAAAAAGGTACACCATAAATGAATATTTAAATCAAAGGTTTTTGACATCTGATGATTTCTACATATAGACAATCACCGTAATATAATATTTTACAATGATACTTCCGTTGACAATGCAGTCAAAATAAGATACATGGTGATGATTTGGTGAATGCAACGTTTCCTTGAAAAATATGTCATGTAAGACTCCACGCACATAGCTTGTCTAACATTTAATCAAATAGCGGAAGGCTCCTAGGGAACCTGAGAATAAACATGCTAACAAGTGTCAACACAAAGGTTGGTGAGTTCATTGTTTTAGTGTTTCGCATAATCTGTATATAAAAGTGATCACAAGATTTCAGTTGTTTCATCCAGAAACGTTTATCAATAGATTATATAAAAGTGGATCACAAGATTTCAGTTGTTTCATCCAGAAACGTTTATCAATAGATTCTACATAACAGAGCACCCTGGTAACTAAACTTTAACGTTATAATGATAAATACCCCATTCGTTTTAATACAAGCAAACCAACGTGTCCTAAACTCAAATAACACACGTCCGTTAAAAGGCTAGCGCTCTAGCTCGGACGGGGATGTCAAGCCCTATGGATCCATATACTATTATTCGCGCCCACCAGTCCACATCCTATGTACTGGCAGTTACTAGTTACTAAAGCTAAGGGATTTTCGGTTTAAACTCAGTGTAGAATTAAGTATGTACTTGTATCCATTGCGTTTAAGTAAAGTGCATGTATTCTCAGCCCAAAAATATATTGCAAAAGCAATTAAAAGGGGAGCAATGAAACTCACCTTAGCAGCATATAAAGTCGTTCACCAAAATGTGACCGAAACTCGGATTATCAAATAATCGTAGATCTCAACCTAGAGAACATATGTTGGTCAATAAATGTCTATCAAGCTAGGTCAGGTCATAGTGTATCACAATCCTAATGCTCGAGATCGACATACAAAAGTTATCCAAAGTCGTTTCCAAAAAGTCAATTTTGACAGTTGTTTAACAAAAAGAGACGTACCTTATATAAGGATTCATTTACTCGGTTGGTAATATTCAAAAATCCAATTTATAAATCTCGTAAACAAGTAGTTTAAATCTTAATTGCAGATTCAAAATCAATTTCAATTAACGTCAATCATAATTCAGTTGATCATATCTTTTAATCCGTTCATCGAAATTATTCGATATCTAATTGAAAAGTTATTGATTTTTCGCCAGCTTTCCAAAAACATGCATATCATATACCTTTTACCAGTAATATATGTATTTAATTCGTGATTCATTATAAACTGTTTAGCGACGAAATTTAGCATACAAGCATGTATAAATATATACACTCGAGCACTAGACATGGATACACTATTAGTATATAAAAGATAAAATATAAATGCTTACGTATCAATATTGTGATTCAATATTGTAAGAAAGTACGTAGACGCAACAGAGATGAAAAACACTAGGTTTGACCTTTGACTCATGGTCATAACCCCCAAGCAATACCCATAACCTTTATAGCTATAGCTCATAGTTTCCTTAGCTTTATCCCGCTCGAAACTCGTTTTGAAAATAACCCGCTCATAACCTCGTCATATTATTTTATGTAATAATACTACTTAATAATAATAATAATAATAATAATAATAATAATAATAATAATAATAATAATAATAATAATAATAATAATAATAATAATAATAATAATAATAATAATAATAATAATAAATATAAATATAATAGAGAAAGAGATCGAGGTTGAGAAAGGAATGCATCAGAAACAGAAACAGCTCGAGTTTAAATAGATGTGGCCTGGAATTCCCTGCCATGCGATCGCATGGCTGGGCAGTGTAATTCCCATGCGATCGCATGGGTAACTTTTCCAGCTCACATGTTTTTGTTTTAACGCTTGTCGACATATTAATTTATTATATATATAATATATTTAATTTATATAATTAATTATATATTATATTAAATTCACATGCATAGTTGACTTGTAATTTTTGTTCCGATTCGACTTATGTCCTGGTTCCGGTTTTTTGAAACGCCCTTTCGTACGCTGAGAAAACTAGTACTTTTCGTTTCGTGACTCGTACCTTTGTCAAAATATAAACTTAAATTATTCATAAATTATATCACTCAAAGTATATCTTAAACTTTCGAGTGTTTTGGTCATTTACTTCTATAAATCATCGTCTCGCTATTTGTTAAAATACATTTTAAAATAGTGTTTTACTGTAGCAAAGTTACCGTAGCAAAGTTTTTTACTGTAGCAAATAGTGATTTTCGAAAACACTGTAGCTTTTCGAGTACTGTAGCAATTCGAAAATACTGTAGCAAATTAGTGTTTTACTGGTTCATCTTAAACGTTTTGGTTAACTTATCTAAATATCAATCAGATAATCAAACCAATAAGGTTAATGCACAGTATCATTTTCATAACACTTTGTTACGTTTTCAAGTTATAGCATATGTATCTATTTACATATAATGGTTCGCGAATCGTTGAGAACAATCGAAGGGTAATTGAATAGTTTAAAATTTTGAGATTCATCTTTACAGACTTTGCTTTTCGTGTCGAAAACGTTAAAGATTAAGTTTAAATTTGGTCAGAAATTTCCGGGTCATCACATTAGCTCTTTTTCCTTTTTTGGCCGCGACATCAGGTCGGGTTTCTTCAACCATATCAAAATCAGGTTGTGTCTCTTGTACTTCGTCGACTTCTTCGGGTAGCTCGAAATCGTCATCTTCAAGTGGTGTGTTAAAAGTATGTATGTAGGGACTTTGAGGTGGATTAAATTGAGGCTGATTAATTTGAGGTTGATTACTTTGAGGTTGATTAAATTGTGGATTATTGAGGTAATAAGGTAAGGAATATGGATTCACAGCCCAATTGTTTAGTTGAGCATATTGAGGAAATTGCGGTTGAGAAGACGAGCCCATGGGAGATTGATGAAGCGTATTTTGGAGCATATTAGACCACATATCTTCACCTACGGCCGGGTTGTTTTTGTTTTGTTTTTGTTTACGTTTGTTGGAAGACAAAATCAAATAATGAAGGTGATGAATTTGATAAAGATGATGAAGTTTCTGTGATAAATGAGAGTTGATGAATTTAATAGAGATGTTGGTGATTTAAATGAGAGGTATGGAGTGGGTATATATATAAATGAGAATTTATGAAGTTAAAAACAAAATCATACATATATGAAATATTCGAATATAACCGTCTAAAAATCCAAAACTCAGTAAATACCCGTGCTCGAATATGCTGTACAACAACTGAATGGTGGACAATATTGCAACGGCGGTCAGAAAACGGGCCACTATTATCGGCGCCCTTCAACTGCGGACGCCAACAACGGACCGATAATAGTGGTCTTAGAAATTGTGGGTGTGGGTATTTACAAATGTGAAAGCTTTTTGCAAATGTGAGTGTGGGTTCGAATCCCATTCGTGTCAAAAATTTACACCTCATACCATAGATAGTGAGATTAGTCTTGTTCCCATTACATAGGGAGTATTCGGTTATTTCACAAGTATCTGACACGAGGTGAGTTTTCATAAGAAACACGGGATTTGAATTTCTACATCACATCTATACTCTTTGCAAAATAAGTAAATAATAATCTGTCACACAAATAATGTAATCCTTCCGATGTATACCGTTTGCTTCAATAAATGTTATGGAACCTACTTTATTGAATACAAATCGAATTGAGGCAATTGTTCATTGTCAAACCACAACCCATACCAAATCCAAACCAAACTAACTCTTTCTATCCAATCATCTAACTCAACCCAACATCAAGAAGTCTGAATTTCTAGCACCAAATATGTACACACCTACTAATGCAAAAAAAAAAAAAAAAAAAAAAAAAAATAAATAAATAAATAAATAAATAAAAAACTCTAGTACATAGAATTTTACACACTTCTTTCACTTTTCAACCCACAAATTTTAGCACAGCCCAACACCATTTTCCTAAATCCTGCCCATCGTGTTACTCGGAAACAAAAAATGTCTATACCTAATCCATGATGTTTAGAACTGTCGTAGGGCAAAAACGAAAACTGAAAATCAGATTGAATCGAGTGAATGTTCTCATCTTATTTGGTTCACAACGTTACTATCTGCTAATCTTTGCCATATATGTTGACGTTGATCTTGTACAACTTTTGCTTGGGACTGTTTCTCTGTATACTGTCTCTGGCATTCTTGGAATAACTGCATGTCCATTTCCATGAACATTTTTCTAATGTTACTTGTGAGTCCATGAACTGCAGGGTTCCAATGAGCTTGAATGTTCATCTCTAGAGCTTCAAATATGATTGGTAAAATTACAGTCCTGTTTTGAGCAATTAAGCTAACAATGTGCTCGTTGTTCCACATGAATAAAGCTCGTTCTGCTACCTGTCGAAGAAACAAAAAACAAACACATTGACAACTGCAAAATAACACGAAGAGCAGCAGTAACCAGAATTCTAAAGTTAGGACGTCAGATGAAACTTAGTTATTTATAGTAGATCCATATATGAAAAATATAAAAAAGTAAACTTGCCCTTGGTATTCACAAACGGATCATTTAAAGAACATGACATCTGTTGCACTTATCTGAACCTGCTCACCTTGTTTATCAAACCCATGCTAAGTTTACCATCTATCGAGTATGAAATAAATTTACAATCAGAGAAGCATCCTCGACCATTTTGAGGTTACACGGATTGATTGGTTTTTTATCACCTCGATAGAGTCAAATGAGTAAAATTTATACGATTAAGGGACATGAGCCCACAGGTTTATATGAGCCCACAAGTCAAAAGTCACCCACAGGTTTATATTACATATAAGCAACCCTCCTAAATCATTTTATTCCGGAATTTGGAACATTCTTGTAATAGTATAGTTTTTTCAGTCATATTGAACACAGGCCCCATTGATAAGGAAATAAAATAAGTGATTGTGGGTCAGCATGACTAACATACTTTGACCTGTACTAAAATATCACATTTTATTATCAATTCAGCCCACTAAAAGCTAACTTCAATTGCCACCAATAGTCAATAGATGATAAAAATATACAGATACTGACGCCCTTCCCATATTTCGTGGACTCTAAGCATTGCATCAGCAATGTCCCTATGTCTTATCATCAATCAGGTAAATGATACCATTTCAAATAGAAAACTGAGTATTGGGATCAATGTAAACTTACTAATAATCCCTAACGTTATTCAACTAATTAACTAATCATTGAGACGCAACATAATCACTATCAAAACACCCCTAAGATACTCAAGTAACTACTTTAACATGCAAATGAGCAGTCAGTGTTTAAAGTAAAGACAGAAAAAAATGGCAAGAACAAGAAACAAACTTAAAGGGTGATATTAAACCTGAAAATGAGGGCTATTAAGACATCGTGCTATTTGTCTGAAAAGCCGAACCATGCACTTTTGAAATTCAACAGCCTGTGTTGCCTCCAACACTTCTTCAAGCTCCCCTAGAAAAAGAACCTCCTTTTGACAATTAGTAATCGGCCAATATTTTAACAACCCCCTTATAACAGTATCCGCAAGCTTATTATCTTTCTCTACAAACTGAATGATACAGTACGTAAGTTGTTGATGATACATAGCAATCGGCTTCGGTTTATGAAGCGGTATAAGGGCCCGCATAAGAAACAACTTATGTTCCTCCTTCATTGGCAACGCAAATCCATTAATTATACTCCCAAGAATTTCTAATAACTCAGCAATACCACTATTCCTTTCGGTTTCATAAATAAACTGATAAAAGATATTGTTAATTGCTTTCCTAATAAACGGACGATGCACCATAAATTTCCCATAAATCCTATGTAAAATAGTTTTCAAATACTCACGTTCACGCGGATCCTCAGTATCAAACATATTTAACAACTTCAAAACAAATGAATGATCAATGTACTTTTTAGCAATCTTAGTGTCTATATCAGTTGAAACAATGTATCTTAATAAAAGCTCATACACAAGCTGTAAATGTGGCCATGAAGGTTCGAGATACGGCTCGTCTTCTTCAGCCTCAACGCCTACAGACCCCGTGTTTTCATGAGCTGTCGGTGGTAAACACCGAAAAATGTTAACCGAAATCATTTTAATCATTTCCTCTTGATTCCCCTCACTAATTTTCCCTGAACCTGATTGAACATAATCTACAAGCTCCACAAGATTCAACCTCTTAATCTCCTTTTCCTTAACCGATTTCAACGTATCCACAAAATCAAACTGGTTGCAACACACCTGACACTTTCTAAGAAACAACTGTTGTCGATCCAGTACCGGAACATCATGAAACATTGGAAGTGCTTCCACAGTCCCTGTGGCAGCCGGAGCCGGAGCAGATACTCCGGCAACACCGTCCGGAACCGGCGGGGCACCTCGAGAACCATGGTTGATCACAGCATTAGAAGTGGATACAGATCCATAAACATCTGTATCGGTTTTCGCAGACTTTTTCGGCCCGCGTTTCATTAATTTATTCAACATATTTCTGGAAGTACAATCACACCAAACCAAATCAAATCAGTTCAATTCAATTGAATTCATATCAACAACAATCACTAACTCTAAATTCACGGATCGATAAACAAACTGCTCTCAATTAGTGTAAAGTAGTACACTATGTAAACCCTAGGTAAGTTGTATAAGTAAAACCCTAGTCAATTTGTATAAAAAATAAGAAAAAATGAAAAATATAAAAATGGATCTATGTACCGTTATTAGGTTACTGAGACTGTTGGTGGAGTGACGACGGTTGACGGCGGACAAGTGATTATGATCGTACGGCTGTAATTGATGCAATTAAGTGTTATTATAAATGTTTATATACGATCCAGAATAATAAATATGGATATGGGATATAAATAAATTATAGGTTAATTGATTATAAAGTGATATTGAAGAAAGATGAGGAGAGACTGGGGACAAGAATTGGGATAAATTCAATTTTGAATTTGGGTTTAATGAAAATGAATTATGAATTATTATTTTTTATGATAATACAAAAATCAGGATATGTAAATATTAAATCCGTGAAAAAGAAGATACTTTTTCAGTCCAAACAAAAGTGAACTATTTTTCGAGAATTGCATATTACATATAGACTTTAAACAAGTTCAAAATAAATTATATTTGAAAGGTAGTTTACCATGGTTTATCTCGAAAAAATTATAAATCTTAACAGATATATGAGTCATGTAGTTAAATTTAACGGTATCTTATACAATATAAAAATAGTAATGATAAAAAAATTCAAGTTAGTAGAGTCATAGGACTTCACATCAATATATGTAGACTCGCTATTGAAGGAGGATAATCTTTTTTATTTTATTTTAGCAAAAAACAAAAACTTAAATGCATAAGATTTTTCACGGAATTGTGAAAAATCAAAGGATACAATTTGAGCCACAGGGGGATAATCTTTTTAGGACGAAAGGAATACAAAATTTATTAGTGTTTGGTTGCCATAAAATTTTACTATAATTGTGGATCTCATTTGATAATTTAAAGATATATGTGAGAAAAACTGGTATTAAAATGGGTGATAGACAAAGTTTAAAACAAACGCTATTTCTACCACTAAATTTTACAAATCTAACACATTTATGCATTGAATATTTAAATATCTTAAATACTTAGAGTGCATTTGATAAAACAGAATGATTAAGCGTTAAATGATTCATAATCTGAATATTCAAAAATTCTGAATAAAGTTGATTCTGAATGATGATAACCTGGTTGATAATCATTTTGAATAAACAATGTAAATAATGTTAAAGTATCTTATAACCTTTTTCGTGAAAAAAAACCAATATAATTGTATAATAATTATTGTTGATATACTTTAAACAAAATAATACTTAAACTTTATGTGTTTAATGGTTAGTATTCCGGCTCTAAATGACTTAACACTGAATGCTTAATCGATCAGCACCATATGTCATTCAGAGGTCAGAAACAAACGCGTTGAATGTTGAATGATTCAGCATTCAAAGTTGAACCATTCAATTGACATTTAATCAAGCACGCCCTCAATGTACAATTATAGTGGATATTCAATTCAATAGCAAAAATATTATACTTGTGCGGCAAGAAGATTTTGTTTAAAATAAAAAGGAAATTATTCAAGGTGGCAATTATATCCGCCATGTTATACAAATCGGAGTGTTGGCTAATGACGAAGGCGCAAGAGAAAAGGATGGAGGTGGCAGGAATAGAGAGAACCTTGGTGTTAAAAGCATTATCAATAAACTAAGAGAAGAACGGCTATGATAGTTTGGGCATATGATGAGGCGACCTCGTACAGACCTAGTTAGGAGAGTCGAGGCACTCACGATGGACGACGTAAGAAGAAGGGGTAGACCTTACACGTAATTGGTTGGGTTAGTGTTCAATTGGGGTTTTTAACTACATCTAAACCCTAATTCGAATTTGAGAGGTTAGGGTTTATGAATTAAGGTTGGGCATGATGATGGGTTTTAGTAAAAATAGAGATTTTTAGTTTGTAACTTGTTTAATTAAGTTGAAGTTTGAAAAAGTCGTGTTAAACTTAAGGGTTTGGGTTAGATATTGAGTTTTGAGTAGTAAGTACTTGTGATTATGATAACAAGGTTGTGATTTTGTGAGGATAAACAAGAAATGGAAATTTGTAGTTAATGTTTTTTTGACTAAGTCTTGAAATGTGATTTTGACTAAGATGTAATTTGGGTGTGTGAGTCAGAATTTTATACTAGAGTGTGGCTTGGAAAGACTTGTAGTAATAAGTCTTACGATTTGTTTTAATGATGTTAAAAGTGTGTTTTGTGAGTTTAAAAGATAAACCCTACGTGCATTTGACTTTGTTTGACTAAATAAGTTTAATAAATTAAAATGGGTAAACCCTAGTATGGTTAGTCTTGTTGACCAAATGTGATGAATTATGATGAAATCGTATTTGGTAATGAATTGATAAGACTTATGAATATTAAGTCTTGTGTTTTGTTAAAGAGGTCAAAATGGGTTTTTGTGAGTCAATTGTGTTTTGTGAAATGGGAAGACTTATGGTTATAAGTCATGGGTTTAGTCAAAAGATGTTTAGTGTTGTGATGGAGGGTTTAATGATGAACCCTAGGTTTGAATTGGTCTTGAAAGACTAAGATGATTGTGTTATGATATGTATATATGTGTATGCTTATATGCTAGGTTGAATTGCTTGGAAGTTGATTATGGATCGTGCTTTGTTGAAGTTGATAATCTTGCATAGACTTATTACTTGATTGTGCATTGTTATTGATAATCTTTCAACCAAGGTGAGTACAATGGATATATATATATATATATATATATATATATATATATATATATATATATATATATATATATATATATATATATATATATATATATATATATATATATATATATATATATATATATATATATATATATATATATATATATGTATGTGTATTGTGGAAGGCGAGGGTCCTATAATGCCCCGTAAAGGATTTTGAATTGTGGAGTCCTCGGGACATTGGTTACCTACTTAACGTTATGCGTTAAGTTTGAGGATCATGCATCTGGGATGCAGGTGGGACCTTTAGGTGTGCTCGGTACAGGGCACACTAGAGTGTCCAATTTGGCACTTCGGTGTATCGTTGGAAAGTCTCTATATTCGTTTCCGTAAGGAGCTAAAACAACCCTCATTTATTTTTCCTTCTGAATTTACCAAATTAGCCTTAGGGTTTCAGTGTATTGTTACCATTAGGGTTGTTATCCGGATATAATAAATGTCCAGAGATATTAAATTCTCGTAATTAATAAACCCTAACCCTAATCTATATAGTCATATAAAGCTCTAAAATGATGATGTCTTCATTAAGCTAATTACTCTTTAATTTTTATAATGATGATGTCATAATTATATATTAACTTAATTAAAAAAATAATAGAAAATCTTTTATAAAAGAAAATACTAATCTCTCCTAAATTGTAATTTTAATTTTCTAAAAAAATTTAGAAGGCATTTATTATTATTAAAAATATAAATACTCAACTTTGAGCAAACTTTATTATTATTATTATTATTATTATTATTTACTTTTAATATAATAATTATAATTATAATTATTATATTATTATATTTAAATATGATTTTTTTTACAAAATTAATTACGTTACATATGTATGCAACAATACACGTCTCTATATATTTGTAAAAACAACGACAAGTTTCTTAGTCAAACGGGTCATTAAAATAAATAACTTCAGCATTTACATTCACTTAATACCTAAAATATATCATTAAATTGTTTCGTTTAAATAAACCAGTGATTTCACGGGTTATTTTACTAGTTAATGATATAAAAACCTAACCATTAATTAATATCACAAACCCTAAACATTTATTTATATTATTAAAACCCTAACCCTAAATCATTTAATAATATGAAACCCTAACCCTAAAACATTTAATAATATAAATCCAAACCCTAACATCAATAAACTTATAATGATTATATATATACATAAACTTATAATGATTATATATATATATATATATATATATATATATATATATATATATATATATATATATATATATATATATATATATATATATAGTGAACGAAATGAATATTTGTAGTAACTAATAATGAACTCTTGACAATAAAAACTAAGTAATAAAAATGTAGTACTTTTATAAATTATAGAAGTATAGTATAAACAATTATATAAATGTAATTATAAGATTAGTTAGTAAATGTATTTGTATTTTGATAAAAACCGAAAACTTTATTTATATTAAAACAAATCCGGTATTTAAATGAAATATGGAAATAAATATAAATTAAATTAAGAAAATTAATCTAGAAGATTCCCAAGTTTTTTAATATATATATATATATATATATATATATATATATATATATATATAAAATTATATTTATATATATAATTATATATATATATAATCTTTATATATATATAATTATATATATATATATATATATATATATATATATATATATATATATATATATATATATATCTCCTTATAATTATATTTATATATATATAATTATATATATATAATCTATTTATATATATATATCTCTCCTTTTAAACTCTATATATATATATATATATATATATAATTATATTTATTTTTTTTGCCGAAATAATTTAAAAGGAGATAATTCATTTTTTTTACCAAGTTATAATGCATTCAAACAATAAAATGACTACATGCATAAATTAACAAATTCAACAAAAGTATCCCAAAAATTTTGCAAAGTCTATTGGCGTTTGAATTTTTTTTATTTGTTTTTCTTTTATTTTATTTACTAAATTCTACATATAAATACAACCACACTAGTTCATTTTTTTTTTATTCACAACACTTAAGACTACAGAAAACTTTGAGGTACTTTATTTCACTCTTTCATATATTTTTTTTATATTTATTACGGTTTTTTATTATTATTGCCGATTATTTTTTCTTTTATTTTAATTTATTATAAAATCATAACACAATGATAAAAGTTATATGATCATACTATAATTAATATTAAGTATTATAGTATGTTATAAAATTATTTTTATGAATTAAATAATTGGATTATAATTAAAATACAATTAAAAATGAAATTTTAATATATACGAGTGTATATTCGAAATAAGTAGGAAATAAATATATATAAATCATAAAAATAATTTTTACAGGTTCTTAAATATTAATATGATATAATAGTGACCAGAAATAATTTTGTAGATTTTATAAGTATTTAATTCGAATTATTATGTATTTATGGAATATATGAATCGAATATTATGTAAAACTGAAATAAATTGATATTAATTATTATAAATACTTATAATTTGTTATGATAAATTTTACAGAGGTTATTAGTCATAAAAAATTGTTGGATGAGAAAACCTAATTAAAATAACATTTTATATATTTATTCTATATTTAATTGTTTACCAAATTAATTAAATGTTTAAAAATGAATTTAAATTATCTAAAATACAAACCTCAGTAATATCTACTTGGAAATTATTTAGAAAAGTAGTAGTACTCATAAAAATAATTATAATAAGTTTTGGAATATTAATTATATTTAATTACTAATTACTTATTAATTAAACACAAAAACTATACAAAATTCGTAATAAATATTAAACCGTAATAAAAAAATATTTATAAAATTTTTTCTGAGATTATTATACTCATATATGTCTTTGAAAATTATAAAAATAAATATATGGGTCGATATAGTATATAAATAGAATTTACTAGTGTTTTATTGTAAACCGAGAGAAATAACAAAGAAAATACAAAATAAATGTAACCACGAATTTAATATATTTTTATAAAATTTTTATATGATTATTAGGATTTCTAGATACTATAAAAAATGTAAAAAATAATTTTTAATACGTTTATCCTATTTATTTAATTATTAGCCGAATAGAATGATTAAATGAATAGAAAATGTCAAATAAATAATATTTCTGTATAAAATTTGATTTAATAATTTTTATAACATCTAATAGAATATAAAACCTATAAAATATATAAGATTATTTATTTAGGCCGATTTAATATTTATTACATAATTAACCGTGATTAATATAAATCGTGAATATATATATATATATATATATATATATATATATATATATATATATATATATATATATATATATATATATATATATATATATATATATATATATAGAAAACTGGGAAATAAATACAAAAACATGATAAAATTAGTTTATGAAGTATCCTACTGATTTGTATAATTAACTAAGTTTATAAATATTATGAATATAATATTTAATGAATTAATTATCAAATTAACATGTATTAGTATAATTTTTGGTTAACATAAACATATATAATACATATACTAAATTAATATTATTATTATTATAACTTATGATCAATTATAAACTTGTAATTTCATAATTATTTAATTGATTAATTAATTAACTAAGTAAACTAAATAATAATTATAAAGTTAAATAATAAAGTATAATGCTTATAATGTAAGTTAATAATGATAATACATTATTAATAAATACTTATATTATAACTTATTAAAATACTTTAGTTCTTATATAATAAATAAAAGCTAATAATAAATAATAATACTAACTATGGTAATACACTATTAACAAAGAATTATATTATAACCTATGATTATAAGAAGGATTTTGTAATAAATAAGGGTAATGCATTAATAATAAATAAATATAATATAACTTATATAATATAATAACAACATATATTATGACCTAAACCTAAAGTGAAGGTTAATCAAAAGCTAACGTACAATTCATGTGAGCTTCACGCTACTTACGGTCGTAAGTGAATGATGTCTAGGTTGCCATTTATGAGTAAGCTTGTGGATCTCGAATGCCATGACTTAGATTCTGGTCAAGAGTCCTGGGCCCCAGGTTACATTTGGTCATTCCTGACTTATCTGATATCAATGAAGTTTGAGTAAAGTTGTACAACGTCTTGATAAAGATTATAACCCGAACTTTCTATAATTAGAAAGTTACTATAAATGGAAACTTTCTATAAATAGTAACCTTCCGAAAATGGAAATTCTTTTAGAAAAATCAACACTATTATTATAGTTATTATATACTTTTGTCTGTTAGGCAATATCTGATCATACGTTCTATCTCTAGGTTGAGATCTCGATCACGTCCTTCCGTTCAATTCTTTCATTCGTGGAATAACTCTCTTTACTACTAAGGTGAACTTCATACCCCGTTTTTGATATTTATTTTTATAAATTTTGGGGTGAGACACATGCTTGTATTTAACTGATTTACACTTTAGACACAAGTACTTAAACTTTTTGATATGCAACTTCATGAGACTTTTGTTAACTTGTATTGATTGTATCTTTACATACAAATCCCCGCCATAATATCGTTAATTGCTGGAATTAAAATGTTGCAAGATTAATTATTGTGAGTAGGCCTATTGAGAGCGACGTCTCTACCCATTAACCGATCGTCAAAGGGGTACATAATAATGATTACCGACACATGTACAATGTCAGGGGTTAATGTTTAGCTCGATATTATAACTCATGGCATATTGATTATTTTGATGTTTTAAATTAAATCTTGTGGTCTAAAATTTATTGATTATTAAACCTATGATGTTCACTCAACCATTGTGTTGACATTTTTAAGCATGTTTGTCTCAGGTGAAGATTAGCTTATGTGCTGCCTGATGTGTAGTGACCCGAACTTTTCCATGTTTATATATATTAATTAAGATTGATATTTACATGATTAAATGTTTCCAACATGTTAAGCAATCAAACTTGTTAAGGCTTGATTAATTGAAATATGTTTCATATAGACAATTGACCACCCAAGTTGACCGGCGATTCACTAATGTTAAAACGTGTAAAAACGACATGACGATATATATATGGATATACGTATGGTTAACATGAGATTATGATAAGTAAGTATCTCCATAAGTATATTAACAATGAGTTATATACATATAAACAAGACTACTAACTTAAGGATTTCGAAACGAGACATATATGTAACGATTATCGTTGTAACGACATTTAAATGTGTATATATCATATTAAGATATATTAATATATCATAATATCATGATAATATAATAATTTAACATCTCATTAGATATAATAAACAATGGGTTAACAACATTAATTGAGATCGTTAACTTAAAGGTTTCAAAACAACACTTACATGTAACGACTAACGATGACTTAACAACTCAGTTAAAATGTATATACATGCAGTGTATTTAGATGTATTAAAATACTTTTGGAAGACTTCAAGACATATATCAAAACACTCATACTTAACGAAAATGGTTACAGTTACTTTCCCATTCTTTTCTTTCATCAAGAATTCTAGTCGTATTCTTACCCGTATTATACACAGCTTCAAAACGTACTTACTATGGGTATATACCAATAGGAACTAGCATGGGATTCCACTCTTGATTATGTCATGTATGACTAATCAATTTTAACTTCTACCATGAGCTAGTCAACTAACTAGAACTCCTTTTAACCCCACTCACCACTCACCAATTACCACTCATCATTCACTCCATTTCACTTCCAATTCTCTTTCTAATTCTCTCTCAACACACACACACACTATTATGAACGTATTTTTCCAGTAGTTAATCATCATCTTCATCAAAAATCACTTCAAGAACCAAGCTATAATCATCATAGGAAGAACACTTCAAGAACACTTCAAAAATCCCTTCAAGTTTACTAATTTACTTCCAAGCTTTCTAATCCATTCCAAGTAATCATCTAAGATCAAGAAACCTTTGTTATATACAGTAGGTTATCTTTCTTATTCAAGGTAATATTCATATTCAAACTTTAATTCAATTTCTATAACTATAAACTATCTTAATTCGAGTAAAAATCTTACTTGAACTTGTTTTTGTGTCATGATCCTACTTCAAGAACTTTCAAGCCATCCAAGATCCTTTGAAGCTAGATCATTTCTTGTCACTTCCAGTAGGTTTACCTACTAAACTTGAGGTAGTAATGATGTTCATAACATCATTCGATTCATATATATAAAACTATCTTATTCGAAGGTTTAAACTCGTAATCACTAGAACATAGTTTAGTTAATTCTAAACTTGTTCGCAAACAAAAGTTAATCCTTCTAACTTGACTTTTAAAATTAACTAAACACATGTTCTATATCTATATGATATGCTAACTTAATGATTTAAAACCTGAAAACACGAAAAACACCGTAAAACCTGATTTACGCCGTCGTAGTAACACCGCGGGCTGTTTTGGGTTAGTTAATTAAAAACTATGATAAACTTTGATTTAAAAGTTGTTATTCTGAGAAAATAATTTTTATTATGAACATGAAACTATATCCAAAAATTATGGTTAAACTCAAAGTGGAAGTATGTTTTCTAAAATGGTCATCTAGACGTCGTTCTTTCGACTGAAATGACTACCTTTACAAAAATGACTTGTAACTTATTTTTCCGACTATAAACCTATACTTTTTCTGTTTAGATTCATAAAATAGAGTTCAATATGAAACCATAGCAATTTGATTCACTCAAAACGGATTTAAAATGAAGAAGTTATGGGTAAAACAAGATTGGATAATTTTTCTCATTTTAGCTACGTGAAAAATTGGTAACAAATCTATTCCAACCATAACTTAATCAACTTGTATTGTATATTATGTAATCTTGAGATACCATAGACACGTATACAATGTTTCGACCTATCATGTCGACACATCTATATATATTTCGGAACAACCATAGACACTCTATATGTGAATGTTGGAGTTAGCTATACAGGGTTGAGGTTGATTCCAAAATATATATAGTTTGAGTTGTGATCAATACTGAGATACGTATACACTGGGTCGTGGATTGATTCAAGATAATATTTATCGATTTATTTCTGTACATCTAACTGTGGACAACTAGTTGTAGGTTACTAACGAGGACAGCTGACTTAATAAACTTAAAACATCAAAATATATTAAAAGTGTTGTAAATATATTTTGAATATACTTTAATATATATGTATATATTGTTATAGGTTCGTGAATCAACCAGTGGCCAAGTCTTACTTCCCGACGAAGTAAAAATCTGTGAAAGTGAGTTATAGTCCCACTTTTAAAATCTAATATTTTTGGGATGAGAATACATGCAGGTTTTATAAATGATTTACAAAATAGACACAAGTACGTGAAACTACATTCTATGGTTGAATTATCGAAATCGAATATGCCCATTTTTATTAAGTCTGGTAATCTAAGAATTAGGGAACAGACACCCTAATTGACGCGAATCCTAAAGATAGATCTATTGGGCCTAACAAACCCCATCCAAAGTACCGGATGCTTTAGTACTTCAAAATTTATATCATATCCGAAGGGTGTCCCGGAATGATGGGGATATTCTTATATATGCATCTTGTTAATGTCGGTTACCAGGTGTTCACCATATGAATGATTTTTATCTCTATGTATGGGATGTGTATTGAAATATGAAATCTTGTGGTCTATTATTATGATTTGATATATATAGGTTAAACCTATAACTCACCAACATTTTTGTTGACGTTTTAAGCATGTTTATTCTCAGGTGATTATTAAGAGCTTCCGCTATCGCATACTTAAATAAGGACGAGATTTGGAGTCCATGCTTGTATGATATTGTGTAAAAACTGCATTCAAGAAACTTATTTTGTTGTAACATATTTGTATTGTAAACCATTATGTAATGGTCGTGTGTAAACAGGATATTTTAGATTATCATTATTTGATAATCTACGTAAAGCTTTTTAAACCTTTATTGATGAAATAAAGGTTATGGTTTGTTTTAAAATGAATGCAGTCTTTGAAAAACGTCTCATATAGAGGTCAAAACCTCGCAACGAAATCAATTAATATGGAACGTTTTTAATCAATAAGAACGGGACATTTCAGTTGGTATCCGAGCGTTGGTCTTAGAGAACCAGAATTTTGCATTAGTGTGTCTTATTGAGTTTGTTAGGATGCATTAGTGAGTCTGGACTTCGACCGTTTTTACTTGAAAAATGATTGCTTAACAAATTTTGTTGGAAACTATATATTTTTAACATGTGAATATTATGTGATATATTAATCTCTTAACGTGTTTGATATTATGTGATAGATGTCTACCTCTAATACAAGTCCCATTGACTCACCTAATAATAATGAAGAGTCAAATGTAATTTGGAATGATTCGTGGACTGATTCACAAGTTCTCGAAGAGGAACCGGAAGAAGAATCGGAACCGGAAGAAGAATCGGAACCGGAGGAGGAGGAACCGGAAGAAGAAATAGAACCGGTGGGGGAAATAATAAAACGGTTAAGTAAAAGAAAATCCTCAACCAACCGACCAAGGTTAATTATGGTCAACGGTGTTTCCGCCAAGGAAGCAAAATATTGGGAGGATTACCAATTCTCCGATGAATCGGATTCCGATGAGAATTCCGATGATGTTATAGAAATTACCCCAATTGAATTTAAAAAGGCAAAAGAAAATAATAAGGGAAAGGGCATAAAAATAGAGAAATCTAATTCCAACCCCGATGAACTTTATATGTATCGTCAACCCCCGAAGCCCTTAAGTTGTAACAATGACCCGGGAACCTCTAAACCACCAGGTTTTTCTAAACCGTTGTGGAAAACGACAGCTCGTATTAGGGTAACATCATATATCCCTAGAAACTTGGCAAAACGAACCAAAACCGAAGAAGAAGAAACGAGCAAGTCGGAATAAGATAGTTGTATTCGTGTGGTGTAATATATGTAATATAGTGTGCTTATGCTTTATGATATATGTAAAAATTGCTTGTATTAATAAGTATTTTTTTTTATGAATCTAACTCTTGTCTATTTTACAGTATAAAAACACAAAATGGATAGACAACCCAATATTTTAGAAGACTTACCCGGAGACATGATTGATGAAATCTTGTCTAGAGTCGGTCAGAATTCCTCGGCACAACTATTTATGGCAAAATCAGTTTGTAAGACATTCGAAGAACGTTCCAAGAATGCCTTGGTTTATAAAAGGCTTTCGTTTAAAAGATGGGGGATATCACATTGGGAAACCCATAAGTTACGATGTGTTTACTTTGACACATATATTGCGGGGAACCCAAATGCTATTTTACGCAACGGGTTAAGAAATTATTTTGACTCAATGTATCCGAATATAGGACTTCATGATTTAGAAAAAGCGGCTAACATGCAACATAAAGAAGCATGTTATGCTTACGGGTTAGTAATGTTCGCTTCTCACCAAAGTGAGAAAAAGAACATCGGGCTACAACTATTAAACAAAACGTTCCCACAAGTGACGGAGTCGGTAATTGGGGTAAGAAATGAAGTTTTTAGGTTATTACGAGACTGTTGGTCATTACGTAACCTTTGTCCTTTTGACGACGTTACAACACGTTGTCATACTATCGGTCACAACGGTTACGTTCCACAAGACCAAGGATGGGAAGTGGTATTAGTAAAACCAGAATGCATGACTTGTTTCTGGACGTATGAATTACGTGTCTTTATTGCCTTTGCTGAACGACTTGTGTACTAGCTAGAATTATCTTCACAACTATCTTGTATCAAAGTTATTATGTGCTATATTTCATGCTTTATGTAAAATAAGCGGTATTGTAAGTTTGTAAAATATTGTATAAAAGTTTGAACGCGAAATATTATTATAATCAGTTTTTCATATAGAATTGTAGTAGTTGAATTGTATATTAGCTACTAAGTATGAACTTAACGGGTAGGTACTACCCGAATTTAAACTTATAAAACGCTAATATGAAGAAAAAGCTTTTATAAATGAGTTCATATTATGCTACGAAATACTATTAACTACTCTTAATATTATGTATGATTAACTTGTTCCATATGACTATTTTGAAGGAAATGGCACCGACTACTCGACACACCGTGAATATGAATGAAGAGGAATTCCGTACTTTTCTAGCTTCAAACATAGCCGCAGTACAGGCTGCGCTACATACCAACAATAACCTTGGATCTAGCAGTACAGGAAATCGTGTAGGATGCACCTACAAAGAATTCACTGCCTGCAAACCTTTGCAATTTGATGGAACCGAAGGACCGATCGGATTGAAACGGTGGACCGAGAAGGTCGAATCAGTGTTTGCCATAAGTAAGTGTACTGAAGAGGACAAAGTGAAGTACGCTACGCATACCTTCACAGGTTCTGCGTTAACATGGTGGAATACCTATCTTGAGCAAGTGGGACAAGACGATGCGTACGCACTACCGTGGTCAGCATTCAAGCACTTGATGAAGGAGAAGTACCGTCCCAGAACCGAGGTCAATAAGCTCAAGACAGAACTTAGAGGGTTACGAACCCAAGGATTTGATATTACCACGTACGAAAGACGATTCACAGAATTGTGCCTATTGTGTCTGGGAGCATTCGAAGATGAGGAAGAGAAGATCGACGCGTTTGTGAAAGGATTACCGGAAAGAATCCAAGAAGATATAAGTTCACACGAGCCCGCCTCCATACAACAGGCATGTAGAATGGCTCACAAACTAGTGAACCAGATTGAAGAAAGAATTAAAGAACAGACTGCTGAAGAGGCCAATGTGAAGCAAGTCAAAAGAAAGTGGGAGGAAAACGGTGATAAGAATCACCAATACAACAACAACAGCAATTACAACAATAATCGCAACAATTATCCCAACAATCGCAACATCAATCGCAACTATAACAAACGGCCAAACAACAACAACAACAACAACAACAACAACAACAACAACAGCAACTACAACAATCATCCCAACAACAATAATAACCGCAACAACAACAACAACAACAATCAGAAGCAGCTATGCCAAAGGTGTGAAAAGTATCACTCGGGGTTCTGCACCAAATTTTGCAACAAGTGTAAAAGAAATGGTCATAGCGCGGCGAAGTGTGAGGTCTACGGACCAGGGGTTAATAGAACGAAAGGAACAAATGGTGTCGGAACGAGTAATGGCGGAGCAAGTTATGCCAATGTAGTTTGTTATAAATGTGGAAAACCGGGCCACATTATTAGAAATTGCCCGAACCAGGAGAACACGAATGGACAAGGCCGCGGAAGAGTTTTCAATATTAATGCGGCAGAGGCACAGGAAGACCCGGAGCTTGTTACGGGTACGTTTCTTATTGACAATAAATCTGCTTACGTTTTATTTGATTCGGGTGCAGATAGAAGCTATATGAGTAGAGATTTTTGTGCTAAATTAAGTTGTCCATTGACGCCTTTGGATAGTAAATTTTTACTCGAATTAGCAAATGGTAAATTAATTTCAGCAGATAATATATGTCGGAATCGAGAAATTAAACTGGTTAGCGAAACATTTAAGATTGATTTGATACCAGTAGAGTTAGGGAGTTTTGATGTGATAATCGGTATGGACTGATTGAAAGAAGTGAAAGCAGAGATCGTTTGTTACAAAAATGCAATTCGCATTATACGAGAAAAAGGAAAACCCTTAATGGTGTACGGAGAAAAGGGCAACACGAAGCTACATCTTATTAGTAATTTGAAGGCACAAAAACTAATAAGAAAAGGTTGCTATGCTATTCTAGCACACGTCGAGAAAGTACAAACTGAAGAAAAGAGCATCAATGATGTTCCCGTCGCAAAAGAATTTCCCGATGTATTTCCGAAAGAATTACCGGGATTACCCCCACATCGATCCGTTGAATTTCAAATAGATCTTGTACCAGGAGCTGCACTAATAGCTCGTGCTCCTTACAGACTCGCACCCAGCGAGATGAAAGAACTGCAAAGCCAATTACAAGAACTTTTAGAGCATGGTTTCATTCGACCAAGCACATCACCGTGGGGAGCTCCTGTTTTGTTTGTCAAGAAGAAAGATGGTACATTCAGGTTGTGTATCGACTACCGAGAGTTGAACAAACTTACCATCAAGAACCGCTACCCACTACCGAGAATTGACGACTTATTTGATCAACTACAAGGCTCGTCTGTTTATTCAAAGATTGACTTACGTTCCGGGTATCATCAAATGCGGGTGAAAGAAGATGATATTCCAAAGACTGCTTTCAGAACACGTTATGGTCATTACGAGTTTATGGTCATGCCATTTGGTTTAACTAATGCACCAGCTGTGTTCATGGACCTTATGAACCGAGTGTGTGGACCATACCTTGACAAGTTTGTCATTGTTTTCATTGATGACATACTTATTTACTCAAAGAATGACCAAGAACACGGTGAACATTTGAGAAAGGTGTTAGAAGTATTGAGGAAGGAAGAATTGTACGCTAAGTTTTCAAAGTGTGCATTTTGGTTGGAAGAATTTCAATTCCTCGGTCACATAGTGAACAAAGAAGGTATTAAGGTGGATCCGGCAAAGATAGAAACTGTTGAAAAGTGGGAAACCCCGAAAACTCCGAAACACATACGCCAGTTTTTAGGACTAGCTGGTTACTACAGAAGGTTCATCCAAGACTTTTCCAGAATAGCAAAACCCTTGACTGCATTAACGCATAAAGGGAATAAATTTGAATGGAATGATGAACAAGAGAAAGCGTTTCAGTTATTGAAGAAAAAGCTAACTACGGCACCTATATTGTCATTGCCTGAAGGGAATGATGATTTTGTGATTTATTGTGACGCATCAAAGCAAGGTCTCGGTTGTGTATTAATGCAACGAACGAAGGTGATTGCTTATGCGTCTAGACAATTGAAGATTCACGAACAAAATTATACGACACATGATTTGGAATTAGGCGCGGTTGTTTTTGCATTAAAGGCTTGGAGGCACTACTTATATGGGGTCAAAAGTATTATATATACTGACCACAAAAGTCTTCAACACATATTTAATCAGAAACAACTGAATATGAGGCAGCGTAGGTGGATTGAATTGTTGAATGATTACGATTTTGAGATTCGTTACCACCCGGGGAAGGCAAATGTGGTAGCCGATGCCTTGAGCAGGAAGGAAAGAGAACCCATTCGAGTAAAATCTATGAATATAATGATTCATAATAACCTTACTACTCAAATAAAGGAGGCACAACAAGGAGTTTTAAAAGAAGGAAATTTAAAGGATGAAATACCCAAAGGATCGGAGCAGCATCTTAATATTCGGGAAGACGGAACCCGGTATAGGGCTGAAAGGATTTTGGTACCAAAATTTGGAGATATGAGAGAAATGGTACTTAGAGAAGCTCATAAAACCAGATACTCAATACATCCTGGAACGGGGAAGATGTACAAGGATCTCCAGAAACATTTTTGGTGGCTGGGTATGAAAGCCGATGTTGCTAAATACGTAGGAGAATGTTTGACGTGTTCTAAGGTCAAAGCTGAGCATCAGAAACCATCAGGTCTACTTCAACAACCCGAAATCCCAGAATGGAAATGGGAAAACATTACCATGGATTTCATCACTAAATTGCCAAGGACTGCAAGTGGTTTTGATACTATTTGGGTAATAGTTGATCGTCTCACCAAATCAGCACACTTCCTGCCAATAAGAGAAGATGACAAGATGGAGAAGTTAGCATGACTGTATTTGAAGGAAGTCGTCTCCAGACATGGAATACCAATCTCTATTATCTCTGATAGGGATGGCAGATTTATTTCAAGATTCTGGCAGACATTACAGCAAGCATTAGGAACTCGTCTAGACATGAGTACTTCCTATCATCCACAAACTGATGGGCAGAGTTAAAGGACGATACAAATGCTTGAAGACATGCTACGAGCATGTGTTATTGATTTCGAAAACAGTTGGGATCGACATCTACCGTTAGCAGAATTTTCCTACAACAACAGCTACCATTCAAGCATTGAGATGGCACCGTTTGAAGCACTTTATGGTAGAAAGTGCAGGTCTCCGATTTATTGGAGTGAAGTGGGGGATAGACAGATTACGGGTCCGGAGATTATACAGGAAACTACCGAGAAGATCATCCAAATTCAACAACGGTTGAAAACCGCCCAAAGTCGACAAAAGAGCTACGCTGACATTAAAAGAAAAGATATAGAATTTGAAATTGGAGAGATGGTCATGCTTAAAGTTGCACCTTGGAAAGGCGTTGTTCGATTTGGTAAACGAGGGAAATTAAATCCAAGGTATATTGGACCATTCAAGATTATTGATCGTGTCGGACCAGTAGCTTACCGACTTGAGTTACCTCAATAACTCGCGGCTGTACATAACACTTTCCACGTCTCGAATTTGAAGAAATGTTTTGCTAAAGAAGATCTCACTATTCCGTTAGATGAAATCCAAATCAACGAAAAACTCCAATTCATCGAAGAACCCGTCGAAATAATGGATCGTGAGGTTAAAAGACTTAAGCAAAACAAGATACCAATTGTTAAGGTTCGATGGAATGCTCGTAGAGGACCCGAGTTCACCTGGGAGCGTGAAGATCAGATGAAGAAGAAATACCCGCATCTATTTCCAGAAGATTCGTCAACACCTTCAACAGCTTAAAATTTCGGGACGAAATTTATTTAACGGGTAGGTACTGTAGTGACCCGAACTTTTCCATGTTTATATATATTAATTGAGATTGATATTTACATGATTAAATGTTTCCAACATGTTAAGCAATCAAACTTGTTAAGGCTTGATTAATTGAAATATGTTTCATATAGACAATTGACCACCCAAGTTGACCGGCGATTCACGAACGTTAAAACTTGTAAAAACAACATGACGATATATATATGGATATACGTATGGTTAACATGAGATTATGATAAGTAAGTATCTCTATAAGTATATTAACAATGAGTTATATACATATAAACAAGACTACTAACTTAAGGATTTCGAAACGAGACATATATGTAACGATTATCGTTGTAACGACATTTAAATGTATATATATCATATTAAGATATATTAATATATCATAATATCATGATAATATAATAATTTAACATCTCATTAGATATAATAAACAATGGGTTAACAACATTAATTGAGATCGTTAACTTAAAGGTTTCAAAACAACACTTACATGTAACGACTAACGATGACTTAACGACTCAGTTAAAATGTATATACATGCAGTGTATTTAGATGTATTAAAATACTTTTGGAAGACTTCAAGACATATATCAAAATACTCATACTTAACGAAAATGGTTACAGTTACTTTCCCATTCTTTTCTTTCATCAAGAATTCTAGTCGTATTCTTACCCGTATTATACACAGCTTCAAAATGTACTTACTATAGGTATATACCAATAGGAACTAGCATGGGATTCCACTCTTGATTATGTCATGTATGACTAATCAATTTTAACTTCTACCATGAGCTAGTCAACTAACTAGAACTCCTTTTAACCCCACTCACCACTCACCAATTACCACTCATCATTCACTCCATTTCACTTCCAATTCTCTTTCTAATTCTCTCTCAACACACACACACACACACACACTATTATGAACGTATTTTTCCAGTAGTTAATCATCATCTTCATCAAAAATCACTTCAAGAACCAAGCTATAATCATCATAGGAAGAACACTTCAAGAACACTTCAAAAATCCCTTCAAGTTTACTAATTTACTTCCAAGCTTTCTAATCCATTCCAAGTAATCATCTAAGATCAAGAAACCTTTGTTATATACAGTAGGTTATCTTTCTTATTCAAGGTAATATTCATATTCAACTTTAATTCAATTTCTATAACTATAAACTATCTTAATTCGAGTAAAAATCTTACTTGAACTTGTTTTTTTGTCATGATCCTACTTCAAGAACTTTCAAGCCATCCAAGATCCTTTGAAGCTAGATCATTTCTTGTCACTTCCAGTAGGTTTACCTACTAAACTTGAGGTAGTAATGATGTTCATAACATCATTCGATTCATATATATAAAACTATCTTATTCGAAGGTTTAAACTCGTAATCACTAGAACATAGTTTAGTTAATTCTAAACTTGTTCGCAAACAAAAGTTAATCCTTCTAACTTGACTTTTAAAATTAACTAAACACATGTTCTATATCTATATGATATGCTAACTTAATGATTTAAAACCTGGAAACACGAAAAACACCGTAAAACCGGATTTACGCCGTTGTAGTAATACCGCGGGCTGTTTTGGGTTAGTTAATTAAAAACTATGATAAACTTTGATTTAAAAGTTGTTATTCTGAGAAAATGATTTTTATTATGAACATGAAACTATATCCAAAAATTATGGTTAAACTCAAAGTGGAAGTATGTTTTCTAAAATGGTCATCTAGACGTCGTTCTTTCGACTGAAATGACTACCTTTACAAAAACGACTTGTAACTTATTTTTCCGACTATAAACCTATACTTTTTCTGTTTAGATTCATAAAATAGAGTTCAATATGAAACCATAGCAATTTGATTCACTCAAAACGGATTTAAAATGAAGAAGTTATGGGTAAAACAAGATTGGATAATTTTTCTCATTTTAGCTACGTGAAAAATTGGTAACAAATCTATTCCAACCATAACTTAATCAACTTGTATTGTATATTATGTATTCTTGAGATACCATAGACACGTATACAATGTTTCGACCTATCATGTCGACACATCTATATATATTTCGGAACAACCATAGACACTCTATATGTGAATGTTGGAGTTAGCTATACAGGGTTGAGGTTGATTCCAAAATATATATAGTTTGAGTTGTGATCAATACTGAGATACGTATACACTGGGTCGTGGATTGATTCAAGATAATATTTATCGATTTATTTCTGTACATCTAACTGTGGACAACTAGTTGTAGGTTACTAACGAGAACAGCTGACTTAATAAACTTAAAACATCAAAATATATTAAAAGTGTTGTAAATATATTTTGAACATACTTTAATATATATGTGTATATTGTTATAGGTTCGTGAATCAACCAGTGGCCAAGTCTTACTTCCCGACGAAGTAAAAATCTGTGAAAGTGAGTTATAGTCCCACTTTTAAAATCTAATATTTTTGGGATGAGAATACATGCAGGTTTTATAAATGATTTACAAAATAGACACAAGTACGTGAAACTACATTCTATGGTTGAATTATCGAAATCGAATATGCCCCTTTTTATTAAGTCTGGTAATCTAAGAATTAGGGAACAGACAACCTAAT
The DNA here is from genome assembly GCF_046630445.1 of Rutidosis leptorrhynchoides. Classification (NCBI taxonomy): domain Eukaryota; kingdom Viridiplantae; phylum Streptophyta; class Magnoliopsida; order Asterales; family Asteraceae; genus Rutidosis; species Rutidosis leptorrhynchoides. Next base: position 361,443,711 of record NC_092338.1, read on the forward strand.
TGACGCGAATCCTAAAGATAGATCTATTGGTCCTAACAAACCCCATCCAAAGTACCGGATGCTTTAGTACTTCGAAATTTATATCATATCCGAAGGGTGTCCCGGAATGATGGAGATATTCTTATATATGCATCTTGTTAATGTCAGTTACCAGGTGTTCACCATATGAATGATTTTTATCTCTATGTATGGGATGTGTATTGAAATATGAAATCTTGTGGTCTATTATTATGATTTGATATATATAGGTTAAACCTATAACTCACCAACATTTTTGCTGACGTTTTAAGCATGTTTATTCTCAGGTGATTATTAAGAGCTTCTGCTATCGCATACTTAAATAAGGACGAGATTTGGAGTCCATGCTTGCATGATATTGTGTAAAAACTGCATTCAAGAAACTTATTTTGTTGTAACATATTTGTATTGTAAACCATTATGTAATGGTCGTGTGTAAACAAGATATTTTAGATTATCATTATTTGATAATCTACGTAAAGCTTTTTAAACCTTTATTGATGAAATAAAGGTTATGGTTTGTTTTAAAATGAATGCAGTCTTTGAAAAACGTCTCATATAGAGGTCAAAACCTCGCAACGAAATCAATTAATATGGAACGTTTTTAATCAATAAGAACGGGACATTTCATGATGTTGCCTGCTAGCTGTTACATTGGAGTCCACATATTTAGAACTTATCATTTATTGAACATTGTTAAAATTACGTTTGGATTTCATTATGTAAAACATTATTACGTTTCCGTTGCAATTCAAATATTATTTTTTATAAAACGTCTCATTTAGAGTCGTTCTCGTTTATATACTTGTGTTGTGATATTGTGAAGTCACATTTACCCCCGGCCCTATTTGGGGGTATGACATGAGCACTTCTGGAGCCGGCGTCCGGGATGCTGAGGGGGTTTGTCTCATGATGATATGGTCAAACCTTGGGGTAATATGAGTTATCCTTGGTTGATATACGAGATGATTTATTGAGGTTGACGGTATGCATACACGTATATATTTGTTGTATTCACTAAGCGTTTCGCTTATTCGTTGTTGTTTAACTTTTATTAGGTTTACTTGTGGATAAAGAAGTGGGTAAGCTAGATGATTCGAATGCATGCTTGAAATGCGGTTATGCTTGTTTGCTAGTGATGGATGCTTATTGCTTATGATAGTGGCTCGTGGGTGGGTTAGGTATATCCCGAAGACCATGCTTGTGATCTCGCTGTCATTTTGTCAAATGGGTCAAGTTTTCCACATTAGATTGTAATGGGTCGGTTAATACCAAATATTTTTGATTATCATGTAAACTTATTGAAAGTGTTGGTTAAATGTATTTGTAATGAACTACGTTTTGGATAAGTAACATGTGTCGAATTGGGTATTTTGGAAACGAGTCACAAAGTATTAATTTGGGTAAAAATTACCCTTTCAGGGTTTGATCCCAGAATGGGATCGAGGGTGATTTTCATGAATTTTGATCAGAACAGGATCCCATAGTGGGACAGTTGAGATCCCATAGTGGGATCTAAAACAAATAAAAAAATTTGTTTTTCGAGTAAATGGTTCGTGGTCATTTCAAGTGGTATCAGAGCATAGTTTAAGGGATCTAGGAGATTGCTTGTAGAGTAGAGTTTCCTTGACTTAAACCGTAAGAATGACACGTTATGTGAAATTATGTGTGACCGTGTTTGATGGTATGACATGAATTTATTGTGTTATGTGCTTTGATAGAAGCTTAGTAGCTATTGGATATATATGAGCATACTTGTGCATATTATTTGATAAACTTGATGTTGCAGCCTGATAGGAGATTACTAACTATAGTATGTAGGTAGACATATGAGAAATGTTAGGTTGATAAGTGTTATTTGAACCTCATGTGTCGACAAGGCATGTTTGGATGAGTGTAACTTAGCTTTAGGCTAGGTAACGATGATTTGGTAGATGAAATGCCCCGTTTATATTAATTATAAATGTTTATATTAATTGGTTTCTTTGCGAGGTTTTGACCTCTATATGAGACGTTTTTCAAATCTTGCATTCGTTTTTAAAAACAACCATAACCTTTATTATTGAATAAAGGTCTTAATGACATAATTTAAATTGTCTATCAAAGACAATCTCCTCAAATAAATAAGTTTTTACACAACCCATTACAATATGATCAAATATATTACAACAAATACTCCGAATGCAAGTTTAAACAATATAAACAATTATGCCGACTCCAAATCTTGACCTTGGGTTGACATATGATAGCGGAAGCGTTTTAATATTCACCTGAGAATAAACATGCTTAAAACGTCAACAAAAATGTTGGTGAGTCATAGGTTTAATTTCTATATAATAATCATAACATTTAATAAGCCACAAGATTTCATTTAATTAAATGCGCAGGATCATTACAACTGCAAAAATCATTAATACGATGAGTCGCCTGGTAACCGACCTTAACATAGAGCGCTTAAGATATCTGGCATCATACATTTCACTATTCAAATGTATGACAAGAACCCTTCGAAGTACTAAAGCATTTCCACTATTCGAAAATGGGGGTGGTTGGTGCCCGTAGATCTACCTTTAGGATTCGCGTCAATTAGTGTTTTTCACTAATTCTTAGATTACCAAGCATAATAATAATAAGTACAGATATCTGGTATAACAAAACAGTCGTAGAATGTAGTTTCATGAACTTGTGCTTATTTTGTAAAACATTTATAAATTTGCATGTATTCTCATCCCAAAATAATTTAGATAGTAAAAATGGGACTATAACTCACTTGTGATGATTTTCGAATAAATGGTGATAAGACTTGACCTTTTGACAAATTCACGAACCTAATAATAATATTCTTGTGTCAAGATATATATATATATATATATATATATATATATATATATATATATATATATATATATATATATATATATATATATACATACATATATATACATATATATATATATATACATATATATATATATATATATAATTAATATTCCATACTTATGATACTTGTGATAATTTTAATTGTCCATTGTTAGTAGTCCAACGTCCGTAGTTCAATAGTCCAATAGTCTAATAGTCCAACAGTATAAATATATATATAAATATAAATGCGTATATTGTGTTAGAATTCACTAACACTATAATATATTGTCTTAATATAATAAGACACATAATATGTATATTGTCTGAAGCAATCCGCGACCCATTGTATACATGTCTCAGGCTCGATCACAGCTCAAAGTATATAATATTTTGAAATCCACTTCGACCCACAGCTAACTCGAAATTACTGCCAATGGTGTCTTATAGTTCGTTCCAATAATATATAGAAGAAATCAAAATGATATGTCAAAACGCTGTATACGGATCCACGGTCATCAAGTCATATATATATATGGTGTCTTACGATCTTTATTAAGAGTATAATATATTGTCGTAGAACTTAATCACGACTATTATAAATTGTATTTCTATAAGTTCGGGAACAAGATATGTATAAATACATGTAGGATACAAGGTAAGTTAGCTAGGATAAGGTTAGCTTCCATTTTTATTAATCAAAACCGTAGCTAAAAACAAGCAAAAATATCCAATTTTGTTTTACCCATAATTTCTTCGTTACAAATCCGTTTTGAGTTATTCGAGTTGCCATGGTTTCGTATCGAACTCAAAATTATTAATATTAACAGAAAAAGTATAAGTTTATAGTCGAAAATACATCTTAGGTGTCAAATAAGAGAAGATAGTCATATCTGGCGTAAGAACGACATCTTGATGACCCTTTTGAAAAACATACTTCCACTTAGAGTTTAACCATGAATTTTGGATATATTTCATATCCATATAAAATAAGATTTTTCACCATAGGAAATATTTTAATTCAAAGTTTAAGATAGGTTTTTAAAATTAAACCCAAAACAGCCCCCGATGATCTATGACGGCGTATGTTCAGTTTTAAGGTGTTCTTCGTGTTTACAAGTTTTATATCCTTATGTTAGCTTGACATACTGTCATAATAAATGTGTTGAAGTATTTTAAAAGTCAAGTTAGAAGGATTAAATTTATTTGTGAACAAGTTTAGAATTAATCTAAACTATGTTCTTGTTGTTGTAAGTTATAAACTCATAATAAGATAGCTATATGGATATGAATCGAAAAAGATTATGAATAAGGTGACTACCTAAAATTAAATGAACAAAGTTTCTAAGAAAATAAGATGATAATCTTGTGATCAAAGATATCCTTGATGGCTTGTAATCCTTGGAGTAGAATCATAGAATGAACAAAAGTTCGAATAAGATTTCTATCTTGAATTAAGATAGTTATAAGTATATGAATTGAACCAAAGCTTATATATGATTCTTACCTTGATAAAGAGGAGTAGATGAGTTAACAAAGTGTTGTTGAAGCTAGTTTATGATCAAAGTGAATGAAGATTTTCTAGTACTTGAAGTATGTGTGTTTAAAGAGTGTTTAAAGAGTAAGAAATGGAGAGAATACTTGGAGTTCTTGTGTGTGAGTATTATGAGAGTGAAGTTAAGTTAAATAGCTGATATGAATGAGTAAAAAGAGTGTTAAAAGTCGTAGTTCATGCATATGGTTAAGAGACTTTATCAAAATTTGGAATATAGCATAATAATGCAAACTAGAAGTTAAATGTTGGTTCCCACAAGTCTCCATCATGTTTATCCTTATCTTGTGACTCATAGGGCTAATAAAGAGGCTATAATTGGTATTTCATATTGGTATATACTCATAGTATTTAAGTATGGAAGCTGGGTATGATACGGGTATAAATACCGAATGAATACGAATAGAATTCTTGATGGAATTGAATGAGATTATGAGTATAGCTATATTTGTTGAGTATAAGTATGTTAGTATATATGTTTAAGTCCTTAAAAAGTGTATTAATACATATTAATACAATACATATACATACATTTTAATTTAGAAGTCATTACAACGTTAATCGTTATATATATATGTATATAATCTTGAAGTCTTTAAGTTAGTAATCTCATTTTATGTATATAACTAATTGTTATTATATGTAATGAGATACTTAAATATAATTTTATCAAATCATAAGTATATACATATATCCATATATACATCATTATATAATTATTTCGAGTTATGACGTTCGTGAATCGTCAGACAAACTGGGTGGCCAAACATTTGTATAAAATTCATTTCAAATAACCAAATCTTAATGAGTTTGATTGCTTAACATGTTGGAAACATTAATTATGTAAATATTAATCTTCTATGTATTAGCGGAAAAATCCGGGTCGTTACATTACACACCCGTTAAATTAAATTTCGTCCCGAAATTTAGAATTGTACCTAGTTAACGTGCGATATCGGGAAACAAATGTAGGTACTTCAGCTTCATTTGGTCTTCTCGTTCCCAAGTAAATTCAGGTCCTCTACGAGAATTCTATCGAACCTTAACGATTGGTATCTTACTTTGTTTAAGTCGTTTGACCTCACGATCCATAATTTCGACGGGTTCTTCGACGAAATTTAGTTTCTCGTCAATCTTAATTTCGTCTAAAGGGATAATGAGATCTTCGGTAGCTAGGTATTTCTTCAGGTTCGAAACATGAAAGGTGTTGTGAATCTTTTCTAATTGTGGAGGTAGCTCAAGTCGATAGGCCACCGGACCAATGCGTTTTTCAATCTTGAATGGCCCAATGTATCTTGGGCTCAATTTCTCCCGCTTTCCAAAACGAATAACACCTTTCCAAGGTGATATCTTAATCATAACCATATCACCCTCCTCAAACTCTAAAGGTTTTCTCCTAACATCTGCATAGCTCTTTTGTCGACTCCGGGCTGTTTTCAATCGTTGCTGAATCTGAATGATTTTATCGGTGGTTTCTTGGATAATTTATGGACCTGTAATCTGTTTATCCCCCACATCACTCCAACAAATCGGAGACCTGCACTTCCTACCATAAAGTGCCTCGAATGGTGCCGCCTCAATACTAGAATGGTAGCTGTTGTTGTAGGAAAACCCAGCTAACGGTAGATGTCGATCCCAACTGCTTCCAAAATCAATAACACATGCGCGTAGCATGTCTTCGAGTGTCTAAATCGTCCTTTCACTATGCCCATCAGTTTGTGGATGATAGGAAGTACTTAAATCTAGACGAGTTCCCAACGCTTCGTGTAATGCCTGCCTGAATCTGGAAGTAAATCTGCTATCACGATCAGAGATAATAGAGATTGGTATACCATGTTTAGAAACAACTTCTTTCAGGTATAATCGTGCTAATTTCTCTATACCATCCTCTTCTTTTATTGGTAGAAAGTGTGCTGACTTAGTAAGACAATCGACTATTACCCAAATCATATCATAACCACCTGCAGTTCTCGGTAACTTAGAAATGAAATCCATGGTAATGTTTTCCCATTTCCATTCTGGGATTTCAGGTTGTTGGAGTAGACCCGATGGTTTTTGATGTTCAGCTTTGACTTTAGAACAAGTCAAACACGCTCCTACATATGTGGCTATATCGGCCTTCATTCCTGGCCACCAAAAGTTTCTCTTGAGGTCTTGGTACATTTTGAAATGTCCCGTTCTTATTGATTAAAAACGTTCCATATTAATTGATTTCGTTGCGAGGTTTTGACCTCTATATGAGACGTTTTTCAAAGACTGCATTCATTTTAAAACAAACCATAACCTTTATTTCATCAATAAAGGTTTAAAAAGCTTTACGTAGATTATCAAATAATGATAATCTAAAATATCCTGTTTACACGCGACCATTACATAATGGTTTACAATACAAATATGTTACAACGAAATAAGTTTCTTGAATGCAGTTTTTACACAATATCATACAAACATGGACTCCAAATCTTGTCCTTATTTTAGTATGCAACAGCGGAAGCTCTTAGTATTCACCTGAGAATAAACATGCTTTAAACGTCAACAAAAATGTTGGTGAGTTATAGGTTTAACCTGTATATATCAAATCGTAACAATAGACCACAAGATTTCATATTTCAATACACTTCCCATACATAGAGATAAAAATCATTCATATGGTGAACACCTGGTAACCGACATTAACAAGATGTATATATAAGAATATCCCATCATTCCGGGACACCCTTCGGATATGATATAAATTTCGAAGTACTAAAGCATCCGGTACTTTGGATGGGGTTTGTTAGGCCCAATAGATCTATCTTTAGGATTCGCGTCAATTAGGTTGTCTGTTCCCTAATTCTTAGATTACCAGACTTAATAAAAAGGGGCATATTCGATTTCGATAATTCAACCATAGAATGTAGTTTCACGCACTTGTGTCTATTTTGTAAATCATTTATAAAACCTGCATGTATTCTCATCCCAAAAATATTAGATTTTAAAAGTGGGACTATAACTCACTTTCACAGATTTTTACTTCGTCGGGAAGTAAGACTTGGCCACTGGTTGATTCACGAACCTATAACAATATATAAATATATACCAAAGTATGTTCAAAATATATTTACAATACTTTTAATACATTTTGATGTTTTAAGTTTATTAAGTCAGCTGTCCTCGTTAGTAACCTACAGCTAGTTGTCCATAGTTAGATGTACAGAAATAAATCGATAAATATTATCTTGAATCAATCCACGACCCAGTGTATACGTATCTCAGTATTGATCACAACTCAAACTATATATATATTTTGGAATCAACCTCAACCCTGTATAGCTAACTCCAACATTCACATATAGAGTGTCTATGGTTGTTCCGTAATATATATATATAGATGGGTCGACATGATAGGTCGAAACATTGTATACGTGTCTATGGTATCTCAAGATTACATAATATACAATATAAGTTGATTAGGTTATGGTTGGAATAGATTTATTACTAACTTTCACGTAGGTAAAATGAGTAGTTTTTATCAATCTTGTTTTACTCGTCATTTCTTCGTTTCTAATCCGTTTTGAGTGATTCCAGTGGCCACGGTTTCGTATTGAACTTAAATTTATGAATCTAAATAGAAAAAGTATAAGTTTATAGTCTGAAATACAAGTTACAAGTCATTTTTGAAAGAGGTAGTCATTTCCGTCGAAAGAACGACATCTTGATGACCATTTTGAAAAACATACTTTCACTTTGAGTTTAACCATGATTTTTGGATATAGTTTCATGTTCATAAGAAAAATCATTTTTCCAGAAGTATAGCTTTTAAATCAAAGTTCTTCTTAGCTTTTAATTATCCCAACCAAAACAGCCCCCGGTTTTACTACGACGGCGTATATCCAGTTTTATGGTGTTTATCGTGTTTTCGGGTTTTAAATCATTAAGTTAGCATATCATATAGATATAGAACATGTGTTTAGTTGATTTTAAAAGTCTAGTTAGAAGGATTAACTTTATTTGCGAACAAGTTTAGAATTAACTAAACTATGTTCTAGTGATTACAAGTTTATAACGTTGAATAAGACAGCTTTTTATGTATGAATCGAATGATGTTATGAACATCATTACTACCTCAAGTTCCTTGGATAAACCTACTTGAAATGAGAAAAATGGATCTAGCTTCAAAGGATCCTTGGATGTCTTGAAAGTTCTTGAAGCAGAATCATGACACGAAAACAATTTCAAGTAAGATTTCCACTCGAAATAAGATTGTTATAGTTATAGAAATTGAATTAAAGTTTAAATATGATTATTACCTTGTATTAGAAAGATAACCTACTATAAGTAACAAAGGTTTCTTGATCTTGGATGATTACTTGGAATGGATTTAGAAAACTTGAAAGTAAACTTGCAATCTTGGAAGTATTCTTGATTTTATGAAACTAGAACTTTTGGAATTTATGAAGAACACTTGGAACTTGAAGATAGAACTTGAGAGAGATCAATTAGATGAAGAAAATTAAAGAATAAAAGTGTTTGTAGGTGTTTTTGGTCGTTGGTGTATGGATTAGATATAAAGGATATGTAATTTTGTTTTCATGTAAATAAGTCATGAATGATTACTCATATTTTTGTAATTTTATGAGATATTTCATGCTAGTTGCCAAATGATGGTTCCCACATGTGTTAGGTGACTCACATGGGCTGCTAAGAGCTGATCATTGGAGTGTATATACTAATAGTACATACATCTAAAAGCTGTGTATTGTACGAGTACGAATACGGGTGCATACGAGTAGATTTGTTGATGAAACTGAATGAGGATGTAATTGTAAACATTTTTGTTAAGTAGAAGTATTTTGATAAGTGTCTTGAAGTCTTTCAAAAGTGTATGAATACATATTAAAACACTACATGTATATACATTTTAACTGAGTCGTTAAGTCATCGTTAGTCGTTACATGTAAATGTTGTTTTAAAACATTTAGGTTAACGATCTTGTTAAATGTTGTTAACCCAATGTTTATAATATCAAATGAGATTTTAAATTATTATATTATCATGATATTATGATGTACGAATATCTCTTAATATGATCTATATACATTAAATGTCGTTACAACGATAATCGTTACATATATGTCTCGTTTCAAAATCATTAAGTTAGTAGTCTTATTTTTACATATGTAGTTCATTGTTAATACACTTAATGATATATTTACTTATCATTTAATATAATTAACCAAGTGTATCAATATCTTAATATGATTCATATGTACCTAGTAAGACGTTATAACGATAATCGTTATATATATCGTTTTTGAGTTTCTTAATTTAATAGTCTCATTTTTATGTATATAACTCATTGTTAAAATACCTAATGAGATACATACTTATAATAAAATCATGTTAACTATATATATAACCATATATATGTCATCGTATAGTTTTTACAAGTTTTAACGTTCGTGAATCACCGGTCAACTTGGGTGGTCATTTGTCTATATGAAACCTATTCCCATTAATCAAGTCTTAATAAGTTTGATTGCTTAACATGTTGGAAACACTTAATCATGTAAATATAAATTTCATTTAATATATATAAACATGGAAAAGTTCGGGTCACTACAGTACCTACCCGTTAAATAAATTTCGTCCCGAAATTTTAAGCTGTTGAAAGTGTTGACGAATCTTCTAGAAATAGATGCGGGTATTTCTTCTTCATCTGATCTTCACGCTCCCAGGTGAACTCGGGTCATCTACGAACATTCCATCGAACCTTAACAATCGGTATCTTGTTTTGTTTAAGTCTCTTAACCTCACGATCCATTATTTCGACGGGTTCTTCAATGAATTGAAGTTTTTCATTGATTTGGATTTCGTCTAACGGAATAGTGAGATCTTCTTTAGCAAAACATTTCTTTAAATTTGAGACGTGGAAAGTGTTATGTACAGCCGCGAGTTGTTGAGGTAGCTCCAGTTGGTAAGCTACTGGTCCGACACGATCTATAATCTTGAATGGTCCAATGTACCTTGGATTTAGTTTCCCCCGTTTACCAAATCGAACAATGCCTTTCCAAGGCGAAACCTTAAGCATGACCATTTCTCCAATTTCAAACTCTATATCTTTTCTTTTACTGTCCGCGTAGCTCTTTTGTCGACTCTGGGCGGTTTTCAATCTTTGTTGAATTTGGATGATTTTCTCGGTAGTTTCTTGTATTATCTCCGGACCCGTAATCTGTCTATCCCCCACTTCACTCCAACAAATCGGAGACCTGCACTTTCTACCATAAAGTGCTTCAAACGGAGCCATCTCAATGCTTGAATGGTAGCTATTGTTGTAGGAAAATTCTGCTAACGGTAGATGGTGATCCCAACTGTTTCCGAAATCAATAACACATGCTCGTAGCATGTCTTCAAGCGTTTGTATCGTCCTTTCACTCTGCCTATCAGTTTGTGGATGATAGGCAGTACTCATGTCTAGACGAGTTCCTAATGCTTGCTGTAATGTCTGCCAGAATCTTGAAATAAATCTGCCATCCCTATCAGAGATAATAGAGATTGGTATTCCATGTCTGGAGACGACTTCCTTCAAATACAGTCGTGCTAACTTCTCCATCTTGTCATCTTCTCTTATTGGCAGGAAGTGTGCTGATTTGGTGAGACGATCAACTATTACCCAAATAGTATCAAAACCACTTGCAGTCCTTGGCAATTTAGTGATGAAATCCATGGTAATGTTTCCCCATTTCCATTTCGGGATTTTGGGTTGTTGAATTAGACCTGATGGTTTCTGATGCTTAGCTTTGACCTTAGAACACGTCAAACATTCTCCTACGTATTTAGCAACATCGGCTTTCATACCCGGCCACCAAAAATGTTTCTTGAGATCCTTGTACATCTTCCCCGTTCCAGGATGTATTGAGTATCTGGTTTTATGAGCTTCTCTAAGTACCATTTCTCTCATATCTCCAAATTTTGGTACCCAAATCCTTTCAGCCCTATACCGATTTCCGTCTTCCCGAATATTAAGATGCTTCTCCGATCCTTTGGGTATTTCATCCTTTAAATTTCCCTCTTTTAAAACTCCTTGTTGCGCCTCCTTTATTTGAGTAGTAAGGTTATTGTGAATCATTATATTCATAGATTTTACTCGAATGGGTTCTCTGTCCTTCCTGCTCAAGGCGTCGGCTACCACATTTGCCTTCCCCGGGTGGTAACGAATCTCAAAATCGTAATCATTCAACAATTCAATCCACCTACGCTGCCTCATATTCAGTTGTTTCTGATTAAATATGTGTTGAAGACTTTTGTGGTCGGTATATATAATACTTTTGACCCCATATAAGTAGTGCCTCTAAGTATTTAATGCAAAAACAACCGCGCCTAATTCCAAATCATGCGTCGTATAATTTTGTTCATGAATCTTGAATTGTCTAGACGCATAAGCAATCACCTTCATTCGTTGCATTAATACACAACCGAGACCTTGCTTTGATGCGTCACAATAAATCACAAAATCATCATTCCCTTCAGGCAATGATAATATAGGTGCCGTAGTTAGCTTTTTATTCAATAACTGAAACGCTTTCTCTTGTTCATCCTTCCATTCAAATTTCTTCCCTTTATGCGTTAATGCAGTCAGGGGTTTTGCTATTCTGGAAAAGTCTTGGATGAACCTTCTGTAGTAACCAGCTAGTCCTAAAAACTGGCGTATGTGTTTCGGAGTTTTCGGGGTTTCCCACTTTTCAACAGTTTCTATCTTTGCCGGATCCACCTTAATACCTTCTTTGTTCACTATGTGACCGAGGAATCGAACTTCTTCCAACCAAAATGCACACTTTGAAAACTTAGCGTACAATTCTTCCTTCCTCAATACTTCTAACACCTTTCTCAAATGTTCACCGTATTCTTGGTCATTCTTTGAGTAAATAAGTATGTCATCAATGAAAACAATGACAAACTTGTCAAGGTATGGTCCACACACTCGGTTCATAAGGTCCATGAACACAGCTGGTGCATTAGTTAAACCAAACGGCATGACCATAAACTCGTAATGACCGTAACGTGTTCTGAAAGCAGTCTTTGGAATATCATCTTCTTTCACCCGCATTTGATGATACCCGGAATGTAAGTCAATCTTTGAATAAATAGACGAGCCTTGTAGTTGATTAAATAAGTCGTCGATTCTCGGTAGTGGGTAGCGGTTCTTGATGGTAAGTTTGTTCAAATCTCGGTAGTCGATACACAACCTGAATGTACCATCTTTCTTCTTGACAAACAAAACAGGAGCTCCCCACGGTGATGTGCTTGGTCGAATGAAACTACACTCTAAAAGTTCTTGTAATTGGCTTTGCAGTTCTTTCATCTCGCTGGGTGCGAGTCTGTAAGGAGCACGAGCTATTGGTGCAGCTCCTGGTACAAGATCTATTTGAAATTCAACGGATCGATGTGGGCGTAATCCCGGTAATTCTTTCGGAAATACATCGGGAAATTCTTTTGCGACGGGAACATCATTGATGCTCTTTTCTTTAGTTTGTACTTTCTCGACGTGTGCTAGAACAGCATAGCAACCTTTTCTTATTAGTTTTTGTGCCTTCAAATTACTAATAGGATGTAGCTTCGTGTTGCCCTTTTCTCCGTACACCATTAAGGGTTTTCCTTTTTCTCGTATAATGCGAATTGCATTTTTGTAACAAACGATCTCTGCTTTCACTTCTTTCAACCAGTCCATACCGATTATCACATTAAAACTCCCTAACTCTACTGGTATTAAGTCAATCTTAAATGTTTCGCTAACCAGTTTAATTTCTCGATTTCGACATATATTATCTGCTGAAATTAATTTACCATTTGCTAATTCGAGTAAAAATTTACTATCCAAAGGCGTCAATGGACAACTTAATTTAGCACAAAAATCTCTACTCATATAGCTTCTATCCGCACCCGAATCAAATAAAACGTAAGCAGATTTATTATCAATAAGAAACGTACCTATAATAAGCTCTGGGTCTTCCTGTGCCTCTGTCGCATTAATATTGAAAACTCTTCCGCGGCCTTGTCCATTCGTGTTCTCCTGGTTCGGGCAATTTCTAATAATGTGGCCCGGTTTTCCACATTTATAACAAACTACATTGGCATAACTTCCTCCGACACTACTTGCTCCGCCATTACTCGTTTTGACACCATTTGTTCCTTTCGTTCTGTTAACCCCTGGTCCGTAGACCTCACACTTCGCCGCACTATGACCATTTCTTTTACACTTGTTGCAAAATTTGGTGCAGAATCCCGAGTGATACTTTTCACACCTTTGGCATAGCTGCTTCTGATTGTTATTGTTGTTGCGGTTGTTATTGTTGTTGGGATGATTTTTGTAGTTGCTGTTGTTGTTGTTGTTGTTGTTGTTGTTGGGCCGTTTGTTGTAGTTGCGATTGATGTTGCGATTGTTGGGATAGTTGTTGCGATTATTGTTGTAATTGCTGTTGTTGTTGTATTGGTGATTCTTATCACCGTTTTCCTCCCACTTTATTTTGACTTGCTTCACATTGGCCTCTTCAGCCGCCTGTTCTTTAATTCTTTCCTCAATCTGGTTCACTAGTTTGTGAGCCATTCTACATGCCTGTTGTATGGAGGCGGGCTCGTGTGAACTTATATCTTCTTGGATTCTTTCCGATAATCCTTTCACAAACGCGTCGATCTTCTCTTCCTCATCTTCGAACGCTCCCGGACACAATAGGCATAATTCTGTGAATCGTCTTTCGTACGTGGTAATATCAAATCCTTGGGTTCGTAACCCTCTAAGTTCTGTCTTGAGCTTATTGACCTCGGTTCTGGGACGGTACTTCTCGTTCATCAAGTGCTTGAATGCTGACCACGGTAGTGCGTAAGCATCATCTTGTCCCACTTGCTCTAGATAGGTATCCCACCATGTTAACGCAGAACCTGTGAAGGTATGCGTAGCGTACTTCACTTTGTCCTCTTCAGTACACTTACTTATGGCAAACACCGATTCGACCTTCTCGGTCCACCGTTTCAATCCGATCAGTCCTTCAGTTCCATCAAATTCTAAAGGTTTGCAGGTAGTGAATTCTTTGTAGGTGCATCCTACACGATTTCCTGTACTGCTAGATCCAAGGTTATTGTTGGTATGTAGCGCAGCCTGTACTGCGGCTATGTTTGAAGCAAGAAAGGCACGAAATTCCTCTTCGCTCATATTCAAGGTGTGTCAAGTAGTTGGTGCCATTTCCTTCAAAATAGTCAAATGAAACAAGTTAATCATACAGAATATTAAGAGTAGTCAATAGTATCTCGTAACATAATATGAACTCATTTACAAAAGCTTTTTCTTCATATTAGCATTTTATAAGTTTAAATTCGGGTAGTACCTACCCGTTAAGTTCATACTTAGTAGCTAATATACAATTCAACTACTACAATTCTATATGAAAAACTGATTATAATAATATTTCGCATTCAAACTTTTACACAATATTTTACAAACTTACAATACCTTATTTTACATATAGCATGAAATATAGCACACAATAAATTTGATACAAGATGGTTGTGAAGATAATTCTAGCTAGTACACAAGTCGTTCAGCAAAGGCAATAAAGACATGTAATTCATACGTCCAGAAACAAGTCATGCATTCTGGTTTTACTATGACTACTTCCCATCCTTGGTCTTGTGGAACGTAACCGTTGTGACCGATAGTATGACAACGTGTTGTAACGTCGTCAAAAGGACGAAGGTTACGTAATGACCAACAGTCTCGTAATAACTTAAAAACCTCATTTCTTACCCCAATTACCGACTCCGTCACTTGTGGGAACGTTTTGTTTAATAGTTGTAGCCCGATATTCTTTTTCTCACTTTGGTGAGAAGCGAACATTACTAACCCGTAAGCATAACATGCTTCTTTATGTTGCATGTTAGCCGTTTTTTCTAAATCATGAAGTCCTATATTCGGATACATTGAGTCAAAATAATTTCTTAACCCGTTGCGTAAAATAGCATTTGGGTTCCCCGCAATATATGCGTCAAAGTAAACACAGCATAACTTATGGGTTTCCCAATGAAATATCCCCCATCTTTCAAACGAAAGCCTTTTATAAACCAAGGCATTCTTGGAACGTTCTTCGAATGTCTTACAAACTGATTTTGCCATAAATAGTTGTGCCGAGGAATTCTGACCGACTCTAGACAAGATTTCATCAATCATGTCTCCGGGTAAGTCTTCTAAAATATTGGGTTGTCTATCCATTTTGTGTTTTTATACTGTAAAATAGACAAGAGTTAGATTCATAAAAGATACTTATTAATACAAGCAATTTTTACATATATCGTAAAGCATAAGCACACTATATTACATATATTACACCGTACAAATACAACTATCTTATTCCGACTCACTCGTTTCTTCTTTTTCGAACTTGGTTCTTTTTCCTAAGTTTTTAGGGATATATGATGTTCCCCTAATACGAGCCGTCATTTTCCACATTGGTCTAGAAAAACCTGGTGGTTTAGAGGTTCCCGGGTTATTGTTACAACTTAAGAAATACGGGTGTGGACGATACATATAAAGTTCATCGGGGTTGGAATCAGATTTCTCTATTTTTATGGCCTTTCCCTTATTGTTCTCTTTTGCCTTTTTAAATTCAGTTGGGGTAATTTCTATAACATCTTCGGAATCCTCGTCGGGATTCGATTCATCGGAGAATTGGTAATCCTCCCAATATTTTGCTTCCTTGGCGGAAACACCGTTGACCATAATTAACCTTGGTCGGTTGGTTGAGGATTTTCTTTTACTTAACCGTTTTATTATTTCCCCCACCAGTTCTATTTCTTCTTCCGGTTCCTCCTCCTCCGGTTCCAATTCTTCTTCCGGTTCCGATTCTTCTTCCAGTTCCTCTTCAGGAACTTGTGAATCAGTCCACGAATCATTCCAAATTACATTTGACTCTTCATTATTATTAGGTGAGTCAATGGGACTTGTATTAGAGGTAGACATCTATCACATAATATCAAACACGTTAAGAGATTAATATATCACATAATATTCACATGTTAAAAATATATAGTTTCCAACAAAATTTGTTAAGCAATCATTTTTCAAGTAAACACGGTCGAAGTCCAGACTCACTAATGCATCCTAACAAACTCGATAAGACACACTAATGCAAAATTCTGGTTCTCTAAGACCAACGCTCGGATACCAACTGAAATGTCCCGTTCTTATTGATTAAAAACGTTCCATATTAATTGATTTCGTTGCGAGGTTTTGACCTCTATATGAGACGTTTTTCAAAGACTGCATTCATTTTAAAACAAACCATAACCTTTATTTCATCAATAAAGGTTTAAAAAGCTTTACGTAGATTATCAAATAATGATAATCTAAAATATCCTGTTTACACGCGACCATTACATAATGGTTTACAATACAAATATGTTACAACGAAATAAGTTTCTTGAATGCAGTTTTTACACAATATCATACAAACATGGACTCCAAATCTTGTCCTTATTTTAGTATGCAATAGCGGAAGCTCTTAGTATTCACCTGAGAATAAACATGCTTTAAACGTCAACAAAAATGTTGGTGAGTTATAGGTTTAACCTATATATATCAAATCGTAACAATAGACCACAAGATTTCATATTTCAATACACTTCCCATACATAGAGATAAAAATCATTCATATGGTGAACACCTGGTAACCGACATTAACAAGATGTATATATAAGAATATCCCCATCATTCCGGGACACCCTTCGGATATGATATAAATTTCGAAGTACTAAAGCATCCAGTACTTTGGATGGGGTTTGTTAGGCCCAATAGATCTATCTTTAGGATTCGCGTCAATTAGGGTGTCTGTTCCCTAATTCTTAGATTACCAGACTTAATAAAAAGGGGCATATTTGATTTCGATAATTCAACCATACAATGTAGTTTCACGTACTTGTGTCTATTTTGTAAATCATTTATAAAACCTGCATGTATTCGCATCCCAAAAATATTAGATTTTAAAAGTGGGACTATAACTCACTTTCACAGATTTTTTACTTCGTCGGGAAGTAAGACTTGGCCACTGGTTGATTCACGAACCTATAACAATATATACATATATATCAAAGTATGTTCAAAATATATTTACAATACTTTTAATACATTTTGATGTTTTAAGTTTATTAAGTCAGCTGTCCTCGTTAGTAACCTACAACTAGTTGTCCACAGTTAGATGTACAAAAATAAATCGATAAATATTATCTTGAATCAATCCACGACCCAGTGTATACGTATCTCAGTATTGATCACAGCTCAAACTATATATATATTTTGGAATCAACCTCAACCCTGTATAGCTAACTCCAACATTCACATATAGAGTGTCTATGGTTGTTCCGCAATATATATAGATGGGTCGACATGATAGGTCGAAACATTGTATACGTGTCTATGGTATCTCAAGATTACATAATATACAATATAAGTTGATTATGTTATGGTTGGAATAGATTTATTACTAACTTTCACGTAGGTAAAATGAGTAGTTTTTATCAATCTTGTTTTACTCGTCATTTCTTCGTTTCTAATCCGTTTTGAGTGATTCCAGTGGCCACGATTTCATATTGAACTTAAATTTATGAATCTAAATAGAAAAAGTATAAGTTTATTGTCAGAAATACAAGTTACAAGTCATTTTTGAAAGAGGTAGTCATTTCCGTCGAAAGAACGACATCTTGATGACCATTTTGAAAAACATACTTTCACTTTGAGTTTAACCATGATTTTTGGATATAGTTTCATGTTCATAAGAAAAATAATTTTTCCAGAAGTATAGCTTTTAAATCAAAGTTCTTCTTAGCTTTTAATTATCTCAACCAGAACAGCCCCCGATTTTACTACGACGGCGTATATCCAGTTTTATGGTGTTTATCGTGTTTTTGGGTTTTAAATCATTAAGTTAGCATATCATATAGATATAGAACATGTGTTTATTTGATTTTAAAAGTCTAGTTAGAAGGATTAACTTTATTTGCGAACAAGTTTAGAATTAACTAAACTATGTTCTAGTGATTACAAGTTTATAACGTTGAATAAGACAGTTTTTTATGTATGAATTGAATGATGTTATGAACATCATTACTACCTCAAGTTCCTTGGATAAACCTACTGTAAATGAGAAAAATGGATCTAGCTTCAAAGGATCCTTGGATGGCTTGAAAGTTCTTGAAGCAGAATCATGACACGAAAACAATTTCAAGTAAGATTTCCACTCGAAATAAGATTGTTATAGTTATAGAAATTGAATTAAAGTTTAAATATGATTATTATCTTGTATTAGAAAGATAACCTACTGTAATTAACAAAGGTTTCTTGATCTTAGATGATTACTTGGAATGGATTTAGAAAACTTGGAAGTAAACTTGCAATCTTGGAAGTATTCTTGATTTTATGAAACTAGAACTTTTGGAATTTATGAAGAACACTTGGAACTTGAAGATAGAACTTGAGAGAGATCAATTAGATGAAGAAAATTGAAGAATGAAAGTGTTTGTAGGTGTTTTTGTTTGTTGGTGTATGGATTAGATATAAAGGATATGTAATTTTGTTTTCATGTAAATAAGTCATGAATGATTTCTCATATTTTTGTAATTTTATGAGATATTTCATGCTAGTTGCCAAATGATGGTTCCCACATGTGTTAGGTGACTCAAATGGGCTGCTAAGAGCTGATCATTGGAGTGTATATACCAATAGTACATACATCTAAAAGCTGTGTATTGTACGAGTACGAATACGGGTGCATACGAGTAGATTTGTTGATGAAACTGAACGAGGATGTAATTGTAAGCATTTTTGTTAAGTAGAAGTATTTTGATAAGTGTCTTGAAGTATTTAAAAAGTGTATGAATACATATTAAACCACTACATGTATATACATTTTAACTGAGTCGTTAAGTCATCGTTAGTCGTTAATGTAAATGTTGTTTTGAAACATTTAGGTTAATGATCTTGTTAAATGTTGTTAACCCAATGTTTATAATATCAAATGAGATTTTAAATTATTATATTATCATGATATTATGATGTACGAATATCTCTTAATATGATCTATATACATTAAATGTCGTTACAACGATATTCGTTACATATATGTCTCGTTTCAAAATCATTAAGTTAGTAGTCTTATTTTTACATATGTAGTTCATTTTTAATACACTTAATGATATATTTACTTATCATTTAACATAATTAACCAAGTGTATCAATATCTTAATATGATTCATATGTACCTAGTAAGACGTTATAACGATAATCGTTATATATATCGTTTTCGAGTTTCTTAATTTAATAGTCTCATTTTTATGTATATAACTCATTGTTAAAATACCTAATGAGATACATACTTATAATAAAATCATGTTAACTATATATATATAACCATATATATGTCATCGTATAGTTTTTACAAGTTTTAACGTTCGTGAATCACCGGTCAACTTGGGTGGTCATTTGTCTATATGAAACCTATTCCCATTAATCAAGTCTTAATAAGTTTGATTGCTTAACATGTTGGAAACACTTAATCATGTAAATATAAATTTCATTTAATATATATAAACATGGAAAAGTTCGGGTCACTACACATTTTCCTCGCTCCGGGATGTATTGAATATCTGGTTTTATGTGCTTCATCTAGTACCACTTTCCTCAAATCCCCATTCTTTGGTACCCAAATTCTTTCAGCTAAATACCTGGTTCCATCTTCCCGAATATTAAGCTATTTTTCTAATCCTTTGGGTATTTCCTTTCCAAAAATTCCTTCCTTCAAAACCTCCTGTTATGCCTCTTTTATTTGAGTAGTAAGATTAGTATGAATAATCATGTTCATAGCTTTTACTCGAATAGGTTCTCTTTCCTTTTGACTCAAGGCATCGGCTACCATATTCGCTTTCCCCGGGTGGTAACGGATTTCACAATCATAATCATTTAACAGCTCAACCCACCTACACTGCCTCATATTTAGTTGCTTTTGATTTAAAATATGTTGGAGACTTTTGTGGTCGGTGTATACAATAAACTTGACCCCATATAGATAATGTCTCCACATCTTTAATGCAAAAACAACGGCGCCCAATTCCAGATCATGTGTGGTGTAGTTTTGTTCATGAATTTTGAGTTGTCGAGAAGCATATGCAATCACCTTCTTCCGTTGCATAAGAACACACCCAAAACCCATTCTTGATGCGTCGCAGTAGATAACAAAATCTTCCATTCCGTCAGGTAACGATAAAATAGGTGCCGTAGTCAACTTCTTTTTCAACAATTGGAAGGCACCCTCTTGTTTGGAAGTCCATTCATACTTTTTCCCCTTATGTGTCAAGGCAGTTAAAGGTTTGGCTACTCGGGAGAAATCTTGAATAAATCTCCTATAATAACTAGCTAAACCCAAAAATTGACGTATTTGCGTTGGAGTTTTTGGGGTTTTCCAATTTTTGATGGCTTCGATCTTGGCGAGATCAACTTTGATTCCATTACTACTGACTACGTGGCCAAGAAATTGTACTTCATTTAACCAAAAAGCGCACTTAGAGAATTTTGCATAAAGTTGTTCTTTTCTTAACAACTCTAATACAAGTCTCAAGTGTTTTTCGTGTTCTTGGTTATTCTTTGAATAGATAAGAATGTCATCAATAAAGACAATAACAAACTTATCTAAATATGGACTACATACTCGGTGCATGAGATCCATGAAAACTGCGGGTGCATTGGTTAGATCGAATGGCATAACCATGAATTCGTAATGGCCATAACGAGTTCTGAAGGCTGTTTTTGGTATATCAGCTTCTTTAACCCTCAGTTGATGATAACCCGATCTTAAGTCGATTTTGGAGTATACGCTCGAACCTTGGAGTTGATCAAATAGGTCATTGATTCGGGGTAAAGGGTATCGGTTTTTGATGGTTACTTTGTTCAGCTCACGGTAATCAATACACATGCGAAAAGACCCATCTTTCTTTTTAACGAACAAAATTGGAGCTCCCCATGGTGACGTTCTCTAGTGACCCGAACTTTTCCATGTTTATATATATTAATTGAGATTGATATTTACATGATTAAATGTTTCCAACATGTTAAGCAATCAAACTTGTTAAGACTTGATTAATTGAAATATGTTTCATATAGACAATTGACCACCCAAGTTGACCGGCGATTCACGAACGTTAAAACTTGTAAAAACGACATGACGATATATATATGGATATACATATGGTTAACATGAGATTATGATAAGTAAGTATCTCCATAAGTATATTAACAATGAGTTATATACATATAAACAAGACTACTAACTTAAGGATTTCGAAACGAGACATATATGTAACGATTATCGTTGTAACGACATTTAAATGTATATATATCATAGTAAGATATATTAATATATCATAATATCATGATAATATAATAATTTAACATCTCATTAGATATAATAAACAATGGGTTAACAACATTAATTGAGATCGTTAACTTAAAGGTTTCAAAACAACACTTACATGTAACGACTAACGATGACTTAACGACTCAGTTAAAATGTATATACATGTAGTGTATTTAGATGTATTAAAATACTTTTGGAAGACTTCAAGACATATATCAAAACACTCATACTTAACGAAAATGGTTGCAGTTACTTTCCCATTCTTTTCTTTCATCAAGAATTCTAGTCGTATTCTTACCCGTATTATACACAGCTTCAAAACGTACTTACTATGGGTATATACCAATAGGAACTAGCATGGGATTCCACTCTTGATTATGTCATGTATGACTAATCAATTTTAACTTCTACCATGAGCTAGTCAACTAACTAGAACTCCTTTTAACCCCACTCACCACTCACCAATTACCACTCATCATTCACTCCATTTCACTTCCAATTCTCTTTCTAATTCTCTCTCAACACACACACACACACACACTATTATGAACGTATTTTTCTAGTAGTTAATCATCATCTTCATCAAAAATCACTTCAAGAATCAAGCTATAATCATCATAGGAAGAATACTTCAAGAACACTTCAAAAATCCCTTCAAGTTTACTAATTTACTTCCAAGCTTTCTAATCCATTCCAAGTAATCATCTAAGATCAAGAAACCTTTGTTATATACAGTAGGTTATCTTTCTTATTCAAGGTAATATTCATATTCAAACTTTGATTCAATTTCTATAACTATAAACTATCTTAATTCGAGTAAAAATCTTACTTGAACTTGTTTTTGTGTCATGATCCTACTTCAAGAACTTTCAAGCCATCCAAGATCCTTTGAAGCTAGATCATTTCTTGTCACTTCCAGTAGGTTTAACTACTAAACTTGAGGTAGTAATGATGTTCATAACATCATTCGATTCATATATATAAAACTATCTTATTCGAAGGTTTAAACTCGTAATCACTAGAACATAGTTTAGTTAATTCTAAACTTGTTCGCAAACAAAAGTTAATCCTTCTAACTTGACTTTTAAAATTAACTAAAGACATGTTCTATATCTATATGATATGCTAACTTAATGATTTAAAACCTGGAAACACGAAAAACACCGTAAAACCGGATTTACGCCGTCGTAGTAACACCGCGGGCTGTTTTGGGTTAGTTAATTAAAAACTATGATAAACTTTGATTTAAAAGTTGTTATTATGAGAAAATGATTTTTATTATGAACATGAAACTATATCCAAAAATTATGGTTAAACTCAAAGTGGAAGTATGTTTTCTAAAATGGTCATCTAGACGTCGTTCTTTCGACTGAAATGACTACCTTTACAAAAACGACTTGTAACTTATTTTTCCGACTATAAACCTATACTTTTTCTGTTTAGATTCATAAAATAGAGTTCAATATGAAACCATAGAAATTTGATTCACTCAAAACGGATTTAAAATGAAGAAGTTATGGGTAAAACAAGATTGGATAATTTTTCTCATTTTAGCTACGTGAAAATTGGTAACAAATCTATTCCAACCATAACTTAATCAACTTGTATTGTATATTATGTAATCTTGAGATACCATAGACACGTATACAATGTTTCAACCTATCATGTCGACACATCTATATATATTTCGGAACAACCATAGACACTCTATATGTGAATGTTGGAGTTAGCTATACAGGGTTGAGGTTGATTCCAAAATATATATAGTTTGAGTTGTGATCAATACTGAGATACGTATACACTGGGTCGTGGATTGATTTAAGATAATATTTATCGATTTATTTCTGTACATCTAACTGTAGACAACTAGTTGTAGGTTACTAACGAGGACAGCTGACTTAATAAACTTAAAACATCAAAATATATTAAAAGTGTTGTAAATATATTTTGAACATACTCTTATATATATGTATATATTGTTATAGGTTCGTGAATCAACCAGTGGCCAAGTCTTACTTCCCGACGAAGTAAAAATCTGTGAAAGTGAGTTATAGTCCCACTTTTAAAATCTAATATTTTTGGGATGAGAATACATGCAGGTTTTATAAATGATTTACAAAATAGACACAAGTACGTGAAACTACATTCTATGGTTGAATTATCGAAATCGAATATGCCCCTTTTTATTAAGTCTGGTAATCTAAGAATTAGGGAACAGACACCCTAATTGACGCGAATCCTAAAGATAGATCTATTGGGCCTAACAAACCCCATCCAAAGTACCGGATGCTTTAGTACTTCGAAATTTATATCATATCCGAAGGGTGTCCCGGAATGATGGGGATATTCTTATATATGCATCTTGTTAATGTCGGTTACCAGGTGTTCACCATATGAATGATTTTTATCTCTATGTATGGGATATGTATTGAAATATGAAATCTTGTGGTCTATTGTTACGATTTGATATATATAGGTTAAACCTATAACTCACCAACATTTTTGTTGACGTTTTAAGCATGTTTATTCTCAGGTGATTATTAAGAGCTTCCGCTGTCGCATACTTAAATAAGGACGAGATTTGGAGTCCATGCTTGTATGATATTGTGTAAAAACTGCATTCAAGAAACTTATTTTGTTGTAACATATTTGTATTGTAAACCATTATGTAATGGTCGTGTGTAAACAGGATATTTTAGATTATCATTATTTGATAATCTACGTAAAGCTTTTTAAACCTTTATTGATGAAATAAAGGTTATGGTTTGTTTTAAAATGAATGCAGTCTTTGAAAAACGTCTCATATAGAGGTCAAAACCTCGCAACGAAATCAATTAATATGGAACGTTTTTAATCAATAAGAACGGGACATTTCACGTACTCGGTCGGATAAAACCACGTTCTAATAATTCTTGTAGCTGACTTTGTAATTCTTTCATTTCGGTGGGCGCAAGTTATATGGAGCACAAGCTATTGGTGCGGCTCCTGGTACAAGATCTATTTGAAATTCAATGGATCGGTGTGGAGGTAGTCCCGGTAATTCGTCCGGAAACACCTCAGGAAATTCTCTTGCAACAGGAACGTCATCGATTTTCTTTTCTTCCTTTTCAACCTTCTCGACGTGTGCTAATATGGCATAGCAACCTTTTCTTATTAGTTTGCGCGCCTTCAAACTACTAATAAGATTTAATTTAGCATTACCTTTTCTCCGTACACCATTAAGGGTAACCCGTTTTCTCTCGGAATGCGAATCGCCTTCTCATGACAAACTACTTCGGCTTTCACCTTGGACATCCAGTCCATTCCAATAATTACGTCGAAGCTTCCCAATTCCACCGGTATTAAATCAATTGCAAACGTTTCGCTAACTAAACTAATTTTTCGATTTCTGCAAATTTTATCAACCTTAATTAGTTTACCGTTTGCTACTTCAACTATACACTTTTTATCTAAAGGCGTTAACGGGCAATTTAATTTGGCACAAAATTCTCTACTCATATAATTTCTATCGGCACCCGAATCAAATAAAACATAAGTAGGTGTATTGTTGATAAGAAACGTACCCGTAACAAGCTCCGGGTCTTCCTGTGCTTTCTCCTCATTAATGTTGAAGGCTCTTCCATGGCCTTGCCTATTTCCATTCCTGCACTGGTTTATGGTATGGCCCGGTTTTCCACATCCATAGCAAACAACGCCGTTATTATTTGTTCCGGCATTATTTACTCCTTTGTTTCTATTTGGTCCGTAGACTTCACACTTTGCCGCAATATGGCCATTCCTATTACACTTGGTACATAATTCTCTACAAAACCATTCCGGATGAAACGTATCACACCTGGGGCATATAGTTCTTTGCCTTTTGTTGTCGTTGTTGTTGTTGTTGTTGTTGTTGTTGTTGTTGTTGTTGTTAGGGTTATTGTTGTTGAGTCGTTTGTTATTGTTATTGTTGTGATTGGGATTGTTGTTGTTGTTATTATTATTAGGATGGTTGTTGCGGTTATTGTTACGGTTGTTGTTGCGATTATTGTTGTTGTTGGGGTGGTTGCGATTGTTGTTGTAGTTGTTGTTTTGATTGTTGTTGTTGTACTGGTGACCCTGATCACTGCTTTCCTCCCACTTTCTTTTTCCCTGTTTCATTATGGCCTCCTAGGCCGCTTCTTTCTTTATCCTTCCTGTAATTTGGCTTATCAATTTATGGGCTATACGGCTCGCTTTCTGCATTGTTGCAGGGTTGTTAGCACCTACATGCTCTTGGATTCGTTCCGGCAACCCTTTTATGAATGCTTCAATTTTTGCTTCTTCGTCCTCAAATGCTCCAGGACACATTAAAGCCAGTTCATTGAAACGTCGCTCGTAGGTAGTGACATCTAACCCTTGGGTTATCAGTGCTTTAAGCTCTGCCTTGAGCTTGTTGATTTCGGTTCTGGGACGGTACTCTTCCGTCGTCATGTGCTTGAAAGCGGACCATGGAAGTGCGTAGGTGGTATTCTGTCCTACGTAATCCATGTAGGTATTCCACCATGTCAAAGGAGTACCCCTGAAAGTATGTGTGGCATACTTAACTTTATCCTCTTCTGCGCAGTTACTGATTGTGAACACGGCTTCAACCTTCTCTGTCTACCGCTTTAGTCCAACGGGTCCTTCAGTTCCTTCAAACTCATTGGGTTTGCAGGCCATAAAAGCTTTGTAGGAACATCCTACCCGGTTGCCATTGTTTCCTCCACTGCTGGAACCCGATTGGTTTTTGTTGTTCATTGCATTCACCACTGCAGCCATATTTGCAGCGAAAGCTTGAAGTTCTTCTGTGTTCAATTGTTGTTGTCTAGTAGCTGGAGGAGCCATTTCCTTCTAAAATAGCTGACTGAGTTAATCATATAGAATTTTAGAAGTAGCCAAAAAGTATTTTGTAGCTTAATATGAACTTATTATTATAAAAGCCTTTTCTTCATATTAGCGTTTTATAACTATAATAATGTTCATACTTAGCAGCTAACACACAAATTAACTACTAAAATTCTAATATGAAAAACTATGGTAAGTTATTATGTTACTACGTAATAATAAGTTGTAATAATAATAATAAACCTTCCATGCTTATTCTTATTATTATACAATCATAAGGAAAATTACATTGCGGATTTTCTTACAAACTTAAACACACAATATAATACATATTATACAATGCATGGAATACAGGATAGCTGCCGATGGTTCAAGAACGGCGAGATTTCTTAGATGTTGAAGTTGTTTCTTTCTCGGCCAAACGTTTGGATTTTCGTTTAGATAGTTCTTTTTCCAATTCCTCCCAATTGGTTCTTTTGGCTAATTGTTTAGGAGCAAAACCAACAGTCGTTATACGAGCGGTCATTTTATAAACTGGTCTCTTAGGTGGTTCAGGTGGATGATCACAAACATTTTGGGTCATAATAGGTTCATCGGGTTTGGGATCAGGTATAACAGCCAAAGATTTTCCCAAATCACATTGTGGTTCGGTAATTTCCACAACTTCTTCAGGATCCTCTTCTTCGGGTTCCTCTTCGGGATCTTCTTCTGGATCCTCTTCTGGAACCTCTACTGGCAATTGTGAATCTTCCCAATTTTCCCAACAATTTTCCACTTTAATGGTAGCACCAAAAGTAAACTTTTCCTTTGGTTCATAAGTCATATGCTTTGACTCAGCCTCCGAATCACTTGATAAGTAAATGAAATCTGAATCACTAGAGATGCTTATATGATCGGATGAAGTCATCTATCACATAATAGCAGGCACGTTAAGAGAATGATATATCTTATAATATTTATATGTTAATAATCTTATGTTTCCAACAATTATATTAAGCAATCATTTTTAAAATAATTACGGTCGAAGTTCAGACTCACTATTGCATCAAAAATCAGTTAGACACACTAATGAAAAATTTTCTGATTCTCTAAGACCAACGCTCAGATACCAACTGAAATGCCCCGTTCATATTAATTATAAACGTTTCATATTAATTGGTTTCTTTGCGAGGTTTTGACCTCTATATGAGAAGTTTTTTAAATCTTGCATTTGTTTTTAAAAACAACCATAACCTTTATTATTGAATAAAGGTCTTAATGACATAATTTAGATTGTTTATCAAAGACAATCTCCTCAAATAAATAAGTTTTTACACAACCCATTACAATATGATCAAATATATTACAACAAATACTCCGAATGCAAGTTTAAACAATATAAACAATTATGCCGACTCCAAATCTTGACCTTGGGTTGACATACGACATCGGAAGTATTTTTAATATTCACCTGAGAATAAACATGCTTAAAACGTCAACAAAAATATTGGTGAGTCATAGGTTTAATTTCTATATAATAATCATAACATTTAATAAGCCACAAGATTTCATTTAATTAAATGCGCAGGATCATTACAACTGCAAAAATCATTCATATGATGAGTCGCCTGGTAACTGACCTTAACATAGAGCTCTTAAGATATCTGGCATATTTAGAACTTATCATTTATTGAACATTGTTAAAATTACGTTTGGATTTCATTATGTAAAACATTATTACGTTTCCGTTGCAATTCAAATATTGTTTTTATAAAACGTCTCATTTAGAGTCGTTCTCGTTTATATACTTGTGTTGTGATATTGTGAAGTCATATTTACCCCCGGCCCTATTTGGGGGTATGACATGAGCACTTCTGGAGCCGGCGTCCGGGATGCTGAGGGGGTTTGTCTCATGATGATATGATCAAACCTCGGGGTAACATGAGTTATCCTTGGTTGATATACGAGATGATTTATTGAGGTTGACGGTATGCATACACGTATATATTTGTTGTATTCACTAAGCGTTTCGCTTATTCATTGTTGTTTAACTTTTATTAGGTTTACTTGTGGATAAAGAAGTGGGTAAGCTAGATGATTCGAATGCATACTTGAAATGCGGTTATGCTTGTTTGCTAGTGATGGATGCTTATTGTTTATGATAGTGGCTCGTGGGTGGGTTAGGTATATCCCGAAGACCATGCTTGTGATCTCGTTGTCATTTTGTCAAATGGGTCAAGTTTTCCACATTAGATTGTAATGGGTCGGTTAATACCAAATATTTTTTGATTATCATGTAAACTTATTGAAAGTGTTGGTTAAATGTATTTGTAATGAACTACGTTTTGGATAAGTAACATGTGTCGAATTGGGTATTTTGGAAACGAGTCACAAAGTATTAATTTGGGTAAAAATTACCCTTTCAGGGTTTGATCCCAGAATGGGATCGAGGGTGATTTTCATGAATTTTGATAAGAACAGGATCCCATAGTGGGACAGTTGAGATCCCATAGTGGGATCTAAAACAAATAAAAAAATTTGTTTTTCGAGTAAATGGTTCGTGGTCGTTTCAAGTGGTATCAGAGCATAGTTTAAGGGATCTAGGAGATTCCTTATAGAGTAGAGTTTCCTAGACTTAAACCGTAAGAATGATACGTTATGTGAAATTATGTGTGACTGTGTTTGATGGTATGACCTGAATTTATTGTGTTATGTGCTTTGATAGAAGCTTAGTAGCTATTTGATATATATGAGCACTCTTGTGCATATTAGTTGATAAACTTGATGTTGCAGCCTGATAGGAGATTACTAACTATAGTATGTAGGTAGACATATGAGAAATGTTAGGTTGATAAGTGTTATTTGAACCTCATGTGTCGACAAGGCATGTTTGGATGAGTGTAACTTAGCTTTAGGCTAGGTAACGATGATTTGGTAGATGAAATGCCCCGTTCATATTAATTATAAACGTTTCATATTAATTGGTTTCTTTGCGAGGTTTTGACCTCTATATGAGACATTTTTCAAATCTTGCATTCGTTTTTAAAAACAACCATAACCTTTATTATTGAATAAAGGTCTTAATGACATAATTTAGATTGTCTATCAAAGACAATCTCCTCAAATAAATAAGTTTTTACACAACCCATTACAATATGATCAAATATATTACAACAAATACTCTGAATGCAAGTTTAAACAATATAAACAATTATGTCGACTCCAAATCTTGACCTTGGGTTGACATACGACAGCGGAAGCGTTTTTAATATTCACCTGAGAATAAACATGCTTAAAACGTCAACAAAAATGTTGGTGAGTCATAGGTTTAATTTCTATATAATAATCATAACATTTAATAAGCCACAAGATTTCATTTAATTAAATGCGCAGGATCATTACAACTGCAAAAATCATTCATACGATGAGTCGCCTGGTAACCGACCTTAACATAGAGCGCTTAAGATATCTGGCATCATACATTTCACTATTCAAATGTATGACAAGAACCCTTCGAAGTACTAAAGCATTTCCACTATTCGAAAATGGGGGTGGTTGGTGCCCGTAGATCTACCTTTAGGATTCGCGTCAATTAGTGTTTTTCACTAATTCTTAGGTTACCAAGCATAATAATAATAAGTACAGATATCTGGTATAACAAAACAGTCGTAGAATCTAGTTTCATGAACTTGTGCTTATTTTGTAAAACATTTATAAATTTGCATGTATTCTCATCCCAAAATAATTTAGATAGTAAAAATGGGACTATAACTCACTTGTGATGATTTTTGAATAGATGGTGATAAGACTTGGCCTTTTGACAAATTCACGAACTTAATAATAATATTCTTGTGTCAAGATATATATATATATATATATATATATATATATATATATATATATATATATATATATATATATAAAATTAATATTCCATACTTATGATACTTGTGATAATTTTAATTGTCCATTGTTAGTAGTCCAACGTCCGTAGTTCAATAGTCCAATAGTCTAATAGTCCAACAGTATAAATATATATATAAATATAAATGCGTATATTGTGTTAGAATTCACTAACACTATAATATATTGTCTTAATATAATAAGACACATAATATGTATATTGTCTGAAGCAATCCGCGACCCATTGTATACATGTCTCAGGCTCGATCACAACTCAAAGTATATAATATTTTGAAACCACTTCGACCCACAGCTAACTCGAAATTACTACCAATGGTGTCTTATAGTTCGTTCCAATAATATATAGAAGAAATCAAAATGATATGTCAAAACGCTGTATACAGATCCACGGTGATCAAGTCATATATATATATGGTGTCTTACGATCTTTATTAAGAGTATAATATATCATCGTAGAACTTAATCACGACTATTATAAATTGTATTTCCATAAGTTCGGGAACAAGATATGTATAAATACATATAGGATACAAGGTAAGTTAGCTAGGATAAGGTTAGCTTCCATTTTTATTAATCAAAACTGTAGCTAAAAACAAGCAAAAATATCCAATTTTGTTTTACCCATAATTTCTTCGTTACAAATCCGTTTTGAGTGATTCGAGTTGCCATCATTTCGTGTCGAACTCAAAATTATTAATCTTAACAGAAAAAGTATAAGTTTATAGTCAAAAATACATCTTAGGTGTCAAATAAGAGAAGATAGTCATATCCGTCGTAAGAACGACATCTTGATGACCCTTTTGAAAAACATACTTCCACTTAGAGTTTAACCATGGATTTTGGATATATTTCATATCCATATAAAATAAGATTTTTCACCAAAGGAAATCTTTTAATTCAAAGTTTAAGATAGGTTTTTAAAATTAAACCCAAAACATCCCCCGATGATCTATGACGGCGTATGTTCAGTTTTAAGGTGTTCTTCGTGTTTACAAGTTTTATATCCTTATGTTAGCTTGACATACTGTCATAATAAATGTGTTGAAGTATTTTAAAAGTCAAGTTAGAAGGATTAAATTTATTTGTGAACAAGTTTAGAATTAATCTAAACTATGTTCTTGTTGTTGTAAGTTATAAACTCATAATAAGATAGCTATATGGATATGAATCGAAAAAGATTATGAATAAGGTGACTACCTCAAATTAAATGAACAAAGTTGCTAAGAAAATAAGATGATAATCTTGTGATCAAAGATATCCTTTATGGCTTGTAATCCTTAGAGTAGAATCATAGAATGAACAAAAGTTCGAATAAGATTTCTATCTTGAATTAAGATAGTTATAAGTATATGAATTGAACCAAAGCTTATATATGATTCTTACCTTGATAAAGAGGAGTAGATGAGTTAACAAAGTGTTCTTGAAGCTAGTTTATGATCAAAGTGAATGAAGATTTTCTAGTACTTGAAGTATGTGCGTTTAAAGAGTGTTTAAAGAGTAAGAAATGGAGAGAATACTTGGAGTTCTTGTGTGTGAGTATTATTAGAGTGAAGGTAAGTTAAATAGATGATATGAATGAGTAAAAAGAGTGTTAAAAGTTGTGGTTCATGCATATGGTTAAGAGACTTTATCAAAATTTGGAATATAGCATAATAATGCAAACTAGAAGTTAAATGTTGGTTTCCACAAATCTCCATCATGTTTATCCTTTTCTTGTGACTCATAGGGCTGCTAAGGAGGCTATAATTGGTATTTCATATTGGTATATACTCATAGTATTTAAGTATGGAAGCTGAGTATGATACGGGTATAAATACCGAATGAATACGAATAGAATTCTTGATGGAATTGAATGAGATTATGAGTATAGCTATCTTTGTTGAGTATAAGTTTGTTAGTATATATGTTTAAGTCCTTAAAAAGTGTATTAATACAATACATATACATACATTTTAATTTAGAAGTTATTACAACGTTAATCGTTATATATATATGTATATAATCTTGAAGTCTTTAAGTTAGTAATCTCATTTTATGTATATAACCAATTGTTATTATATGTAACGTCCTCCCAATAGGGTCTAGAAGAAACATTACTAATATCAAATAAACCAACATATTATAATACGAGAACAATACTAAATGAGAAAATTTAACTTTATTGAGTACGCAGCGGAAAATTAAATGTCGTTACAATAATGGAAATAACGATAAAGTAATTGTTCATATGCAGAAGTAATAAATGCGATATCTCTTGATCCTAAGTCCAAGTAGCATCACATAAGTAGTAGATAAGAAAGCTTGAATCAAACAACACCTGAGACAAAACATGCTAAAGTGTCAACCAAAAAGGTTGAGTGAAGTTCATAGGTTTAACAAAAGTAGTTATCGTTGTTTTTAGACCACAAGATTTAGTTGTAAAGTTGATCTCCCGCAGGATCAAAAAGTAGATCTCGCAGATCCAAAAGTTATGCCAGTGCGTGATATTTAGACTAAACATTCAAGTTTGCCCCATGACAAGTTGTGTCTGTCCTTGTCGGTTTAATTTCATTATCAAGTAATACAAAGACTTAGTCAAATGTATCGGGGACGTTACTCCCGATAGGCCTACCCCCAATAATTAAGCATGCCGCAGCACTTAAAAATATCACTGTAGGGACTTAGTCAGACATAGCCGGGTATAGCATAGTTTTAGCAGTTGGTACTTGTGTCTAAATTGTAAATAGTAAAAGCAGCATGTGTCTCACCCCAAAAAGTTAAATAAGTTTGCTAGCAATAAAGAGTGGGGCTATGAATTCACCTTAGTAAGTAGAGAGAGAGAGTTATTCCTCAGAATAGAGAGTTGAACGAGTGAGCAGGAAAGTCAACCTATTGACATTTAAGAGTAGTTTAGTGTTTTGCCCATGTTTAAGTTTAAGTATGTGTTTAAGTATAGTTTGTTTTACTAAGTTTCTATTCCTATTAAGTTACTATTTTTATAAAGTTTCTATTTTTAGAAAGTTTCTTATTTTACTAAGTTTCTATGACTAGAGAGTTTCTACTTTTATGAGTGTTTTCCATTTTAGGATACTTACCGTATTAGATAAGCTTCCAATCACCCCTTTCCTTTCGAATGGCTAATTTAGATCTAGGGGCTTGAGCCATAGGACCCTTTAAATCGGAAATCCAAACCCTCTGCCTAGAATCTCATAGAAACCATTCGTCAAGAAAGTTCGAAGATCTATACATCTCTAATACATATCCCAAAATGTTTTTGTGCTACAATATAAGTAGTAGGTTATAGGTGCTAGTAATAGTAATAGTGTATACATGTTAAGTACTAGTATAAGTAGTATTAGGGTTTCATTAATTAGGGTTAGTTAATTAAAGTAGTAATTAATAACTAGGGTTTAGCAATTAATGTCCTAGGGTTTCATAAATGTTTAGAGTTTAATTAATTAGGGTTTAAGAATTATAGTTTAGGTGTAATTAGGATTTAAGGTTTTAATATGTATATGTATATATAATTCGTATATATATGTATATATATAAAAATATTTTTTTTACATGTATATATGTATATATATAAATCTAGGTGTGTTTATGTATATACTTATGAATAACAAGTTTATAATATGAATATGAATTTACAAAGATCAAAGTTTATGTAAATAGTTTAGGGTTTATGTTATACCTTTGAAGATTCAAGATAATTAACAAAGAAAAGATGAACACGATGAAGATGGAAGATCAAAGCCTTGGAAATCTTGAAGAACTCCTTGAAGATTCTTGAAGAACACGAAGAACAAGCTTGAAGATCCGAATACCACAAGAGAGGGAGAGGGAGAAATTGTTTTTGAGAGAGAATTTTGGTGTGATTTGTGAATGAGAAACTAGGAGTTTATATAGTGCAAGTATTAGAGTGTTAGTCAACATAAGGATGTTCTAATTAATGATTTTATTTTGTTTTATAATTTTTAGTCAACAATAGGTGGTACTAGTTTATAATTAGTCAACATAAGGATGTACTAGTTTACACTTTATTTTTAGTCAACATAAGGATGTAAGATTTTTTTTTAGTCTCATTATTATTATTATTATTATTATTATTATTATTTTTACATTTACTACATGATAAGTTAGTAATCTCATTTTATGTATATAACCAATTGTTATTATATGTAATGAGATACTTAAATATCATTTTATCAAATCATAAGTGTGTATATATATATATATATATATATATATATATATATATATATATATATATATATATATATATATATATATATATATATATATATATATATATATATATATATATATATATATATGTATGTATATATATATATATATATATCCATATATACATCATTATATAATTATTTCGAGTTATGACGTTTGTGAATCGTCAGACAAACTGGGTGGCCAAACATTTGTATAAAATTCATTTCAAATAACCAAATCTTAATGAGTTTGATTGCTTAACATGTTGGAAACATTAATTATGTAAATATTAATCTTCTATGTATTAGCGGAAAAATCCGGGTCGTTACAGTAGAAGATAATAGACTACTACGAGTACGTAGCTAATGTGATTTGCTCTACAATATGTGTTTTGTGTACGTTATGATACGACCAGAGAGTAGTACCTATAGAGAATAGTTAAGTAATGGCGTGATTATGTGATTTAATTAAGAATGTGAATATGTATGCATATAGTTGTGAATATGAACTTTTATGTGTAGATTTATATAAACGATTGTGTGAATGTCACCTTACTCCATGTAAAGTACTTCTTATGTCATGTGAAGGCGATAAGTTACGTGTTTGTAATGATGCCTGATCAACATTATTATAATCGTGTATCTTGTCACACGAGCACGATATATTGAGTGTCGAACGGAAGAATGTGACATGGTTAGGAATGATTGTGGTGAATAGGGATTTGTGTAGTGATTTCTAGATTGTAATGTCTTGTAAGCTAGTGTATTAGAGAATCGTTGGATCTTAGAAAATTTGAAGCGAAGTCTGTTGGATTAAGAAATGTTGTGAATTGAGAGTAGTAATGAGTTGTTAGGTAGTGTCTTGTAAGGGCTCGCCCTGACCCTTATGGGTTTGTTTGTTGTGGACGATATGAGTCGATTGAGAAAAATTTGTGGATAATCCCCGTTCTCGAGGGCATGGGAAACGAGAGGTACATGTCGAGGAATGTGTATTTTAGATGAGGTAGGCTGACTCTAAGTACGTCTCTAGCGGTAAGGTTATTGTGCTTATCGGGCGGACGAGACAGATAACCGGTAAGTAGTGTATTGATGAAACCGAGGAGTTTTTGTGTTCATCCGCAAGGATTAGGATGATGGTTGTTGTACACCAAATTAAATTTTGAGTATATATGACAGTGTTAGTGCTTAACAATATGTAGGAGAGTAAGTGATCTTAAAGTATCCTTAAGGACTTCTTGAGGATTTGTATAGAAGGATTCGCTTCAATTGCAAGTTGTTCGTAGGAAGTAGGAACTCCTCTAATAAGTGTAGTATGATCGTCATCCCAAACAACGTGAGAATTCCTGATGATTACAGATGTAACGAGTTTAGTTTTTGTGCAGATGATAATGCTAAAAACGAACATATACTTCATAGCATTATCCCTCAAGAAAGACAAGCTTTTAGTTGCAATTGTTCTATTTACAAGTGATATTCGTTTAAATAATAAAAGGTGAAGACAAAAGACAGATTCGACGAATTGAAGACGCAAATGACCAAAAAGCTCAAAAGTACAAAGTACAATCAAAGTGGTTCAAATTATTGATGAGAAACGTCTCAAAATTACAAGAGTACAAGACGCAAAACGCAAAGTACATGATATTAAATCACACGAAAGGACGTTGGAAAATCCGGAACCGGGACCAAAGTCAACTCTCAACGTTCGACGCGACGGACCAAAAATTACAAGTCAACTATGCATAAGAATAAAATATAATATATAATTAATTATATATATTATTATATAATATAATTTTATGCAGCCCACGTTTTGGATCTAATATGTGAGCTGGTTTCCAGACATCCACACTCGCGGTACTTTTGTGAAGGAGACATCTGCACTCGTGGAGCTCTACAGTACAACGTGGGCCTATAAAAGCCATCGAATTCTACACGAATTTTACACACTTTTCTAATCTTTCCTATATATATATATATATATATATATATATATATATATATATATATATATATATATATATATATATATATATATATATATATATATATATTATATTTATATTATAATTTTAATTTTAATTTTAAATTCTAATAATAAGGGTATGTTAGCGAATATTGTAAGGGTGTAAGTCGAAATTCTGTCCGTGTAACGCTACGCTATTTTTAATCACTGTAAGTTATGGTTAATGTTATTTTTAATTTAATGTCTCGTAGCTAAGTTATTATTTTGCTTATTTAAGCCGAAGTAATCATGATGTTGGACTAAAATATTAAAAATTGGGTAATTGGGCTTTGTACCATAATTGGGGTTTGGACAAAAGAACGACACTTGTAGAAATTAGACTATGGGCTATTAATGGGCTTTATATTTGTTTAATTAAATGATAGTTTGTTAATTTAATATAAAGATTTACAATTGGACATACCTATAAATAACCATATACACTCGATCGGACACGATGGGCGGGATATTTATATGTACGAATAATTGTTCATTTAACCGGACACGGGAATGGATTAATAGTCTATGGAATTATTAAAACAGGGGTGAATTATGTACAAGGACACTTGGCGTAATTGTTAACAAAGTATTAAAACCTTGTTACAGTTTAAATCCCCAATTAATTGGAATATTTGACTTCAGATATAAGGATAATTTGACGAGGACACTCGCACTTTATATTTATGACTGATGGACTGTTATGGACAAAACCAGACAGACATATTGAATAATCCAGGACAAAGGACAATTAACCCATGGTAATAAACTAAAATTAACACGTCAAACATCATGATTACGGAAGTTTAAATAAGCATAATTCTTTTATTTCATATTTAATTGCACTTTTAATTATCGCACTTTTATTTATTGTCATTTTATTTAATTGCACTTTTAATTATCGTTCTCTTTAATTATCGTTCTCTTTAATTATCGCAATTTTATTTTATCGCACTTTTATTTATCGCAATTTCATTATCATTATTTACTTTACGCTTTAAATTAAGTTATATTTATTTTTAATATTTTACATTAGGTTTTAACTGCGACTAAAGTTTTAAAATCGACAAACCGGTCATTAAACGGTAAAAACCCCCTTTTATAATAATAATTGCAATATATATATTTATTTACAAATATAATTTTAAAAATATAGCGTTAAACTTGGCGAGTTCCCTGTGGACGAACCGGACTTACTAAAAACTAAACTACTGTACGATTAGGTACACTGCCTATAAGTGTTGTAGCAAGGTTTAGGTATATCCACTCTATAAATAAATAAATAACTTGTGTAAAATTGTATCGTATTTAATAGTATTTTGTTGTAAAAAATTAATAGTATTTTATACCCCTTCGCTTTAACGTCAGCGGAAATTGAGGGGTTCGTAAACCCTAAATTTGGTATCTTGATGTCGAAAATGGTGAAAGAGACCCTATTGATTAAATTTGACCTAAGGGTGACAGTTCGATTGATAGTGTTGCGAAGGTTTTGACTTTGAGAAGCAAGGAAGCGAGAGTAAGTGGATCATCATTATGAAGTAAGTTCTGCCGTCTTAAGTAATGATAGTCAGAAAGAGATTTGCTATGTGAATGAAAACCGAGTAGGAGTATGGTGTTGAGCACAAACTACCGTGGACATTACAACAAATCTTATGTATGGCAAAGGTTGCTAATTTTGAGAGAACTTAGGACATTAATGTTTTCGGATTAGTAAAACTTAAGAAACAGTAGAAAGAGTTTCGAAGGAACAATGAGGAAAGTACCATAGTCTTAAGTGGGGAAGATAGAAACCTCGGTATGTGGAACTGAGGATTTAGCTTGTTAAGTGACAATAGATGATAGGAGTAATATGACGTGGCATTAAGTGCCTCACTATACCTACTAACATATTGTTCGAGTCTGGTTACATTAAGCTAGGTGCGATGTTATCAGCTGGTATGTAAGCGAATGTGTAAGGGTGTAGTGAAGACCCTTTGTAGTAACGATAGCTGACAGTATACTGGTAATTGTTTCTATTTTATCATAGGATAGAAGATGGAAGAGCTAAATGAAGGGATGATGATAATTCGTTAACTGGGGAAGGAAAATAGGAAGATGACTCAATGTTATATGCAATCACTAGTGTGTGATCCCTACTTGATGAAGTTAAAATGTGTATGATAAGCTGATGGGACGAGCAAGTCTAGTTGCTCACGTGTATCTGGAAGTGTAAGGGAAATTTTGTAGGTTGAACGTTTGAAAGAAGAGTTAGGTTGAGTAGTTAATTGATAAAGAGGAATTAGTCGTGTTAGTGCGAAACAGATAAATTGTTATCAACAAACGGGTATGTTTATGTTATATGATCGATTTGTGATGCGAGGTTCAAGAGTCAGACGTGGGAGTGAATGACCTAACAGAGGCGATAACATGCCTTAGAGCAAATGACGAAAGTTTTGAAGGGTTAATCCATTATTATGATGTGAGTGGAGGTAATGGTATTGGTTAGACGAGGTGACCTTGTTGCTTGTATGAAGTTATTTGAGTTGCATGTACCAATTGTATAATCTTGAAGTATTTCTTAGATCGTGAAGGTCTAAATTACAAAAATTGAGGTGGCAGGGTCTTTTAAAGATCTATGAATGTGAAACGTTGTACCACCTAGACATAGTAAATATTGTGACAGATGCGTTGAGCGGAAGAGTTTGCATGAGGATTCAATTTGAGTCTTTTTGAATAATCGCGAATAATGTGTTGTCTGCATGTGTGAAACTTGGATGAGAACATAGCCGATGGAAGACGAAGAATTAATAAGAAGCGTAAGAAGGGTACTTCGTGAAATATTTGAGGAAATTGTTGTATGGGTATGTTAGGACATGAACTTTGAATTTGGTATAGGAACAAATGCGACTAACTTAAAGAGGCATAAAGGCCTTGGGATTTGAATCATTAGAGTGCAATTAAAATGCACCGCGATATACGACGTACTATTGGTGGTCGATAATGAAAAGAGGTATGGAGAAATAAGGGTACCACATGTCACCTAAGTAGGTTTGAGAACTGTATAGAGGTTGCGACTACCTATGATATCAAAGGTAAGTGAAAGCTTGGGTTCTGAGTAATATCGTCCAGATGATTAAAGGATAATTTAAGATTATAATAGAAGTAAGGATGCGACTTGAAGTAGACAAGTCTTTTGCGAATGAGAAATTGAGACCGATTGAGTTTCATGAATGTGATATGATGATGTATAGAGTGTCGCTGAGGAAGTAATGGGAATACATAATAATTTTCATGTTTTCTGCTTTGATGATAAGATTATGTGAGATGAGGTGAACGTAGATAATGAGTGCTTGTAATTAAAAGGTGTTGATTTATGATTAGCTTAAGGTGATACTAGGGATAAGTTGGAGGACTTATGAACTTTATGGAAGCTTTAGGAAGGATTCATAATGAGCTTGATATATGTTATACTACATATCAGATTGTACGTGGTGTGATAATGGGGACGTGATCTAGTTTAAGCGGGGAAGAGTTGTAACATCCTAATTTTATAAGGTATTATTTTATTATTGGTTGGTGGTAATTAACTTGTCAAAATGTTAAGAAAAGGGACTATGGGTACAAGAAAAGGACCTAAGATGCAAGGTATTAAGTGGGCAGGGTTAAAATCAAAATTATGTGTTAAGTTCACTTCTATTAAAATCGGACAGCAGCTCATAACTCTCAAATGCAGAAAAATTAGAGATAGAGAGTGAGAGTGTTGGGATTTAACAAGTTCATAACATATACTTGAAACATTTTAAGAATCAAATTAAAGCGGAAGCATGTAAGTATTACCATTTTAGAACATGTTAATCTTTAACCTTTTAAAGTTAAATCCCAAATAGAATCAAGTTGTGAAATATACTTACAAACTATAAGATAGTAAGGAGGTTATACCTACTCCAAGCTTGGTAATTGATAGTGAAGATGATGATGATGAATCAAGCTCCAAAATATGAAGCCTCAAGTTGTAATACCCCAAGCTTTTAATACCAACACCTTGTACTTTGGTTAGGATTTATTAACACTTGAATTTAGCTTGCAAAACAAAGTTTGAGAACCCTTTTCTCCTCCCTAAAGCTCACGGCCAGACAGCAATTTTTTTGGGAGTTTTTGTGCAGTTTTTTTGATATGTAAATTGCATGTGTTTATGACTTTGAGTCAAGGAACATGTTTATAGATAGATGGAAAAGCATGGCCAACCAAAATAGAATCTCTAGCATGTGCATTTGACTCCCAATGCCACTTCCAATTAATTATATAAAATGGTTTTATAAAATTTGATTTTATAAAATTGGATTTTATAAAATGCATTTTACAAACTTACATTTTATTTGTTATGTATACTTTCTTTATAAAACCTATTTT
Organism: Rutidosis leptorrhynchoides; assembly: GCF_046630445.1. Lineage (NCBI taxonomy): Eukaryota > Viridiplantae > Streptophyta > Magnoliopsida > Asterales > Asteraceae > Rutidosis > Rutidosis leptorrhynchoides. Next base: position 361,484,907 of record NC_092338.1, read on the forward strand.
ATAAATGTAACATAACTTAGTTAATTATTTAACCTATAAATAATTAAATCCATATCATATAAATTATTCCACAATTTATATATACATATCAAGTGTAATAATTTTAGAAACCATTTTCTTAAAATTCAAGTGTCGCGTAATTTAATCAACGATCCAATCGTTAAGATCAAATACGATTAAGGTGTCGGTAAACTTGTTATTGGGTATGACCCGACTTGGATCAAAACATATTAGCCACGTTAATTTAATATGTCTCTCGGGCATACGAAATACCTTCAATCTCCCACTTGCACGAGAAACATGAGAAATTAATGCAAGTGATGGATACCACCTAACGACCGTCCATCACCCCCAACATGTTATGACTTTGTGCCATTTAATAACATCATCCCTTTCGAGTTCCCATCTCGAAAATGAATAAGTGAATCTTTCATTATATCCTTTCGTCCTAGATGTCATGTTAAATCCAAGAGATACAGAATGATCACTCTCTTCTAGATTTAACTTTATCAGGCCTTAGACATCTGACTCTCAACGAATAAGAGGGGTAAATTCCATCTTGACTACATACATCCTAGATATATACTTTGTATTATACCTGAGCTCTTCCTTATGAACTACCATATTTCAGAATAGCGAAGGAAAGAATCAAGGCATAATACTTGGTAAATATCCGAACCCAATATGTATCTCAGGTCAGAGGATACTATGATATTTGCCTTTACTCATGATTACATGTGATCAACCACAAAGGCTCCATTCAGTAAATCTTGAGAGCGGGTCTTCCAATATTTGTATCCCATAAATATCTATGAACTTTGGTTGCAACCTTGCCCCATATTCAGCCTGTGAATGTATACCAATCCAAGTTCATAATAGTCTAAACCTCACACTTGTTCCCACAAATGTGATAGACTACGGAATTTAGAATAATAGCTTATTCATGGATAAATAATGCAAAATAGGAACTTGACTCAAATTAATAAATTAACACCATAGTTATATTAATGAGTTTGAACAACTTCGTTCTGTTACAATACTTAAAACAGATCATGACCAATCACTAGAATATCGAAGCCCTAATGCACAAACATGTCCTGCATGTTTTGTTCCATGTAAGAGCTTCGTGAGTGGATCCACTATATTAAGATCTGTGTGAACTTTGTGAATACATATCTTTCCATTTTCAACCTCATCCCTTATGTAGTTGAATCTCTACTCAATGTGACGGGTCTTTTGGTGAGCACGAGGTTCCTTGATTTGAGCAATCGCACCCTCGTTGTCACAAAAGATCTCAAGAGGGTCCTGAATGGAAGGGACTACTCCTAAGTCGTTGATGAATTTCTTCATCCATGTAACTTCTTGAGCTGCCAATGAGGCGGCAATGTACTCTGACTCTGTAGTGGATAATGCAACAACATCTTGTTTTGAACTCTTCCAAGAGACCGCACCACCATTTAACATGAAGACATAACCGGATTGTGATCGAGAATCATCTCGACCAGTTTGGAAACTCGCGTCCACGTAACCTTTTACAGCGAGTTCCTCCTTACCAGATCCGTATATTAGAAACATATCCTTAGTCCTCCTAAGGTATTTCAATATACTTTTAACCGCAATCCAATGACTGTTTCCAGGGTTATTCTGGTATCTACTTGTCAAGCTGAGAGCGCATGACACATTCGTTCTAGTACATATCATTGCATACATGATTGAACCTATAGCAGACGCGTATGTGACATTCTTCATTCTCTCTTGTTCATCTTTCATGTTAGGGCACTGAGATGAACTGAGAAGTGTGTCTCTTTGAATAGGTACCAAACCTTTCTTAGAGTTCTCCATTTTGAACCTTTTCAAGATCTTTTCAATGTATGCACTTTGATTCAAACCTATCAATTTCTTGGATCTATCCCTATAGATCCTAATCCCTAAAATGTATTGTGCTTCTTCAAGATTCTTAAGGGAGAAGCAGCCTTTTAGCTAAGTTTTAACACCTTGCATCGTCGGGATATCATTTCCAAATAATAATATGTCCTCCACATATAATACAAGGAATATGATAGTGCTCCCACTAACCTTCTTGTATACACAAGCTTCATCACCATTTCTAATGAAGCCAAATTTCTTGGCCTCCTCATTAAAACGATGATTCCACATTCTAGATGCTTGTTTCAATTCGTAGATTGACTTCTTTAACTTACATACTTTGTTAGGATATTTCGGATCGACAAAACCTTCAGACTGAACCATATAGACATCTTCCTCAAGATATCCATTTAGGAAAACGGTCTTGACATCCATTTGCCATATCTCATAATCATAATGAGCAGCAACGGCAAATAATATTCTGATAGACTTTAGCATTGCCACAGGTGAAAAAGTTTCATCATAGTTAATTCCTTGAGTTTGAGTGAAATCTTTTGCTACAAGTCTAGCTTTATATGTATTCAAGTTTCCATGCATGTCGGTTTTCATTTTGAAAATCCATTTACAATCAACTAATTTAGAGTTAGTAGGTTGTACAACTAGTTCCCAAACTTGGTTTTCATACATGGACTGCATCTCAGCGTTCATGGCTTCTTGCCATTTATCTTTATCAACCCGTGATAAAACATCTTGATAGTTGGTTGGTTCATCCAAATCAACCACATAGCAATCATCCATGAGAAATCCATATCTCTCAGGAGGATTACTAATCCTATCAGATCTACGAACGTTTTGTATACTTTGATCATCCATTTGATCATTCTCAACATTTTTATGTTGAGTGCTAGTGTCAACTAATTGTGTATCATCTACTTGATCTTGAACCTCTTCAAGATCTATCTTCCTTTCACTATTACCTTCCATTAGAAACTTAGTTTCAAGGAATTCCGCCTTTCGAGCAATAAACACATTTTGCTCGGATGGATCATAGAAATAGTATCCCATATCATCCTTGGGATATCCTATGAAGATACACTTCGTGGATTGAGAATTCAAATTATTAGGGACGTAACGCTTAGGGTAAGCTTCAAATCCCCATACCTTTAAGTATGATAGAGAAGGAGGTTTTCCGAACCACATCTCATGAGGTATTCGTTCCACTTTCTTGGTTGGGGCCATATTTAGAATACGAGCCGCGGAGCATAGACAATAACCCCAAAATGATAGAGGTAACGAGCTTCTAGCCATCATAGATCGAACCATATCCATTAGGGTTCGGTTCCTCCTTTCGAATACTCCATTAAGTTGGGGTGTTCCAGGAGGAGTAAGTTGCGAGATAATCCCACAACTTTTAAGATGATCTTGGAAAGCATCGCTTAGGTATTCACCTCCTCTATCGGTACGAAGTACCTTGATTTTTTTGTTGAGTTGTTTTTGTACTTCGTTTTGATATTCTTTGAATGCTTCAAAAGTTTCGTCCTTGTGTCTCAACAAGTAGACATATCCGAAACGACTGAAGTCATCAATGAAAGTAACGAAGTATCTTTCACCATTCCTAGTCATGGGCTTAAATGGTCCACATACATCCGAATGTATTAATCCCAATAAGTCCTTATCCCTTTCATAGGTCCCTTTGAAAGGTGATTTAGTCATTTTGCCTTATAAACAAGATTCACATACATCAAATGAGTCTAGTTCATTTGATTTCAAAAGACCATTCTTTTGAAGTGTATGTATTCGGCTCTTGTTTATGTGACCAAGGCGACAATGCCATAAGTAGGAATCACTCAAATCTCTTTTGAGTTTCTTGGTGTTTGCATGAAATATTGAGCTATTGTGTGATATGTCATCATGAACTAATTCATAAATACCATTCAAAGGCGAAGCCTTAAAATAGAACACATTATCTAAAGAAACGTGGATATCATCATCAATAAAATTAAGATTAAAACCAAATTGTCTCAAACGGGATACAGAAATAATGTTTCGTGTCAAATCAGGTGCATACAAAACATTTTTCAAAATAAGCTCCAAATCAGTTTGTAGCTTCAAAATAAAGTCTCCTTGAGCTTCTACGTGCACCTTTGCACCATTTCCCATGAAGAGACTTGTTGTTCCCGCATCTTGTTTACTTCTTTTGAACCCCTACAAAGAATTGTAAATATGAGTTCCACATCCTGTGTCTAATACCCATGTATTAGAAGAAGTAATACTAAGCTCAACGTATACCATATATACATTACCTGATATTTGCCATGCATCCCTCTTTTCTTTCAACTCCTTCAGGTAAATCGGGCAGTTGCGTTTCCAGTGACCCATCTCACTGCAACCAAAGCACGGATCTTCATTGGGGTTTGCTTGACCGGCAACCTTTTGCTTCTTGTTTTTGTTGGTTGGGGTAACCATCTTCCCTTTTCCCTTACCCTTGCCATGGTAGGCGGGTCCATTCTTCTTGGCCACCTTTGGCTTAGAAGTGGAATTGTTCTTAGACCCGCCTTCATTGATCATAAGCACGGGTGAAGCCCTTTTACCCATGCTTGATTCGGCCGTCCTAAGCATGGCATGCAATTCGCCAATGCTTTTATCCCAACCATTCATGTTGTAATTCAACACGAATGTGTCAAACCTTTTTGACAAAGAGTTGAGGATAAGGTCCGTGGCTAATTCATTAGACACGTTACAGTTTAGACGGTGCAATCGATCAATTAGGCTTTTTCATCTTAAGGACATAAGATGAAACGGATTGGGAGTCGTCCATACGACATGCATTGAAATGCCCCATCCTAATCCATCCGGACGAAGTCCATATCGATTATAAATGATTCATAATAGTTGGTTACATCGCGAGGTATTTGACCTCTATATGATACATTTTACAAACATTGCATTCGTTTTTAAAAGACAACCTTTCATTTCATCGAAAGTTGACAGGTATGCATACCATTTCATAATATCCAAACTATAAATGACCTAATCTGTCATTTACTTAATAATAATCTCTAATGAACTTCAACGACTCGAATGCAACGTCTTTGAACTATGTCATGAATGACTCCAAGTAATATCCTTAAAATGAGCTAATGTACAGCGGAAGACTTCTTTCTAACCTGAGAATAAACATGCTTTCAAGTGTCAACCAAAAGGTTGGTGAGTTCATTAGTTTATAGTAATCATTTCATTTTCATCATTTTAATAGACCATAAGATTTTAAATAATATAAAATGTGCAGAAGTCCCATTCCAACTGCACAAAAAAATATCTTTCATATGAAGAACACCTGGTGAGGATTCAAAATATAATAGTAACCATCTATGCCGGTCTTTCACCCCACGGTTGAATACATGTGCCTTCAAAATATAGAACCTCTGTGCCGGTCTTTTCACCCCACGGCTGAACACATGTATATAAAATATAGGACAACCGGTGCCAAAATGTCATAAATAATAAACCATTCATATCAATCAACCATCTCATAGCAGGCATTTCGCATCGTACTAGAGATAAAAATCATTCATATCAATCCCAATCCCAGATAATTCTATCATAGAATGCAGTTAAGGTACTTGTGTCTATTGCGTCAAACATTTATAAAAGCGCATGTATTCTCAGTCCCAAAAATGTAAAGAGTAAAAGAGAATCAAATGAAACTCACCATACTGTATTTTGTAGTAAAAATACATATAACATCTATGAACAAGTGTAAGGTTGGCCTCGGATTCACGAACCTATATCATTCATATATGTATTAAAACATATTCTTGTACTCGAATAATATATATATATATATATATATATATATATATATATATATATATATATATATATATATATATATATATATATATATTATTAGTGATGTAATTGTTTTATTTATTAACTTATAAGTTTCATTATTTATTTATATATTTTCATGTTGTACATAATAATATTATTATAGTTAAGTTATATAATTTAAATATATTTTTGTATGTAAAATCTTTATATATATACTTATAGCCTTAACAATGTCATTAAAACTTTAATAATAATGATATAGATAATACTGATAATAAATATAATAATGTTAATAAAAATGATAGAAATAATAGTTTTTATAGAATTTTCATAATTTATATGCTAATACTAACATTTAATGTCAAATGTTAATTCTAATACTAATACGAATATTAATGATAATAATAATAGTTTTTATCATCCTTATAATAATAATATTTATAATGGTATCTGATATTATAATATTGATAATAAATATTAACTTTTATAAATACACCTATTTCGATAATAATAATATTAATAATAAGTACAATTATAATACTAGCGATAATTTATATATTTAGTAGTAATAACAATACTTAATGATCAATAATAATAATAATAATAATAATAATAATAATAATAATAATAATAATAATAATAATAATAATAATAATAATAGTAGTAGTAGAATTAGAAATGAAAATAAAAGAGTATACCCTTGACAATTTCCTCTAAAAAGAATTGCCCCAGATGGGGCTCGAAACCGCGACATCTCGTTAACCATACACACTCCCAAACCATCTACTCTGCCATGCTTTTCTGTTTTATTTCAGATGTTACATCTATTTATTTAAGGTTTCTGTTTTCATCTTCCTCATTAACTTAAAACCAAATTATCATCTTATCTTTATCATAATCATCTTTATCATGATCATCATGTTTTAACCTCATCGCCATCATCATAACTTAATCCTAATCAATGATCTAACCATAATCATATCATAATCATTATTATCTCTTTCGTTCATCTATATCGCGAATATTATCAAACTTAATTATCATCGTCTTTATCATATCATTACCCGATCATTAACATAACAGTCATTCCATTATCATTAGTGTTATCATCCAACAACCCGTAATCCTCACTTCATCTTACACATCATCATATTTTAAATGATGCTTTTGGTACTGTTACCCGAACATGGAACAAACAAAAGAGAAAAGAAGAAAAATGTTGGGCTTTAATGCAAAGGTACCGACCCAAATAGATTAAAACAATTATCATGTCCCAATGCATAAGTGTTTAGCCTTGTGAAATTAAATACCTCGACCGAAATTTAGTGGGGGGTTGAATGGTTGTACATGTCGGTAATCAAAGTAAAACAACAGCAAAAAAATTACGCCAACATGCTTTGCTGTAAAGTATCGGCTATTTGCAAACTAAATAAAGGAATTGATGCTTTTCCACTACCCACTTCATTATGTCTCTAACCCCCACTAATATAAGATACAATATGTAGCATGAAGGATTATAATTTGCAGCCTTTTTAGGTTTTTAAAGGATTGGTTTGCTCATGCAACCCGGGATATGCAGCAGCCAGTGATAATCACGTGTGGTTAAGTAGATTGAAGAGAAAAGAGAAAAAAAAAGGAAAGGGTGCGTGGAGTTTGATGAAATGGTAACGGTTGTTAACAACACAATCGAAAGGAAAAAAATGGTAAGATGATTCAAGGCGTGTGAAGAGTGGTATTCTGGTTATGGTGGTTCAAAGAAATACAAGCATGACATCCAATTTGGTGGTTTTAAGGTTAGAGAGAGAAAGTATTCGTGTGATAGAGAATGATGGCGGGTTCATGGTGTTCAAGTGGTGGTTTGGTCGGTTGGGGAGAACAGGAAAAACGGTTGTGGTGTGTGCGTGGGTTATTTGATGGTGGTGTTGATCGTTAAAGAAAGGTGGTTGCAAATAGGAAGAAGCTTGCAAAGGTAACGAAAATGGGTTGTGGATACGTGGTGGTGGCTGAAAAATAGAAACAGGAAATACAATATGGCAGAAGCAAAGTCGAGTGTTTGGATGTGTTTTGATCTCGGTTCCATGTAAACAGCAACAAACAAATAATAGATTTAAGAGGTGTTTAATATGGTGGTTTGAGTGACCGAAGGTGGTGATGGTTAAGATGATTCTCGGTTGCCATAAAAAAATAAGGAAGAAAAAGAGTGGTGAAAGAAGTGACGGGTGATGGAAGGTGAAGGTTCTAGTAAACTGATTGTGTGAAATCATGTACTACTCGTTTGTTTTGTAATCAAAATGGTGTCGACAGAAGATCAAGAAGGACGAATGGAAAATAAAGAAATCAAAAGTAGATTAGGACGTTCAACGGATTTTGTTTGTAACTGTGTTCAGATTTCGACATGTAACAAATCTTTGATAGCAAACAAAATCATAAAGCTCATGGTTGGTGTTTTATATAAAAAAAATATACTGATTTGTTATCAGGTTTATATATTTATATATATATAATTAATATTGTTAATTAATGAATATAAATATATTAAAGATAATAATAAAAGAAATAATAATACTAATATTAAATATAAGGATAACCATCATGAATAAAAATAATAAGTATAATGATAAAAGCAATAGGGATAATGATATTAGTCATTTTAAATGAAAATTTTTAGCTAATAATATTGGAATTGCAACTAAATTGTAATTTTAACCACCTTTATATTAAAAATCTTTATTTTGGTAACTACAACCCTAAAATTTTAGTATTTATATTTATAAAATATACTATTAATGAAAGTAGTAATGATATTATTATAATGACTATATTTTATCTTATAATTACATTTAATAATTTAATATGTATTATTTACTAATTATAATATATATAATAACATATATTTAATATTTATGCATTTTAATATATTACAATAAACATATAATCATCAATCATGTGTTGCAATCATATATATACATTCAACTTATTATATATAATGTTGTTTTAAATATTTCATTTTGTTACTTAGATAAATATATTAATTATTTATTTTGTAACAAATAATTTAAGGTATACATTTAATCATTGATAAATCATATTTGAAATTATTGATATTCAATATACTCCACATATTTAAATAACAAGTTTTGGTTACTTTAATTTATCTTATAATAATTCAGTAACATATTTAATTTATTATATATGTAAGACCCGTGTATTTTTATTGTATATAATGCGTAAATAGTAAACCGGGGTGTAGAGTTTTCGTTATGTTGTAAAATGGAAGAAGTAGCTGAAACAGACCATATGCGCGCCGCGCAGATAGGGGCGCGCCGCGCAGATCCTGTCTGCCAGCTCATTTTTGCTTTTAATTAAATGGAAACGAGGGTATTTTGGTAAATGCGCTTTAGAGCCGAATTTAATGCCTTTGGATCAGTTTTGGGAGTTCATTAATCACTCCCACAACCACCAACACTTATCCAAATTGATTTTAGTGAGAGAGTGAGTTTTAGAGAGGGAAAGCTCACTTTGAAGAGGAAGAAGAGGGTTTCTTGCTAAAGTCCAAGTTCTAAAGTTGTTCATCTCGTCAATTGCTACATCTTGATAGTTGTGGTATGCCTTAACTTTCAATTCTTGTTTTGATTTCGTGTATGGGTTAGGGTTTGAGTTAGTGTTACTCATAAAACCCATTTGTTGGTAAATTTGGGGGTTCTTGGGTAAATTGGGTCATGTAGACTCAATTATGTGTAAGCTAAGGTTTTAAATGTATTAATTGTTGTTATGAAACCCTAATTGGCTAATAATTTGCTAGAACACCTTAAGGAAGTGAAAATGAGTGTGATTTGGGTATAAATGACCCAAAATGGGTGTATTGACTTTTATTGAGTCAAACGGGTCAAAATGGACCAAGATTGGTTAACGTTAGTGTTTTGTGTTAAAACCTAGTGATTTAAAGTGTATGAAGGCCTTGAGTGCCAAGAGTTAGGGTTTTTGGTAAGAATGACCCAAATTAGGGTTAAGTGTCAAAATGGGTCAAGATGACCTAGGATGGTGTGTGTTATGAGATTAGGCCAAGTTGATTGATTAATTATATGCTTGTGAAATAGGTACGTTACCTTGGAATTCAAGCTTGGTTTAATAATCACCGAAGGTTTAAGGTGAGTGGAATAATTATGCGTATGTGTATATAATGTATTTATTTGTGTTGTGTGAATGTGGCATTGTTGCGGTGTTCAAGACACCACATTCTAGGTAACGAGTAGTATTGTCGCGGTGTTTAAGGCACTACTCATTGTGTAATTGACTTGTGGTATTTGTCGCGGTGTTTAAGACGCCACAATGTCATGGGAGTGGAAGTGTCGCGGTGTTCAAGACACCACTCATTGTATTGAATGAAGTGTGGATTCGTCGCGGTGTTTAAGACGCCACATTGTTGTAAGGGTGAGTTAGTCGCGGTGTTTAAGACATCACCCGGGGACTAGTGATTACGCGGTGTGTAAGTAACACTAGTGGATGTTATGAACTCCAACGGTCTTGTAAGTACCGTTTCCCTTGTTCGAATCGGTTAACCAAGGTTGCGTGAATTATGTAGTGAAAGTGCTTAATTATGAATCGTATGCTATTGTATTATTAGCTACTTGTGGAATTGCGGATATTGGTATATGCATATTATTGTTGCATGATTGTCGAATTGTTGATCCCGGGTATGAGGTTGCGTAAGTGATGCAAGTAGGTAGATTATATATGTATATGTATAATTATTGTGCTCACTAAGCTTTGCTTACCCTCTCGTTGTTTACCTTTTTATAGGTTCGTGTGTGGATAAGGGTAAGGGCATTACCTTGGATTGAGTTTCCCGCTTCGATGATTAAGAAGCGCTTTTGGTTTTGGCTTGGAGTTTGACCGAGATTTGGGTAGTTTAACCCCAAACACCATGCTCGTTGTGTCGTTTGGCAATTAAACTTTTGTGGTCGAAACTCTAATTTGTATTAAACTTGTATTCTTACACTTAGTGGCAATTTGGGCACGTGTGGGCCCCACTTTGTAAAACTCGCTCAATCCTTAGTTATGTGCTAGTTTTACATATATTAATGTACGGTTAAAAGCGTTTTGGCTAAATGTGTCGGGAAGTCGCTCATCTTTTTCGCATTAAAGGCAACCGGCAACAGCCAGCTTTTGCGTGGCGCGCAAGCCGGGGCGCGCGGCGCGCAAACAGTCTGCCAGCAAATTTTTTTTTTTTAGCTAAAATTTAACGAGGTTTATTTCGGTGGTTGGTTTGGGTTGTCACAAGTGGTATCAGAGCATGGTCTAAGGAATTTAGGTGACTTGAGATAGGCGCCTAGACTTAGACTTTTGTGTGTGCATTGTGCGGACTTGTAGGACTTTGGGTCGGACCGGGTCTTGGTTAGCGCATAGGTTTATATGAACTAATCATGCGTTATTGTTTGTGTTGTATAGCAATCATCGAGCGAAATGAACGTTGTACTAGCGAGTTAACGCGACGTGCTCGTGTAGTAATGATTAGCTACCCTTACTACGGGTGCAAATCGTGTCAAACAAGCGATGTACGACGATTGTCGAGCGAGATGGAGTGGTATGGTGTATATGTATATATGTGTCATGTCTTTAGTTTCGTTGTTTAATCTTTTCCGTTTTATAGAATGAAGATGAGAAACGGACACGACACCGATAATGGGGGCACGAGCGAGGACCCCGAGTTCACGGCCAAGGTTGAGGCCATCTTTCAACGCCAAAAGGCGGAGTTTCGCGAAGATGTTAAGAAGATGTTTCTCGAGACGATTGACGAACAAGTCGTCACTTTGGTTAAGGAGCAAATTAAGATTGCTCTACAAGAAGAAAATGGGGGAAGGCGTGACTTTTTCTTCAAGAACTTTAGGGATGCTCAACCTCCTACTTTTGAGGGCGATCGGGACCCACTCAAGAGTGCCCGATTCATCTCCGATATGGAGGGGGCCTTCCGTACTTGTGAGTGTCCACCCGACAAGAAGACTAGGTATGGTTGTAGCATGTTAAGGGGTGACGCGAAATTGTGGTGGGATGCTAAGATCCAACTCTATGGTGAAGAACAATGTATGGACTTCACTTGGGAGGAATTTAAAGCGGAGTTCTTCGATGAGTACCGAACTTCGGCCGATCTTACAAGACTTAAAGACGAGCTACGTACCTTGAGGCAAGGGTCGATGGACTTGAACACTCTCAAATCCGTGTTCTTGTCCAAGACGCAATTTTGCCCGGAGTATGTCGGGAATGATAAAATGTTGAAAGAAGATTTCTATCGAACCTTGAATGATAGTTATCAAGAAAAGATTAGCGTAAACGTGGTGAAGAGCTTTGATGAGTTGTTTAATATGGCGAAAGGGTTTGAAGCGATTGTGTTGAGGAAGAGAAAGTATGAAGGTTCGAGTCACTCAAATTTTTCAAGCAAGAAGTCAAAGAAAGGCCCAACCGAGAGTGTGGGGAGTGTGAAGAAAGGTGCCTCGGGGGATTTCCCCTATACTTGTCATAATTGTGGGCGAAGGGGGCATATGGCTCGTGATTGTACCAAACCATCTTCTACTACAAAATTCACTTGCTACAATTGTGGGAAGGAGGGACACAAGAAACCCGAGTGTCTCGAGTTGCGTAATGATAATGCTAAGCGGATAGAGAAGGCAGCGGGTATAGCTAGGGGTCGTAACTACTTGATGTCTAATGAAGAAGCTAAACAATCCAATGAAGTCGTTTCAGGTACTTTCATGGTTAATTCTAATCCGGCTCGGATACTTTTTGATAGTGGTGCTAATTTGTCTTTCGTATCTCCAAGATTTGTGCCTAAGTTAAATAAACCGCTAGTAAAGTTGAGTCGTCCGGTAGAAGTTGAAATAGCGGATGGCAAGACGGCGCTAGTGGTTGATGTGTGTAAAAATTGCAATGTTGTGTTTGGCGCCGAAAGTTTCGAAATTGATCTTATTCCGATGACTTTGGGTGATTTTGATGTTGTCGTTGGTATGGATTGGCTCGATCGTTATAGAGCCGATATTGCATGCCACGACAAGTTTATTCGTGTAAAGACCCCAAGTGGGGGAGAGATGATTATTCATGGTGACAAACGAAGGAGATCGGTGCCGATATGCACTTTTGCTCGGGCACGACGTCACGTTGTTACCGGTGGTATGGCTTTCCTTGCTCATGTTGTCGACACTCGTAATGAGCCACCACCAATTCGTGAAATTCCGGTAGTTAATGAGTTTGAGGATGTCTTTCCGGATGAGTTACCGGGTGTCCCGGCGGAAAGACAAGTCGAATTTCGCATCGAGTTGGTTCCGGGGGCTACCCCCATTGCTAAAACTCCTTATCGTTTAGCACCAACGGAGATGCAAGAGTTATTGAATCAAATTCAAGAATTGCTCGAGAAGGGTTTTATCCGACCGAGTGCTTCGCCATGGGGCGCTCCGGTCTTATTTGTGAAGAAGAAAGACGGTAGTATGCGTATGTGCATTGATTACCGTGAGTTGAATAAAGTGACGATCAAGAATCGTTATCCACTACCTAGGATCGACGATTTGTTTGATCAACTTCAAGGCGCAACGTATTTCTCTAAGATCGACCTACGGTCCGGCTATCACCAAATGCGGGTCCGTGAGGAAGATATTGAGAAAACGGCTTTCGGAACGCGTTACGGGCATTATGAATTTGTAGTTATGCCCTTCGGTCTTACGAATGCACCGGCGGCATTCATGGATCTTATGAACCGGGTGTGCCAACCTATGTTGGACAAGTCGGTTATTGTGTTCATTGACGACATACTAGTCTACTCGAAAAGTATGCACGAACATGAACGCCACTTGCGTGAAGTTTTGAAGACGCTAAGAAAAGAGAAGTTGTATGCAAAGTTCTCTAAATGTGAATTTTGGCTAAGGGAGGTTCAATTCCTTGGTCACATTGTGAACGAAAGCGGTATCCAAGTGGATCCGGGGAAGATTGAGACGGTGAAGAGTTGGGGACGACCGACTACGCCCACGGAGATCCGAAGTTTTCTCGGATTGGCCGGTTATTATCGTCGGTTTATCCAAGACTTTTCTAAGATTGCTTCTCCATTAACAAAGTTGACGAGGAAGAGTGCTAAGTTCAATTGGGAAAACGAGCAAGAAATTGCTTTTCAATTATTGAAAGAGAAGTTGTGTCAAGCTCCGGTGTTAGTGTTACCGGAAGGCGTCGAAGACATGGTGGTTTATTGTGATGCTTCCTTAAATGGGCTCGGGTGCGTTCTTATGCAAAGGGGTAAAGTCATTGCTTATGCCTCTCGGCAATTAAAGGAACACGAAACGAGGTACGCGACTCATGATCTTGAAATGGCGGCGGTTGTACATGCCTTGAAAATTTGGCGCCATTACTTGTATGGTGTCAAGTGTACGATATATTCGGATCATAAGAATTTGAAACATCTTTTTACTCAAAGAGATTTGAATTATCGTCAACGTAGATGGATGGATGTGGTGAAGGATTTTGATTGTGAGATACTTTACCATCCGGGTAAGGCGAATGTGGTCGCGGATGCGTTAAGTCGGAAGACTCAACATCCGGCGATACGTGTAGCATCGTTACGTTTGTTTATCACTAATGACTTTCTTGAAAAGATGGGTGAAGACCAAATAGAGGCTTATGTTCACGATAAGCACGCGGAACGAATTGTGGGCCAATCAGAGTTCATTACAATGGGCCCGCGGGGTTTATTGTCGTTTCAAGGAAGGGTGTGGGTGCCTAAGGCGGGTGATTACCGACGGGTGTTACTCGATGAAGCACATAAGTCGAAATATTCCATTCATCCAGGCGCGACGAAAATGTATCATGACTTGAAGAAAGATTATTGGTGGCCGGGCATGAAACGCGATGTTGTAAAATACGTTGAACGATGTGTTACTTGTTTGCAAGTTAAAGCCAAGCATCAAAAGCCGTATGGTAAGTTGCAACCGTTAGAGATCCCGAAATGGAAATGGGAGCACATTACCATGGATTTCATCACTAAATTACCTAAGACGGCGAGAACTCAATATGATTCGATTTGGGTGATCGTGGACCGGTTGACGAAAAGCGCTTTGTTTCTTCCTATTAAAGAAGCAATATCGTCGGAGGCCTTGGCTAAGTTGTTTATCAAGGAAGTGGTCTCGCGACATGGCGTTCCTATATCTATTATTTCGGATCGAGATACCCGTTTTACATCTCGATTTTGGGAAAAGTTTCACGAAGATATGGGTACACAATTAAAGTTGAGCACGGCGTATCATCCTCAAACGGACGGTCAAACCGAACGTACGAACCAAACTTTGGAAGATATGTTACGGGCGTACATTATCGATTTCGGTGGTAGTTGGGATGAGCATCTACCTTTGGTGGAATTTTCGTACAATAATAGTTTTCATACTAGTATCGGGATGCCACCGTACGAGATGCTTTATGGTCGAAGGTGTCGAACTCCCATTTGTTGGGGAGAAGTGGGACAAAGGGAAATCAGGAGTACCGATTTGGTTCTAGAGACGAATAACAAGATTGATATTATCCGGGAGCATTTGAAAAAGGCTCAAGATAGGCAAAAGTCGTATGCCGATAAACGTAGACGGACGATCGAATTCCAAGAGGGCGACATGGTCATGCTTAAGGTTTCGCCATGGAAGGGTATTATTCGATTTCGAAAACGGGGAAAGTTAGGTCCTCGGTATATTGGGCCGTTTAAAGTTTTGGCTCGTGTTGGAGAAGTTGCATATCGATTGGAATTGCCCGAAGAGCTTGCGGGGATCCATAATACGTTTCATGTTTCTCACCTCCGTAAGTGTCTTGCGGACGATTCCTCATGGATGCCTTTAGATGAGATCGAACTAAACAATAAGTTGGAGTATATTGAAGAGCCGATTGCCATACTTGATGAGAAGGTCAAACGATTGAGACATAAGGAGGTTAGGACCTACAAAGTTCAATGGCGACGGAATAAAGGTTCCGAGTTTACATGGGAGCCCGAAGAGTTTGTGTTGGTGTATCTTCCCGCTTGTCATGCGGCTTGGATTGCGAGGACGCAATCCGAATAAGTGGGGAGAGTTGTAAGACCCGTGTATTTTTATTGTATATAATGCGTAAATAGTAAACCGGGGTGTAGAGTTTTCGTTATGTTGTAAAATGGAAGAAGTAGCTGAAACAGACCATATGCGCGCCGCGCAGATAGGGGCGCGCCGCGCAGATCCTGTCTGCCAGCTCATTTTTGCTTTTAATTAAATGGAAACGAGGGTATTTTGGTAAATGCGCTTTAGAGCCGAATTTAATGCCTTTGGATCAGTTTTGGGAGTTCATTAATCACTCCCACAACCACCAACACTTATCCAAATTGATTTTAGTGAGAGAGTGAGTTTTAGAGAGGGAAAGCTCACTTTGAAGAGGAAGAAGAGGGTTTCTTGCTAAAGTCCAAGTTCTAAAGTTGTTCATCTCGTCAATTGCTACATCTTGATAGTTGTGGTATGCCTTAACTTTCAATTCTTGTTTTGATTTCGTGTATGGGTTAGGGTTTGAGTTAGTGTTACTCATAAAACCCATTTGTTGGTAAATTTGGGGGTTCTTGGGTAAATTGGGTCATGTAGACTCAATTATGTGTAAGCTAAGGTTTTAAATGTATTAATTGTTGTTATGAAACCCTAATTGGCTAATAATTTGCTAGAACACCTTAAGGAAGTGAAAATGAGTGTGATTTGGGTATAAATGACCCAAAATGGGTGTATTGACTTTTATTGAGTCAAACGGGTCAAAATGGACCAAGATTGGTTAACGTTAGTGTTTTGTGTTAAAACCTAGTGATTTAAAGTGTATGAAGGCCTTGAGTGCCAAGAGTTAGGGTTTTTGGTAAGAATGACCCAAATTAGGGTTAAGTGTCAAAATGGGTCAAGATGACCTAGGATGGTGTGTGTTATGAGATTAGGCCAAGTTGATTGATTAATTATATGCTTGTGAAATAGGTACGTTACCTTGGAATTCAAGCTTGGTTTAATAATCACCGAAGGTTTAAGGTGAGTGGAATAATTATGCGTATGTGTATATAATGTATTTATTTGTGTTGTGTGAATGTGGCATTGTCGCGGTGTTCAAGACACCACATTCTAGGTAACGAGTAGTATTGTCGCGGTGTTTAAGGCACTACTCATTGTGTAATTGACTTGTGGTATTTGTCGCGGTGTTTAAGACACCACAATGTCATGGGAGTGGAAGTGTCGCGGTGTTCAAGACACCATTCATTGTATTGAATGAAGTGTGGATTCGTCGCGGTGTTTAAGACCCCACATTGTTGTAAGGGTGAGTTAGTCGCGGTGTTTAAGACATCACCCGGGGACTAGTGATTACGCGGTGTGTAAGTAACACTAGTGGATGTTATGAACTCCAACGGTCTTGTAAGTACCGTTTCCCTTGTTCGAATCGGTTAACCAAGGTTACGTGAATTATGTAGTGAAAGTGCTTAATTATGAATCGTATGCTATTGTATTATTAGCTACTTGTGGAATTGCGGATATTGGTATATGCATATTATTGTTGCATGATTGTCGAATTGTTGATCCCGGGTATGAGGTTGCGTAAGTGATGCAAGTAGGTAGATTATATATGTATATGTATAATTATTGTGCTCACTAAGCTTTGCTTACCCTCTCGTTGTTTACCTTTTTATAGGTTCGTGTGTGGATAAGGGTAAGGGCATTACCTTGGATTGAGTTTCCCGCTTCGATGATTAAGAAGCGCTTTTGGTTTTGGCTTGGAGTTTGACCGAGATTTGGGTAGTTTAACCCCAAACACCATGCTCGTTGTGTCGTTTGGCAATTAAACTTTTGTGGTCGAAACTCTAATTTGTATTAAACTTGTATTCTTACACTTAGTGGCAATTTGGGCACGTGTGGGCCCCACTTTGTAAAACTCGCTCAATCCTTAGTTATGTGCTAGTTTTACATATATTAATGTACGGTTAAAAGCGTTTTGGCTAAATGTGTCGGGAAGTCGCTCATCTTTTTCGCATTAAAGGCAACCGGCAACAGCCAGCTTTTGCGCGGCGCGCAAGCCGGGGCGCGCGGCGCGCAAACAGTCTGCCAGCAAAAAAATTTTTTTTAGCTAAAATTTAACGAGGTTTATTTCGGTGGTTGGTTTGGGTTGTCACAATATATAACTATTTACATATATAATCATTTATATATACATTAAAGGTTCGTGAATCGTCGAAAACAGTCAAAGGATATTTGCACAAATGAAAACACTTTAAAAATTTTGAGATTCAACATTACAGACTTTGCTTATCGTGTCGGGATCATATAAAGATTTAAGTTTAAATTTGATCGGAAATCTCCGGGTCATCACATGCATGAAGCGCTCGAACCGTTTCAAAGCACTCAACACGAGCTTGTTGAAGGAACATCTCCTTCAATTATGTGATCATGTCATATGCACTACGATGCTCGAAGTCCTTTTGGAGTTCGGGGATCATGGTCCCAAGCATAAGGCAAGAAACTTGCACCGAATCGGCACAATATTTCTCCCAGTATGCCATACCTTCAGCATCATTGATAGTGCTCCAAATGAACATATATTTAGTAGCAATATTCTCCCAAAATGTAAATTATTTAGTTATAATTGTCCTATTTTAAGTTGTAATCATTTATATTAAATAAGTGCGAAGACAAAAGGGCGAAAACGACGATTTGAAGACGCAAATGACCAAAAAGCTCAAATGTACAAGATACAATCCAAGTGGTTCAATTTATTGATGAAAAACGTCTAAAAATGACAAAAGTACAAGTTGCGGAACGCAAAGTACAAGATATTAAATTATACGAAAGGACGTTCGAAAATCCGGAACAGGGACCTGAGCCAACTATCAACGCCCGACGCAACGGACTAAAAATTATGAGTCTACTATGCACAAGAATATAATATAATATATATATAATTATATAAAATTATATATATTATATTATATAATTAAATATAACGTCGACAAGCTAGCAAACAAAGTAATTGGGCATGGCCAGACTGGCCATGCGATCGCATGAGATTAACACTGAGAACCCATGCGATCGCATGGGCCTCAGGATCAGACCACATCTATAAAAGGCAACGAGTTTTGGCCATAAAAAAAACATAATAATAATAATACTCCTCTAATAATAATAAATATATATATATATATATTATAGTATAGGGTAGTTTTATATTAGATTAGCTTGGGTTATGTAAAGGTTATTTTACGGGTTTTAAAGTCGGAGCTCTGTCCGTGTAACACTACGCGATAAATAATCAATGTAAGCTATATTCTCCTTTTTAAATTAATGTCTCATACTTAAGTTATTATTATGCTTATTTAAGACGAAGTAATCATGATGTTGGGCTAAAAATATTAAAATTGGGTAATTGGGCTTTGTACCATAATTGGGGTTTGGACAAAAGAACGACACTTGTGGAAATTAGACTATGGGCTATTAATGGGCTTTATATTTGTTTAACTAAATGATAGTTTGTTAATTTTAATATAAAGATTTACAATTAGACGTCCCTATAAATAACCATATACACTCGATCGGACACGATGGGCGGGATATTTATACGTACGAATAATCGTTCATTTAACCGGACACGGGAATGGATTAATAGTCACTAGAATTATTAAAACAGGGGTGAAATTATGTACAAGGACACTTGGCATAATTGATAACAAAGTATTAAAACCTTGGGTTACACGCAGTCGATAACCTGGTGTAATCATTAAACAAAGTATTAAAATCTTGTTACAGTTTAAGTCCCCAATTAGTTGGAATATTTGACTTCGGGTATAAGGATAATTTGACGAGGATACTCGCACTTCATATTTATGACTGATGGACTGTTATGGACAAAAACCAGACGGACATATTAAATAATCCAGGACAAAGGACAATTAACCCATGGGCATAAAACTAAAATCAACACGTCAAACATCATGATTACGGAAAGTTTAAATAAGCATAATTCTTTTATTTCATATTTAATTTCCTTTATTTTATATTTAATTGCACTTCCAATTATCGCATTTTTATTTATTGTTATTATATTTAATTGCAATTTTAATTATCGTACTTTTTAATTATCGCAAGTTTAATTTTATCGCACTTTTATTTATCGCAATTTCATTATCGTTATTTACTTTACGCTTTAAATTAAGTCTTTTATTTATTTAATATTTTACATTTTGTTTTAACTGCGACTAAAGTTTTAAAATCGACAAACCGGTCATTAAACGGTAAAAACCCCCCTTTTATATATTATATATATATATATATATATATATATATATATATATATATATATATATATATATATATATATATATATATATATATATATATTTTTGTACAAATGTAATTATATAAAAATATAGTGTAATCGTCTCCCTGTGGAACGAACCGGACTTACTAAAAACTATACTACTCTACGATTAGGTACACTGCCTATAGTGTTGTAGCAAGGTTTAGGTATATCCCATTTGTAAATAAATAATTAAAACTTGTGTAATTTATAACGTATTTCGTAGTAAAATATAGTACTATCACGTACCCCCACGCTACCACATCAAGTTTTTGGCGCCGCTGCCGGGGACTCGGTGAAACGCTATATTTTTAATATATATTTGTAAAAATATAATTATATATAATTTTTAGAAAAACAATATAAAATTTAAAAAAAAAAAAAAAAAGAAAACCTGGAACCCAGACCCATGCGATCGCATGAGCCGGGTGTTGTAAAGCCATGCGATCGCATGGCCTGAACTGACACGCCAGGTTTGACTCTGCAACTGCATTAATTACGGAGTATATTTTAATTATTATTATTAAAACCCTAATTAGGGTTTATTAGTTAATTAATATTAATTAGTTTAGTTTTATTTATTTAATTTGTATTTTTAAGTTTAATTAGTTTTATAAATTATAAAATTAATACTTTTATAAAAATAAATAATATAAAAATAATATTTTTATAAAAATTGTAATTTTTACAACTTTTAGTATATTTTTATATTTTGTTCCTTTTTAATTGTTTTTAGTGTAATATTTGTATTTTCCGTTCATATTTAGTTTTAAGACATAGTTTTTGCCATAGTTATTTTTATTTCTAGATTTTTAGGCTTTGCCGTAAAATCCCTTAAGTGCTTTTTTTTAGACTAAGATTTAGGTGCTTTAGAATTTTGCGACGCCCTTTTTAAGTTTTAGTACCTTTTTAAGATATTGCCATTTGGGATATAATTTTTCTTTTAAGCTTTAATATTTTTAGACGCAACTTTTAATTTTTAGTTTTTAGTTCCTTTTTAAGTTTCGACGCGCTACTTTCTTATTTTTATTTTTCGACGCCTTTTATTTTTTCAACCCTTTTCTTTTTCGACATTTTTCGACGCGCTCTTTTTCTTTCTTATTTCTCGCCATTATAGTTTTTAGGACATCGAATTTTCTATTTCTTATCTAATATTTCTTTAAATTACGAAAAATTATTTTAAGCGGTTAAATTGATAGACATCCAAATTTTCTGCTTCGTAGTAATAGTTGGATTTGTTAGTGGCTGAGTTGTGAGCTTCCGATTTAAAGGGTTCTGGCTCCCTGCTGCATCTATTGGCTATTCGAAACGTGGGCAAAAGCAGGAAAGTCTATTAATTTGATAACTTATATAATTTTTATTTTATAACTAATAGGATAATTAAAATTTGGTAATAAGCGCATTATGAAAAGTCTCGAAGATATTTTGGAAACTCTTAATGAAATACGAAATCAATACTCTCAACCGAGTGTTGATGACAATTCGCTCAGTCAATCTTGGATCACGAACGACGAAACAATAACTGATTGTGAAATCTGTGGAGATTATCACTCAACATGGGAATGTTACTATTACGTTCCTATGGAAAATTACGCACCCATGGAACCTGAATGGAACGATTACGAAGAATACAATTCAAATTGGGATTATTCCCAAGAATATATCCAAACTCAACAACCAGTAGACGAGGAAGATTACGTGTCTGAAAATTTATTAGACAATATGAAAATCAAACTCGAAAAACTCAATGCTCAAAATGAACAAATGAGAGAGTTTGTAAACCGGCAAGCTGAAACTCTATCAGACTACACACCTGTTGATCTGAGGAGTATTGTGCAAGAAAATCTCATATCATCGAATTTTGATGAATTCGAGAGCTCCGAAATCACCAATTATCCCGATGATACTTTTTATTCAGTTTTACCAATTTCAGAACATATCGACACATTAGCCTCTACCGACGAAATCAACAATCCATCAATGGATGAAGAAGAAGAAGTAAGGGTGACAAATTGGTACTCTTGGAAAAATGATAATGTTGAAAATTTTACCCCCAAGACCAAAATGGTGGGACCGATTAATGAAGAAGAATTTGCTTCGATCCCGAAATTCACTATTCAACAACCTTCCAACCCAATATTCTCAATAAACGAGTCATCTACCGAAGATGAACTACGAGCTTTAATAGATAATAACACCTCGGATTTCACCCAAATGGGTAATAGAGGTGAAAACTTTGATCCCGAGAATAAACGGAAGGAAATGTTAGGAATTGTCCACCCTATAGTATGTATGTCGGTGTATATCGATCCATTTGACCAAGAACTAGAAAAGAGACATATCCATTTACTAAAAGCTACACTTAAAAAAGAATTAAGTAGTGACGATCAGGTGAGTCTAAACTTTAAACCCATTGATACATTATACACCACCCGAGATGTAAATAACTGGCTCACTATTTTAATTCGTGGAACTTATTCTACCAACTTCACATGTCGTCAGCTAAGTGTGAGGAAGTCTAACCCCACTTAACGTTAAATTCGGGGTTCGGGTTAGTGCATAACACGTTAATAAACATGCATAATAAGTTAGGGTAAAAGACGCATTTTCAAAAATTAGCAAACAGCTCAGAAAAGCAACCGTTTTTGAAGAAAAACATGTGTGATAAAACAAGAAGGAATGAACGATGAGGCGCGCCATCTATCATTCGACGAGCTTTATAATTACAAACTGGGTATTTTTAATTACTTTTCTACACTAATCACCCTCATGAATTTATAATTATAGTCTGATTTCATGCAAATGAGGGCATTACATGATCTCAAGTGTGGGGAAGGGTTATAAATTCTCTCGGGTTTACACTTGGTTTTATTTGCCAAAGTTTGTGAAAATTTGAAAAATTTTCAACTAAATGAATTCAAAATCATGTTTATACATATTTATGAACGATGAAAAATAGGTGTTAATACTGAAATTATCGTTACCCCGGAAAGGACATAAATTGAGAAACACCCTAAAACGCTTGAATTCATTTAAAATGAAATAAAGGAGAATAAAAAGGCAAAGAAAGAAACTAAGTGTGGGGAGAATGTACCTAGTTATTCAATTAAAAACTATCTAGCACATGTTTCCGTAAAGTTATTGCAGGTGTTTTTGTTTTGGACTAAATTAACTGTTTTACCCGATGAAAGAAAAGAAAAGATGGATCTACACGATGAATCAATTCCATCATTAAAAGGAAGTAAAGTCTTCCGAAAAAGACACGCGCTTCTTGATTTAGGTCAAGAAGTTGTCGTCCAGACCAGCTGTAGGTTGACGAAAAATCTAGAAAAGTCATCTCTAAAATCAGCAGGAAATCCACGGACCTCAGCATCAAACAGGGTCGCCAAGTGGTCAGATTTATCCTAACCATGAGAAGGATTTATCTCGTACAATGGGGGGGCACCGTGCAAATTAGCTTGATAAGACTAATGAATCAGATCCCCAGAAAGGATAATCTCCTAAAAGATTAAAAATCAGCTTTTAAGACTGATATTGCTCAATCCTTGAGATTGACCTTAAAGATTGAGAATTCAAACTCATGGAATTCAATGATATCTAAACTCGAGCTTGAACGAGAAAATATTTTGATCAAATTAAAACCGATTTGTTTTCTGAAAACCCATTTTCAATGCGTTCATTACCATTGAACGTAAAATCCTAGGAATTCACCTGGAATTCATTAGGTCACCTGAACCAAATCGGGTGTCAACCGTAAGAACGGTGGTTGCATAGCATGGTCGGAGACAGGACCTTGTGCCAGACCAAAAAATCATAGGATGATCTTTACTATTGCTCCTACAAAGGATAGTAATTGCATCCGACACGTTTTAGACCATGAACAAATGCATGTCATTAGACATTGCCTTAACAGTTGCTTGTTCAACGCTTTCCTTTACAACCGGACGGTAGTTTGCCGAAAGGTAATATACAGAGCAAGTATACTGGACGTGTTGCTTTCCTAATACAAGGTTAGCAAGTGGGTGACACAAAACCATAAGTTTTGAGCTAAAATTTTCAAATCTGAAACCCACCAAACTCACAAAAATATTTTGCAAACACCGGTGAAGGGTTATTTCGGAAAACTTATCTAGGATAAAAGCTAGAATGAATTTTCAAAAGATTAAATGTTTTCATAAAGATCCAATTTCCTAAAGGATCTAAATTTTTATAGTCATGTGGGACTGTAAACCACATCGTTACTACCATTGTTCATACCGCCGTATAGAAATCACTGATATACAAAGTGTGAAGAATAAAGAAGTGATTCATGTGATTTAATTTCAAGTTCTGTATTGCTTGAGGACAAGCAATGTTCAAGTGTGGGGATATTTGATAGTGCTCCAAATGAACATATATTTAGTAGCAATATTCTCCCAAAATGTAAATTATTTAGTTATAATTGTCCTATTTTAAGTTGTAATCATTTATATTAAATAAGTGCGAAGACAAAAGGGTGAAAACGACGATTTGAAGACGCAAATGACCAAAAAGCTCAAATGTACAAGATACAATCCAAGTGGTTCAATTTATTGATGAAAAACGTCTAAAAATGACAAAAGTACAAGTTGCGGAACGCAAAGTACAAGATATTAAATTATACGAAAGGACGTTCGAAAATCCGGAACAGGGACCTGAGCCAACTATCAACACCCGACGCAACGGACTAAAAATTATGAGTCTACTATGCACAAGAATATAATATAATATATATATAATTATATAAAATTATATATATTATATTATATAATTAAATATAACGTCGACAAGCTAGCAAACAAAGTAATTGGGCATGGCCAGACTGGCCATGCGATCGCATGAGATTAACACTGAGAACCCATGCGATCGCATGGGCCTCAGGATCAGACCACATCTATAAAAGGCAACGAGTTTTGGCCATAAAAAAAACATAATAATAATATTACTCCTCTAATAATAATAAATATATATATATATATATATATATATATATATATATATATATATATTATAGTATAGGGTAGTTTTATATTAGATTAGTTTGGGTTATGTAAAGGTTATTTTACGGGTTTTAAAGTCGGAGCTCTGTCCGTGTAACACTACGCGATAAATAATCAATGTAAGCTATGTTCTCCTTTTTAAATTAATGTCTCGTACTTAAGTTATTATTATGCTTATTTAAGACGAAGTAATCATGATGTTGGGCTAAAAATATTAAAATTGGGTAATTGGGCTTTGTACCATAATTGGGGTTTGGACAAAAGAACGACACTTGTGGAAATTAGACTATGGGCTATTAATGGGCTTTATATTTGTTTAACTAAATGATAGTTTGTTAATTTTAATATAAAGATTTACAATTAGACGTCCCTATAAATAACCATATACACTCGATCGGACACGATGGGCGGGATATTTATACGTACGAATAATCGTTCATTTAACCGGACACGGGAATGGATTAATAGTCACTAGAATTATTAAAACAGGGGTGAAATTATGTACAAGGACACTTGGCATAATTGATAACAAAGTATTAAAACCTTGGGTTACACGCAGTCGATAACCTGGTGTAATCATTAAACAAAGTATTAAAATCTTGTTACAGTTTAAGTCCCCAATTAGTTGGAATATTTGACTTCAGGTATAAGGATAATTTGACGAGGATACTCGCACTTCATATTTATGACTGATGGACTGTTATGGACAAAAACCAGACGGACATATTAAATAATCCAGGACAAAGGACAATTAACCCATGGGCATAAAACTAAAATCAACACGTCAAACATCATGATTATGGAAAGTTTAAATAAGCATAATTCTTTTATTTCATATTTAATTTCCTTTATTTTATATTTAATTGCACTTCCAATTATCGCATTTTTATTTATTGTTATTATATTTAATTGCAATTTTAATTATCGTACTTTTTAATTATCGCAAGTTTAATTTTATCGCACTTTTATTTATCGCAATTTCATTATCGTTATTTACTTTACGCTTTAAATTAAGTCTTTTATTTATTTAATATTTTACATTTTGTTTTAACTGCGACTAAAGTTTTAAAATCGACAAACCGGTCATTAAACGGTAAAAACCCCCCTTTTATATATTATTATTTATATATATATATATATATATATATATATATATATATATATATATATATATATATATATATATTTTTGTACAAATGTAATTATATAAAAATATAGTGTAACCGTCTCCCTGTGGAACGAACCGGACTTACTAAAAACTATACTACTCTACGATTAGGTACACTGCCTATAGTGTTGTAGCAAGGTTTAGGTATATCCCATTTGTAAATAAATAATTAAAACTTGTGTAATTTGTAACGTATTTCGTAGTAAAATATAGTACTATCACGTACCCCCACGCTACCACATCAATCATCCTCCTCGGGTTGATCGGGAATGGGGTCTTCCAATACATACGCTTTATCCTCAAGTTTGAGGTGTGATGACCCGGGAATTTCCGACCAAATTTAAACTTAATCTTATGTGATTTCGATACGATAAGCAAAGTCTATTAAACTGAGTCTCATAATGTTTGAACTATTTTCATGAATGCATTTGACCTGTGACCATTTCTGACGATTCACGAACAGTTGTTTGTAAATAAACATGTATATGT
The DNA here is from genome assembly GCF_046630445.1 of Rutidosis leptorrhynchoides. NCBI lineage: Eukaryota > Viridiplantae > Streptophyta > Magnoliopsida > Asterales > Asteraceae > Rutidosis > Rutidosis leptorrhynchoides. The sequence continues at coordinate 361,511,625 of NC_092338.1, forward strand.
ATCTATATAAATATAAATATAAGTATATATATATGTGAATATAAAATAATATACAGAGTAATTAAGTTTTAATTAAAATGACTCTATATATATAAAGATGTATGATTCCTATTATTATTATTATTATTATTATTATTATTATTATTATTATTATTATTATTATTATTATTATTATTATTATTATTATTATTATTATTATTATTATTATTATTACTACTATATGTATATTGTATATATATATAAAAGTCATAAATATTAAATATTCATTGAACGATATCATACAATATATTGTATAATTAATAAATTGTAGTATTAATATATTAAATGGGGTTACAAGCTAAAAATATAATTGTTATACCAATATTGTTATTATTAGTTCATTATCATTATTTATTATTAATATTAATATGAATGTAATATTAATATCAGTATTATTATTCGCATTATTAAGGTATATACTAGATTGATATGAAAGGAAGCATGTAACTAGTGATTATTAGTATTATTATTAAGTACTATCATTAAAAATTATAATTTTTATTATTATCATTAATAATATGATCATTACCATTTTTATAGTTATTATTATATTTACCATTATTTATTGTCATTATTATTAGTTATATTTTTTTTCTTATCAACATTATAAATATTTTGAAAATAAATAATATTAATATTATTTTAACCAAGATTATTATAAATAAAATTAGTATGATTATTATAATGGTCAATAATAATATTATTATTAATTTCTTTAAGATTAATATAACTTATTATTAATACTCTTATTATTATTTATATTATTATCAATTGTATTTAGATTATTTATATAATAATAAAAATGAATATTAATAATAATTACATAGTTCATACGTACTATTAGGGACCCAATTCTATTTCAAGTCCCTCTCCATCTATTCTATTATTGACTACAATTCATAGAAAAATCCAAATCAGTAAGATCACATCCAGCTTTATAATTCTTTTATTTAGTTATTTATCTTATTTTCTATTGATATTTTTTTTGGAATCTGTTTGATGTCAATATCACAAATCCATTGAGAATCAATTTAACTGTTAACTCATGTAATCAAACGCGTTATATAAAGAATCACTACTGCAATTCATAAATTAAAAACAGAGAAAAATTAAGATAAAACCCAGCAAACCCGTTTATTACCCCTGTCCTTGTGTCTTTTTTTAAAAACATCGAATTCAAGTTTAATTCACGAACCCTTAAATGCAATCCTGTTGTAAACCTTCCATTTAAACTATCTGCACAATTGCTAACTCCAATTTTTCCTAACGAGCTATAATTTTGGAGTCAAACTTTTGATTTCAAAAGTCAACCTTTTTGTTCGTTGTAAAATTCGATCTCCAGTAGATATTTTAGGTTTAATCAAGGATACGGTTAGATTATAGGAGTGATTTGAAACTACTTTTGTGTTGTAACAATTGTCCAAAACGATCCCAAAAACAAAATCTATATTTTTTTTCACTTGAAATCGTAACAACGGTTTTATTTTTTTGTTTTTATTTTTTTTTCTTTTCGTTCTCAATTACTACAACCAATTGATATTGATGAATTACAATTATGTGAAGAATCTAAATCTTGTTGTTATGATCATTTGTCTATGGGTCGATGGATTTTTGGGTTAGGAGGAAGAAGATGGATAGAACACAGAATAATACGGGTTATATGTTATTTCTTTCTGTAATCTTTCGGAAAAAGGGCTTCAGCCCAACTGGTTTCATGTGTGGTCGGGGTATCGAGAGGTCGTGGGTTCGAGTCCCGCTTGGTGCGTCTTGGTGCATTTCTTTTTAAAAAAGGGTATATACATTTATTTATCATCTTTATTATAATTATAATTATTATATTATTATTAATATTACTACTATTATTATTGTTGTTATACTTATTATTGTTATGGTTGCTATTATTATTATTATTATCATTATTACTATGTTATTATTGTTATTTCTTACTAGTATTAGTATGTTACTAATTATTATCATTTATTAATAATATTAGTATTAACACTATTATTATTGTTATTGGTATTATTATTATTGTACCATTATTATTTGTATTAATTATTAATTATTATGATTAAGATGATGGATATATTAATTATTGTTATTACTAACTTAATATTATGAATATTATTATCGCTAAAATAAGTAAAATTATTATTATTATTATTATTAAGACTAGTATTAATATTATCATTAGTATTATAAGTATTACTAGAAATATAAATTTTACCACTTTATTATTAATATCGTTATTATGGGTATGATTAATATTATTATTATTATGAAAAATAATACGATTTATTTTCATAATTATTTGTATTATTATAATTATCAACAAAATATTATTGATATTATCATTATTAGTATTAGTATGATCATCATTAATAGTACGGTTATTATTAAAAACTATTATCATTATTATCCTTTTTACAAAAATTATTATTTGGTTATCAATAAAACTATTAATATTATTATTATCAAGTATTATATATATCATTATTATTAAGCTAATATTATTTATGAAAATAAAAATTTTAAATGACATTGTTGAGATTATAAGTATTAAAATAAAGAGTATAGATATAAAATTATATTTAAATTACATAACTTAACTATATTAATAATTATATAGTTACATATAAAAATGAAAATATCTAAATGATTAATAAAACTTACAAATTTTAAATATAACAAGTACAGCACTAATAATAATATATAAACTTATTCGATTACAAATATGTGTATTAATAATTATACAAATGATATATGTTCGTGAATCCGAGGCTAACCCATCATTGTTCAGTGTTGTCAAATGTATTTTTACTACAAAATACATTAGGTGAGTTTCATTACTCCCTTTTTAAATGCTTTTGCAATATATATTTTTGGGACTGAGAATGCATGCGCTTTTATAAAGGTTTTATGAAATAGACACAAGTAATCAAAACTACATTATATGGTTGAATGATCGAAATCGAATATGCCCCTATATAGTCTGGTAATCTAAGAATTTGGGAACAGACACCCTAATTGACGCGAACTCTAAAGATAGATCTATCGAGCTCAACAAGCCCCATCCAAAGTACCGGATGCTTTAGTACTTCGAAATTTATATCATGTCCGATGGAGGATCCCGGAATGATGGGGATATTCTTATATACATATTGTGAATGTCGGTTACCAGGTGTTCAATCCATATGAATGATATTTTGTCTCTATGCATGGGACGTATGTTTATGAGAAAAAGAAATATGAAATCTTGTGGTCTATTAAAATTATGAAATGATTATTTATGTGAAACCAATGAACTCACAACCTTTTGGTTGACACTTTAAAGCATGTTTATTCTCAGGTATGAAAGAAATCTTCCGCTGTGCATTTGTTCATTTAAGAGACATTACTTGGAGTCATTCATGACATATTTCAAAAGACGTTGCATTCGAGTCATCGAGTTCATCAAGATTATTATTAAGTCAATTATAGTTAGATATTTTATGAAATGGTATGCATATCATCAACTTTCGATGTAAGGAAGTTTGTCTTTTCAAAACGAATGCAATGTTTGTAAAATGTATCATATATAGGTCAAGTACCTCGCGATTGTAATCAACTATTGTGAATCGTTTGTAATCGATGTGGACTTTGTCCGGATGGATTAGGATGGGTCCTTTCAGTTGGTATCAGAGCAGGGGTCTTAGCGAACCAGGTCTGCATTAGTGTGTCTAACTGATAAGTTGTTAGGAAGCATTAGTGAGTCTGGACTTCGACCGTGTCTGCATGTCAAAAGTTTTGCTTATCATTTCGTGTCAAAAATTACTTGTTTATCATCCTTAAAGTCTAGACACGTCTTACTGCCGCTATTGCATAGACAGTGTATAGATAAATTCATATCTTAGCATATCAGTTGTTGTTACCTTTGCCTGACAGCTTCCGTAGATTCCTCCGTAGCTTATGGGATTTTAGTATTATATATGCATATGTAAATTATGTATTGCAGGGTAATAATCTACATCCATAATCTAATTCGTATAAAAAAATACTTCATTTAATCGTACGAGATGAATCCCTCAACTAGATCGAGTCCCTCGGATTCCGACAGCTATTCCGATAGTTATCCCGACAGTATTTCAGAATGGATAGTCATCTAAACTCCGAAAGCTACGACACTAGAATGAAACAACCAATCATACATCCCCAATTCATCTGATGGATTCATAGTCGACTTAATTAATGGAAACGCGCAGAAGGCAATCCCTTCCACCAACCGAATTCACCTCTTGACAATGAACCTGAAGCGTTTACCGGTGAACCTGTTCGAGACACCATTTTCAGTCTCATTTCCAGGGTAACTCGACAAGATTATATTACATTCACAATTCTGAACCCTATTCATCCACTCGTTCCCACCGACAATCATCCTGGAGTAATAAGTCAACGAACTTCGTGCTCGAATAATCAATTCGGAGAATATGGTGCAAAATGTACCAGCTTCAGCAATATCACCGGCACCAACAGTACAATCAATAACAGCACCAGTACCATCAACAATCCATGCTTCAATATCATCATATGTACTTTGAGTATGATCTTCGTTCTGCGTATCGTTCTACCTCACTTATCTTCGTTCGACATGGCGAATATGTAATCTCTAAAGTTTTAGAGATTATTTATTCTAGTTCCAACCGAAAAGCAAATGAGTTTAATATCATATTAACTAATTAAATCCATGAATATATTTGAAGAATATATATATATATATATATATATATATATATATATATATATATATATATATATATATATATATATATATATATATATATATATATATATATATATATATATATGTTTTCATAAAAATTGTAATTAAAAATTCTCTTGTACAAACTGTTAATGGTGAAAATATTTTAACGGGTAGGTAATACCCGAGGACTATTTAAATTTCACATTAATAAGTTACATTGTACGTTCTTCGAAATCTGTTTCAACAGTCATATACTATCCTACTTACATCCACCGATATACAAATCCGTACACCACAGAGTAACCATATTCATCCAATTACATATTTGGATTTTGACCTATCAGAATCCAACAAGTGGCATAATGAAGAAATAATGGACACAATAAAAATTGATTAGAAACAGATTAATTAACAATATGAAATCCTATTAAGAATCCACGCTAACAAAATCCTAGCTAACTGTTCCAAGCTAACTGTTATTTCCGTATTACCATTTAATTACCGTAATTTATTTATCGCAATTTATTTTATCGCAATTTAATTATCGCAATTTTAATTATCGTCATTTAAATTCTGTTATTTACTTTACGCATTTTATTTATCGTCATTTAATTTCTGTATTTATTTTACGCACTTTAAATATCGGGACACGTATACAAGGTTTTGACATATCATATCGACGCATCTATATGTATTATTTAGAATCACCATAGACACTCTATATGCAGTAATGATCGAGTTCTCTATACAGGGTTGAGGTTGATTCTCAAATAATATATATACTTTGAGTTGTGATCGAGTCTGATACGTATTAATTAATTCGAATATTATATAGTAACTTATATAAGAATTATTATTTGTACACTGCTAACTGTGGGCTATCAACATTGGACAATTAAAATGAATTAAAATATTAATTATAACATATGAAACTAAATAATTCTTCAAGTTTGCCACTTGATTTCATCTTAAACCTCATTTGTATCTTGACGATTACAATCTGCGTTCAAACCTTTCATGATTCTTGAAAACACCTCAATCAATAGGATGAATCAACCGCACTTCATCTACGAAAGGAAGAACTTATGCATATAGTTATGCATCTGAAAACACTCGGAACCTGAGTAAACATTTAACACGTATTTGTGCTAGCTCCTTTGGCGTTGTTATTACCGAAAATAACTTTGCAATTCCTTTTCAAAGTAGCCAATTTTGTCACAGCTTCAGCAAATCAACTTCGACTTTTCGTTCGAAACAACCTTATTATCACCTTGATTTATATGTATATTCTTTTATTGTTACCGGGAAACTTTTGATATTCCACCATATTACCGTCAGCGTTTAATCATCTAAAAACACAATTTTCTTGAAATCACCTCGGATCGATAACCAATGATTCAAATATGGTAGCAGTAAATGTAGAGGAATCTGCAATCAGTACTTTGAAAACTCACAGCATATCTACATCAACAGTTATATGTATAACATATATCTTTTAGAATAATGATCTTCCATTCTGAAATTCTGAAAAGCACTCAGTCACAGATCAATACTCCGAATGTTAAAAAAAGCTGAATGAAGCAGCAGAAACAGTAGACAACCGTAAACGACCTTAGTCGTCAGAAGTTTGATGATCAAGAATAATATGTTGGAAAAGCTCAAAAAAAAAAAAGTTGGAACTGGAAAACAGATAGAGTTAACAATGAAGGAGACCAAGGACAAATACAAGGACCATACCCTATATTCAAAGAATCCAGATAATTCTGGATCTGTTTAAATCTTTAGAGAATATTTTGCCCCTAAGTCATGTTAAAATCTTGCGGAAAATCTTTCTCCATCAACCATCGAACTTAGAAATTCCAAAATATCATCATCAATATCTTCGATATTTCTGAGGATATTTTCATAAATATTCTCGTCCGAAATTATATACCTCTTCGTGCTTCCTGTTTATCATTATATTGGAAACATTCAAGAGAAAAATTTAGTACTGAAAAGCAGATTATGCGAAACTATGAAGAAAGCCGTGGACAAATCACAAAGAATAAGTTTGACTTCAAAGAATCCAAATGATTCTGTTTCTGATGAAATCTTTAGCGAATACCTTGCTTCCGAATCTAAACCCTTACGGATAAATCTTCTTCATCATCCATCGATATTAGAAATTCCAAGATATCATCGTATCTTTCATTATAAATATCCTCCATACTTCTGGAGATATTTTCATAAATATTATTATCTGAAATCATTAATCTCTTCGTGCAATCAGTATTACATCATATAGAAAACTGTTAGATTCTATATTCTGTAAACTTTCGAGTTTAGAATATGAATGTTATTGAAGTAATGTTGGGAACTGATGCATGAGTTAGTATAATATAATGACACTTGATCAACGTGATTATATTATAGTAAGTCATGCTGAGTTTCTAATGGAACGTGATGATTCACAGACTATAACATCATCAGGTGTCATGTTACATAACTCTTTCATTCTGCTTAATTTCTGAACATATCAAGAAAATATATTCTTGATAGTTCTATTCTCAGTGATTCTGGTAATTTGACAAATCAAATCGTGCTATTACGTTCTTTCTTGTTTAGAACATTAAATTCATTCAAAATTCTATACCTACGAATTCTGGACCGTTATTCGCTTGATTTAAAGTCGGGAAGAGAAAACAAGAACAAGAAGCTCCGATATATAAGGGAAAATATAAAGCCCAACAACAACACCGAAATTACAAACTGTGGATATCAGTGCGTATAGCAATATAAAGACACGGGAGGATTATGAATACAATAATCCCTAGAGCATAATAGAAATAAACAGATTCTTCAGGTGGGAGTTGGAAAAGAAGAACGATCATTGCGATAGTTAGAATAAGAATAAGGATCAAAACAGGGTTAATCATTTTCATAAATCTTTTGAATTTGGGAATTGAGTATAGAAGTGGTGAAAACAAATGGAACGGAAAAGGTAAATTTATAATGGAAATATCAGACAGAGTAATCAAAGTAGATCACCGTATTTAATTATAGAGATCTTAATTTCCATAAATCCCGAAGAATCAAATCTTTTAGATTTAGAAGATTTTCTTTAAATCCCTTGAATTCCGGAATTCAACCCTGACTCTGTTGATAAGGCTAAAAAGGAACATATATTTCATAGCAAAATCCCCCAAGAAAGACAAGATTTTAGTTGCAATTGTTCCATTTTCGAGTAATATTCGTTTATATTAAATAAGTGCGAAGACAAAAGGCAGATTCGACGAATTGAAGACACAAAGGTCCGAAAAGCTAAAAAGTACAAGATACAATTAAAGTGGTTCAATTTATTGATGAGAAACGTCTAAAAATGACAAGAGTACAAGACGCAAAACACAAAGTACACGATATAAAATAGTACGAAAGAGCGTTCGAAAATCCGGAACCGAGGCATGAACCAACTTTCAACGCTCGACGCAACGGAGCTGAAAGTATAAGTCAACTATGCACAAGAATATAATATAATATTTAAATAATTCATAATAAGAATAATATTAAATAATAAAAAGTTGTTAATTGAGCATAGTTCAGGGGTCATAAGTGAAAATTTCAATTTATCATTTGCCTATAAAAGGCCATCTAAATCGATGATTTAGATACACCTTCACTTCATTTTTCTTTCTTTCCCTCTGTAAGAATATATATATTTATATTTATAATATTAAGTTTAATTTAAGTTTAATAATAATTGGGTTATTGTAAGAAATATTTTACGGGTTTTAAAGTCGAAACTCTGCCCGTGTAACGCTACGCGATTAATCACCACTGTAAGCTATGTTCTTCCTTTTTAAATTAATGTATCGTAACTAAGTTATTATTATGCTTATTTGAGCCGAAGTAATCGTGATGTTGGGCTAAAATATTAAGAAGGGGTTATTGAACTTTGGACCATAATTAAGGTTTGGGCAAAAGACCGACACTTGTGGAAATTGAACTATTGACTATTAATAGATGGGGGGTATTGTCTAATTGAGTGACAACTCATTGGAGTCTGTCGAACCTATCTTCAAATTAATTAACCTAATAATTAATAATGATTATGGTTGTCCTATTTAGTGACGTTCATATGGAATCTGTTATAATCATTTAATTAATCAATTGGGTTGGGTAATTAATTATTCATTCTGATCAAGTGGATGAATTAATATTCATAAACTAATTAAAACAGGGGTGGATTACATACAGTGATAACTGGTGTAATTGTTGACAGAAGTGATAACTGCGTCCCAATTTAAATCCTTAATCAGTTGGAATATTTGACTTCGGGTATAAGGGAAATTTGAAGAGGATACTCGCACTTTATATTTATGACCGATGGACTATTATGGACAAAAACCAGATAGACGTATCAAATAAACCAGGACAAAGGACAATTAACCCATGGTAATAAATTAAAATCAACACCTCAAACATCATGATTACGGAAGTTTAAATAAGCATAATTCTTTTATTATATTTCTCATCGTATCTTTATTTACTGTCATTTTATTACTCGCAATTTTATTTACTGTCATTTTATTTATTGTCATTATTTTACGCACTTTAGTTATCGTCATTTATCTTTACGCTTAAAATATAGAATCGACAAACCGGTCATTAAACGGTAAAACCCCCCTTTTATAATAATATTACTACTTATATAATTATACATATTTTGTATAAATATAGTTAAAAATATAGTAAGTATCACCAGCTCCCTGTGGAACGAACCGGACTTACTAAAAACTACACTACTCTACGATTAGGTACACTGCCTATAGTGTTGTAGCAAGGTTTAGGTATATCCCATCCGTAAATTAATAAAACTTGTGTCATATTTTGTAGTATTTTGTATTAAAAATAATACTATTTCGTACACCCCGCTGCACACATCAAGTTTTTGGCGCCGCTGCCGGGGAGCGCTAAAACGCTATATTTTTAATTATAATAATATTGAAATAAAATATAATAATATAATAATATTGAAATAGAATATAATAATATAATAATATTGAAATAGAATATAATAATATTTTAGAATCAAAATTTGATACGTAAAGTTTTAAAAAGTCGTATTTATTAAATACTTCAGGGGTATATTATGTAACTTGTAATTAATAATTTCTATCATGTCGCTTTCATGTGAATAGTAAATTAATTAATTTCTTTTCATTTACTATTCATGAATAGTAAATGAATTAAAAAAAAGTTTTAAAAAAAAATAATAATTATAAAAAAATTATTAATTTGTAAAATAAAAATCATTTTAAAAAAAAAAAAATTTGTAAAAAAAAAAACGTTTTTTTTAAGAAAAAAAATTCGTTTTTTTTAAAAAAAAAAAAAAAAAATTTTGTAAAAAAAAAAATTCGTTTTTTTAAAAAAAAAAAAAAAATTTTAAAAAAAAAAATTTTTTTTTTTAAAAAAATAATAAATAATAATTTTTTTTTAAGTTTTATTACCTTTAGATTTTTAGACTATAGTTACAATTTTTAGTATTAAGTTTAGTTTTGCATAGTTATTTTTATTTCTAGAATTTTTAGGTTTGCCGTAAAATCCCTTAAGTGCTTATTCCTTAGACTAAGATTTAGGTGCTTTAGAATTTTGCGACGCCGTTTTTCGCGCTACTTTCTTATTTTTATTTTTCGACGCCTATTTTTCGACCTTTTATTTTTCGACATTTTTCGACGCGCAATCTATTTCTTTCTTATTTCTCGACGCTCTAGTTTTTAGGACTTAGAATTTTCTCTATTTCTTATCTAATTCTCAAACGGAAAGAAAAATTATTTAAGCGGTTAAGTTAATAGACGTTGACATTTTTATGGTTCGTAGTAATAGTTGGATTTGTTAGTGGCTAGTTGTGGGCTTCCGATTTAAAGGGTCCTGGCTACCTGCTACATCTTTTGGCTATTCGAAACGTGGGCAAAATCAGAAAAGTCTATTAATTGGACAACTTATATAAGTTTTTCTTATTTTTTTATAACTACTAGGATATTCTGTGAATGCACCGAGCAAAACGTTCACCACCTTTCATACGTTCACCACCTGTAACTCGATCAAGACATTTAGCAAATATTGTCGCCGTTGATTTTTCTTTAGAATCATCATCCAGTCGAACAAATACTCCAATTCAAATTTTCGACAATCCATCTTTTGAACCCGATTTCACAACTAAGAAACTGGAGGATATTCAAGGACAATTCCAAGATCCTGAACCACAAACCGTTAAATCAGAGTCCTCTAGTGATTCGTATTCAACGAATTCAATTATGGAAGTAACGGAACATCTAAGTATGGAAGATCGAATGAGAGCTAAACGCACGGGCCAAGGTCACGCCATTATTAAGCCAGAAGTTAATGCTCCAGATTATGAAATCAAAGGACAAATTCTACATATGGTAACTAATCAGTGCCAATATAGTGGTACGCCAAAAGAAGATCCCAACGAACATCTTCGTACCTTTAATAGGATCTGTACACTATTCAAAATCCGAGAAGTGGAGGATGAACAGATATATCTCATGTTGTTTCCCTGGACTTTAAAGGGAGAAGCCAAAGATTGGTTAGAATCGTTACCTGAAGGGGCGATTGACACATGGGATGTTTTAGTTGAGAAATTTCTTAAAAGATTCTTTCCGGCATCTAAAGCCGTGAGACTTCAAGGAGAAATTGTTACGTTCACACAAAAGTCAAATGAAACTCTATATGAGGCGTGGACAAGATTTGGAAAGTTGTTGAGAGGATGTCCTCAACATGGTTTAGACACTTATTAAATAGTACAAATATTCTACCAAGGTGTCAACGTTGCTACACGAAAAGACATCGACATAACAGCTGGTGGTTCCATTATGAAGAAAACCGCAACTGAAGCTTACAAAATTATTGATAACACAGCCTCCCACTCTCATGAGTGGCACCAAGAGAAAGATATATATCGTTCATCTAAAGCGGCTAGAGCCGATTCTAGCCATAACTTTGATTCCGTTTCCGCAAAAATAGATGCTTTCGAGAGACGAATGGAAAAGATGAATAAAGATATTCACGCAATACGAATCAGTTGTGAGCAATGCGGTGGACCACACTTAATGAAAGACTGTCACATTGAACAAACGATGGAACAACGTGAGAATGTTGTCTACATGAACCAAAGGCTGGAAAATAGTTATCAGAATAATTATCAACCGCCAAGGCCAAACTTCAATCGAAATCAAAACATTCTTTACAATCCAAAAGGACCCGACAATAACTCGTATAACCAACAAGGTCCGAATAACCAACCAACTCAAAACAACACTTTCAATCAACAAAGACCTGGCTTGTATAAACCACCACAACAAACCGACGAGAAGAAGTCAAATCTGGAAGAAGTGGTATTTAAGCTAGTTGAATCTCAAACACAATTTATTGAAACTCAAACCCAAACGAATGAGTGGTTTGATCAGTCATTTAGAACTCAACAAGCTTCCATTTTGAATCTAGAAAAACAAGTAGGTACTCTTGTTAGATTGATGAGTGAAAGGGAACAAGGAAAGCTACCGAGTAATAATGAAGTAAATCCTCGGAATGAAAATGTTAACATGATATCAAGAAATTCTGAAAAACCAATACCAGAAGATGGGAAAGTTTTAGATGTAAGTAACAATGAAGAAGTTACACCACCACCACCACCCGAGTATGTAAAGCCAGTGGTGGCACCATACAGACCACCCATCCCGTTTCCAAGAAAAGGAGTTGAGTATGAGCAAGTAATAGGTAATAAAGTTTGTGATACCTTTGAAAAGAAGAAGAAGAAGAATAAAAAAGTGCAAGAAACAAAAACAGTAGAAGTAAACCCGGTGAAGACAGTTCCACCAAATCCTCCACCTAGGGTAGGTGATCCGGGTGAATTTATTGTTCCTTGTCTACTTAGTGACTGTGTCATGTATGATGCACTAGCAGATTTAGGTTCAAGTGTGAGTGTTATGCCTCTTTCATTATATAAGAGATTAGGTGTAGGTGAGTTAACTCCAACAGATATGAGTGTTTGACTCCTTGATCAAACCATTAAGCACCCAGTTGGAATTGCTGACAACCTACCCGTTCAAGTAGGTAATTTAACCTTTCTAGTCGAATTCATTGTCATTGACATAGAAGAGGACTCAAACGTTCCTCTAATTTTAGGTCGACCATTCTTAGCGTCCACTGGGGCGTTATTTGATGTAAGAAAGGGTAGAATGACACTTAGTAATGATGAGAAATCGATCACCTTTATGATTCGACAGTCTAAATATCCACAAACCAAAACCGTTGAACCGACAAAAACGATTGGTAAGAACCATGTTGTTTTACCAACTCCAACGGTAATGCTTAACAATAATAGAACGCCTAAGTGTGGGGAAAATGAAGTAACACCTAATGATGACTTGATAATAAAGAACCCCATAGTTGATACGAAATTAAATAACCCCGTTATTAACAGTTCAATGAAGAAACTTTTTAAACGGGTTATTGATGCTAAAAGTAAGGGAAACTTTAAGTTATATAACCGGTTAGTATCCAATCTGTAGCCTAAAGAAAAGGCGAAGCTAGTTGAATTTGTGGATATTACGGAAGAAGCCGGGCACTGGCTTAAAGAAAAAGTCACAGATAGGCAAGTTGATTATGGACCAAGAGAAATTGACAATGAAGTTAATCACAATTTCAACACCACAGCTACCTAAGTGTGGGGAGATTCGAATGTTCTAAAAAGATAATGCTGTCTAAAGTTATTTGTTCTGTTCTCGTGTAGTTCCGAGAATGGAATCCGATTGGTCTTTTCCGCTAGCAGACACTAAAGAACTAGTTTTCTCCCTCCATTCTGAATTTTTATTTTTTTTAGGTTTTATTTGAAATTAATATGCATTTTAATTTATGTTTTATTGTGATTTTAAAAAACAAAATTTACTTTATTTCTTTAAGTTAAAAATATGATTTTTAAAATTCGTCGTAAGTTGAACACTAGGTCATTGAACCGAAATTGCTTTACCCGAGGGCGGGGCGACAAATTTTGTTATCATTATTTTTAATTTTATTGATCTAAAGGATGCCAAAAATATTATATATTATAAATTTTTGAACGTGGGGTTATGTACCAAACTTCAAAAATATGTATATATATGTTTGTATTTTATGTTATGTACACAACAGGGTAAAAATAGCGCACTTTCAAAGACTGTCATGAAGTTCAGCAAAAGCTACTGATTTTGACAAGACGCAAAAAATCAAATGTGAAATAACAATATGTTTGCAAACTCGGTATTTTTAATCACTTTTCTACGTTAATCACTCTCATGAATTTATAATTATAGTCTGATTTCATGCAAATGAGGGCATTGCATGATCTTAAGTGTAGGGAAGGGTTATAAATTCTCTCGGGTTTACACTTAGTTTAATTGCCAAATTTTGTGAAAATTTGAAAAATTTTCAACTAAATGAACTCAAAATCATGTTTATACATATTTATGAACGATGAAAACTAGGTGTTAATACCGAAATTATCGTTACCTCGAAAAGAACATAAATTGAGAAACAACTTAAAACGCTTGAATTCATTTAAAATAGAATAAAGGAGAATAAAAAGGCAAAGAAAGAAACTAAGTGTGGGGAGAATGTACCATGTTATTCAATTAAAAACTATCTATCACATGTTTTTGTACAAGATTATTGCAGGTACTTTTGCTTTGAACGATACTAATCAGTTTTACCCTGTTTACTGTAATACTTTTGAAAGAAAGATGGATCTACACGATAAATCAATTCCATCATTAAAATGAAGTAAAGTCTTCCGAAAAAGACACGCGCTTCTTGATTTAGGTCAAGAAGTTGTCGTCCAGACCAGCTGTAGGTTGACGAAAAATCTAGAAAAGTCATCTCTAAAATCAGCAGGAAATCCACGGACCTCAGCATCAAACAGGGTCGCCAAGTGGTCAGATTTATCCTAACCATGAGAAGGATTTATCTCGTACAATGGGGAGGCACCGTGAAAATTAGCTTGATAAGACTAATGAATCAGATCCCCAGAAAGGATAATCTCCTTAAAGATTAAAAATCAGCTTTTAAGTCTGATATTACTCAATCCTTGAGATTGACTTTAAAGATTGAGAATTACAAACTCATGGAATTCAATGATATCTAAACTCGAGCTTGAACGAGAAAATATTTTGATCAAAAATACAAACCGATTTGTTTTCTGAAAACCCATTTTCAATGCGTTCATTACCATTGAACGTAAAATCCTAGGAATTCACCTGGAATTCATTAGGTCACCTGAACCAAATCGGGTGTCAACCGTAAGAACGGTGGTTGCATAGCATGGTCGGAGACAGGACCTTGTGCCAGACCGAAAAAAAAATATAGGATGATCTTTACTATTGCTCCTACCAAGGATAGTACTAGCATCCGACACGTTAATAAGACCATAATCATCTGCATGTCACGGGACATTGCCTTAACAGTTTCTTGTTCATCGCTTTCCTTTACAACCGGACGGTAGTTTACCGAAAGGTAATATACGGAACAAGTAAACTGGATGTGTGCTTTCCGATACCGGGATAGCAGTGGATTACACGAACCTAAAAGTTTTTAGCCAAAATATTGATCCACAAATATATTTTGCAACAACGAATGGTGGGTCAAATCAGAAAACTTGTCTAGGGTAAAATCTAGCTTGAATTTTTAAAAGATCAAATGTTTTAATAAAGATCCAATTTCCTAAAGGATCTACATTTTTATAGTCATGTGGGACTGTAAACCGCCTTTCAAATGTGCACTTTGCTTTGGAAACCGAAAGTAAATCGGCTATTTGATTGCAAGTGTCGTTAACCTAAACCCAAGGCAACTGTGGATGACACACCCACCTTTAACCATGGTTCTATTGTTAATATCATTGTTTATACCGCTCTATCAAAATCACTGATGTACAAAGTGTGAAGAATAAAGAAGTGATTCGTGTGATGTATTATATTATTTCAAGACTGTATTGCTTGAGGACAAGCAACGCTCAAGTGTGGGGATATTGATAAGGCTAAAAAGGAACATATATTTCATAGCAAAATCCCCCAAGAAAGACAAGATTTTAGTTGCAATTGTTCCATTTTCGAGTAATATTCGTTTATATTAAATAAGTGCGAAGACAAAAGGCAGATTTGACGAATTGAAGACACAAAGGTCCGAAAAGCTAAAAAGTACAAGATACAATTAAAGTGGTTCAATTTATTGATGAGAAACGTCTAAAAATGACAAGAGTACAAGACACAAAACACAAAGTACACGATATAAAATAGTACGAAAGAGCGTTCGAAAATCCGGAACCGAGGCATGAACCAACTTTCAACGCTCGACGCAACGGAGCTGAAAGTATAAGTCAACTATGCACAAGAATATAATATAATATTTAAATAATTCATAATAAGAATAATATTAAATAATAAAAAGTTGTTAATTGAGCATAGTTCAGGGGTCATAAGTGAAAATTTCAATTTATCATTTGCCTATAAAAGGCCATCTAAATCGATGATTTAGATACACCTTCACTTCATTTTTCTTTCTTTCCCTCTGTAAGAATATATATATTTATATTTATAATATTAAGTTTAATTTAAGTTTAATAATAATTGGGTTATTGTAAGAAATATTTTACGAGTTTTAAAGTCGAAACTCTGCCCGTGTAATGCTACGCGATTAATCACCACTGTAAGCTATGTTCTTCCTTTTTAAATTAATGTATCGTAACTAAGTTATTATTATGCTTATTTGAGCCGAAGTAATCGTGATGTTGGGCTAAAATATTAAGAAGGGGTTATTGAACTTTGGACCATAATTAAGGTTTGGGCAAAAGACCGACACTTGTGGAAATTGAACTATTGACTATTAATAGATGGGGGGTATTGTCTAATTGAGTGACAACTCATTGGAGTCTGTCGAACCTATCTTCAAATTAATTAACCTAATAATTAATAATGATTATGGTTGTCCTATTTAGTGACGTTCATATGGAATCTGTTATAATCATTTAATTAATCAATTGGGTTGGGTAATTGATTATTCATTCTGATCAAGTGGATGAATTAATATTCATAAACTAATTAAAACAGGGGTGGATTACATACAGTGATAACTGGTGTAATTGTTGACAGAAGTGATAACTGCGTCCCAATTTAAATCCTTAATCAGTTGGAATATTTGACTTCGGGTATAAGGGAAATTTGACGAGGATACTCGCACTTTATATTTATGACCGATGGACTATTATGGACAAAAACCAGATAGACGTATCAAATAAACCAGGACAAAGGACAATTAACCCATGGTAATAAATTAAAATCAACACGTCAAACATCATGATTACGGAAGTTTAAATAAGCATAATTCTTTTATTATATTTCTCATCGTATCTTTATTTACTGTCATTTTATTACTCGCAATTTTATTTACTGTCATTTTATTTATTGTCATTATTTTACGCACTTTAATTATCGTCATTTATCTTTACGCTTAAAATATAGAATCGACAAACCGGTCATTAAACGGTAAAACTCCCCTTTTATAATAATATTACTACTTATATAATTATACATATTTTGTATAAATATAGTTAAAAATATAGTAAGTATCACCAGCTCCCTGTGGAACGAACCGGACTTACTAAAAACTACACTACTCTACGATTAGGTACACTGCCTATAGTGTTGTAGCAAGGTTTAGGTATATCCCATCCGTAAATTAATAAAACTTGTGTCATATTTTGTAGTATTTTGTATTAAAAATAATACTATTTCGTACACCCCGCTGCACACATCATCTGTTAAAAGTTAAGAAGAATCTTTACTTTCCTATTTCACTCTTTGGTGATAGCTTCATTCGTACTCTTCGAATAATCGAATTATTTTTATCCATATTACTTCATGATGGTAAAACTCAATTTATCAACTCATATTTGTCATGAAAACATTTTTATTGTTAGCCATGACCACCTCACTCAAATTTCGGGACTAAATTTCTTTAACGGGTAGGTACTGTAATGACCCGGGAATTTCCGACCAAATTTAAACTTAATCTTATGTGATTTCGATACGATAAGCAAAGTCTATTAAACTGAGTCTCATAATGTTTGAACTATTTTCATGAATGCATTTGACCTGTGACCATTTCTGACGATTCACGAACAGTTGTTTGTAAATAAACATGTATATGTATCTATATAAATATAAATATAAGTATATATATGTGAATATAAAATAATATACAGAGTAATTAAGTTTTAATTAAAATGACTCTATATATATATAAAGATGTATGATTCCTATTATTATTATTATTATTATTATTATTATTATTACTACTATATGTATATTGTATATATATATAAAAGTCATAAATATTAAATATTCATTGAACGATATCATACAATATATTGTATAATTAATAAATTGTAGTATTAATATATTAAATGGGATTATAAGCTAAAAATATAATTGTTATACCAATATTGTTATTATTAGTTCATTATCATTATTTATTATTAATATTAATATGAATGTAATATTAATATCAGTATTATTATTCGTATTATTAAGGTATATACTAGATAGATATGAAACGAAGCATGTAACTAGTGATTATTAGTATTATTATTAAGTACTATCATTAAAAATTATAATTTTTATTATTATCATTAATAATATGATCATTACCATTTTTATAGTTATTATTATATTTACCATTATTTATTGTCATTATTATTAGTTATATTTTTTTTTTCTTATCAACATTATAAATATTTTGAAAATAAATAATATTAATATTATTGTAACCAAGATTATTATAAATAAAATTAGTATGATTATTATAATGGTTAATAATAATATTATTATTAATTTCTTTAAGATTAATATAAATTATTATTAATACTCTTATTATTATTAATATTATTATCAATTGTATTTAGATTATTTATATAATAATAAAAATGAATATTAATAATAATTACATAGTTCATACGTACTATTAGGGACCCAATTCTGTTTCAAGTCCCTCTCCATCTGTTCTATTATTGACTACATTTATTTATCATCTTTATTATAATTATAATTATTATATTATTATTAATATTACTACTATTATTATTGTTGTTATACTTATTATTGTTATGGTTGCTATTATTATTATTATTATTATTATTATTATCATTATTACTATGTTATTATTGTTATTTCTTACTAGTATTAGTATGTTACTAATTATTATCATTTATTAATAATATTAGTATTAACACTATTATTATTGTTATTGGTATTATTATTATTGTACCATTATTATTTGTATTAATTATTAATTATTATGATTAAGATGATGGATATATTAATTATTGTTATTACTAACTTAATATTATGAATATTATTATCGCTAAAATAAGTAAAATTATTATTATTATTATTATTAAGACTAGTATTAATATTATCATTAGTATTATAAGTATTACTAGAAATATAAATTTTACCACTTTATTATTAATATCGTTATTATGGGTATGATTAATATTATTATTATTATGAAAAATAATACGATTTATTTTCATAATTATTTGTATTATTATAATTATCAACAAAATATTATTGATATTATCATTATTAGTATTAGTATGATCATCATTAATAGTACGGTTATTATTAAAAACTATTATCATTATTATCCTTTTTACAAAAATTATTATTTGGTTATCAATAAAACTATTAATATTATTATTATCAAGTATTATATATATCATTATTATTAAGCTAATATTATTTATGAAAATAAAAGTTTTAAATGACATTGTTGAGATTATAAGTATTAAAATAAAGAGTATAGATATAAAATTATATTTAAATTACATAACTTAACTATATTAATAATTATATAGTTACATATAAAAATGAAAATATCTAAATGATTAATAAAACTTACAAATTTTAAATATAACAAGTACAGCACTAATAATAATATATAAACTTATTCGATTACAAATATGTGTATTAATAATTATACAAATGATATAGGTTCGTGAATCCGAGGCCAACCCGTCATTGTTCAGTGTTGTCAAATGTATTTTTACTACAAAATACATTAGGTGAGTTTCATTACTCCCTTTTTAAATGCTTTTGCAATATATATTTTTGGGACTGAGAATGCATGCGCTTTTATAAAGGTTTTACGAGATAGACACAAGTAATCAAAACTACATTATATGGTTGAATGATCGAAATCGAATATGCCCCTATATAGTCTGGTAATCTAAGAATTTGGGAACAGACACCCTAATTGACGCGAACTCTAAAGATAGATCTATCGGGCTCAACAAGCCCCATCCAAAGTACCGGATGCTTTAGTACTTCGAAATTTATATCATGTCTGATGGAGGATCCCGGAATGATGGGGATATTCTTATATACATATTGTGAATGTCGGTTACCAGGTGTTCAATCCATATGAATGATATTTTGTCTCTATGCATGGGACGTATGTTTATGAGAAAAAGAAATATGAAATCTTGTGGTCTATTAAAATTATGAAATGATTATTTATGTGAAACCAATGAACTCACCAACCTTTTGGTTGACACTTTAAAGCATGTTTATTCTCAGGTATGAAAGAAATCTTCCGCTGTGCATTTGTTCATTTAAGAGACATTACTTGGAGTCATTCATGACATATTTCAAAAGACGTTGCATTCGAGTCATCGAGTTCATCAAGATTATTATTAAGTCAATTATAGTTAGATATTTTATGAAATGGTATGCATATCGTCAACTTTCGATGTAAGGAAGTTTGTCTTTTCAAAACGAATGCAATGTTTGTAAAATGTATCATATATAGGTCAAGTACCTCGCGATTGTAATCAACTATTGTGAATCGTTTGTAATCGATGTGGACTTTGTCCGGATGGATTAGGACGGGTCCTATCATGAGGAAAATCCTAAGATTGCGTACCAATCCATAAAGTTCGTATGGTTGAGTTTTTCCTTTTCGAGGATGGACCTCAATGATAGGTTATTAAAGTTGATTGGTGCGTTTGGAATGTTGTTGTTATTGGCGGCCATTGATAGTGCTCCAAATGAACATATATTTAGGCACAATATCTTTCCAATATGTAAAGCTTTTAGTTGCAATTGTTCTATTTTTATGTAATATTCGTTTAAATAAATAAGTGCGAAGACAAAAGAAGAAAACGACGATTTGAAGACGCAAATGACCAAAAAGCTCAAATGTACAAGATATAATTCAAGTGGTTCAATTTATTGATGAGAAACGTCCAAAAATGATAAGAGTACAAGCCGCAAAACGCAAAGTACAAGATATTAAATAGTACGCAAGGACGTTCGAAAATCCGGAACCGGAACATGAACCAACTATCAACGCGCGATGCAACGGAGCTAAAATTACAAGTTAACTATACACAAGAATATAATATAATATTTAAATAATTATATAAATTATTTATATATTATATATTATATTAAATAACGTCGACAAACTAGCAAACAAAAAATATGTGAGCTGGATCTGACGGCCATGCGATCGCATGGGAAATAGGCATAAAACTCATGCGAGTGCATGAGCCCATGCGAGTGCATGAGATTTGTGCTAAAATCTCATGCGACCGCATGAGTTACTGTAGCAGGCCACATCCTATAAATTCGCCAGTTTTCTGCGAGTTTTAATACATCTTTTTCTATTTTCTTTCTCTTATCTCTCAATTTATATTTATATTTATTTTTTAATTATAATTTTAATTTAAATTAATAATAATAAGGTTATGGTAGCGAATGTTGTAAGTTTTTAAAGTCGAAACTCTGTCCGGGTAACGCTACGCAATTAATCACCACTGTAAGCTATGTTCTTTCTTTTTAAATTAATGTCTAGTAACTAAGTTATTATTATGCTTATTTGAGCCAAAGTAATCGTGATGTTAGACTAAATATTAAGACGGGGTTATTAGATTTTGTACCATAATTAAGGTTTGGACAAAAGACCGACACTTGTGGACATTGGACTATGACTATTAATAGATAGGGGGTATTGTCTAATTGAGCAACAACTCATTGGAACCTGTTGAACTTATCTTCAAATTAGTTAATCTAATAATTATTAAAATGATTATGTATGTCCTATTTAGTGACGTTTATACGACATCTTTTACGATCATTTAATTAATTATTCGGGTTGGGTAATTGATTATTCATTTTGATCAAGTGGGTAAATTAATATTCATATCTCATTAAAACAGGGGTGGATTACATACAAGGATAATTGGTGTAATTGTTAACAAAGTAATAAAATCTTGGATTACACGCAGTCGATAACCTGGTGTAATCATTAAACAAAGTATTAAAACCTTGTTACAGTTCGAATCCCTAATTAGTTGGAATATTTGACTTCGGGAATAAGGTTAATTTGACGAGCATTTTATAATTATGCCCGATGGACTATTATGGACAAAAACTAAATAGGTATCAAATAATCCAGGACAAAGGACAATTAACCCAGGGTAATAAATTAAAATCAAAACGTCAAACATCATGATTACGGAAGTTTAAATAAGCATAATACTTTTATTTCATATTTCATCGTACCTTTATTTACTGTCATTTTAATTACTGCAATTTACTTTATCGCAATTTAAATTCTATCATTTATATTATTGTCATTTATCTTTACGCTTTATTTAAAATCGACAAACCGGTAATTCAACGGTAAAACCCCCCTTTTATAATAATATTACTATATATAATTATATATATTTTATATAAATATAGTTGTTAAAAATATAGCGTTAAACTCAGCTAGCTCCCTGTGGAATGAACCGGACTTACTAAAAACTACACTACTCTACGATTAGGTACACTTTCTATAAGTGTTGTAGCAAGGTTTAAGTATATCCCATCTATATAAATAAATAAAACTTGTATCATATTTCATAGTATTTCGTAGTAAAAATATAACTATTTCGTATACACCTCTACGCACATCAAGTATTTTTGGCGCCGCTATCGGGGAACTGCTTAAACGCCGGAAGCGAAACGCTATATATATATATATATATATATATATATATATATATATATATATATATATATATATATATATATATATATATATATATATATATATATATATATAAAGATTTTTATTAAGTTTAATTTCTTTTTGTAAAAATACGTTTTAAAAAAAAAATTAAAAATACAAAAACAAGAAAAAGAAAAATATATCTATATTTTTAAGTTTAGTTAAATTAAAAAGTTTATATTTTTATTTATTGTGAAAAAGTTATAAAACTAATAAGTAATATTTATATACTAAATATATTTATATCTTATATATTTTAAAAAAAATATATAAAAATATACGGCCCGGTACTGTAGCAGCCCAAGATCAGAGCTGGATCCAGAAGTCATGCGATCGCATGGCCCGTATGAATAAAACTCATGCGACCGCATGAGGCATCCTGACACGTCTGATACATCTACTGACTGCAATGATTACGGAGTAATTATAATTATTATTATTAAAAACCTAATTAGGTTTAATTATAATATTAATTATTTTAGTTTTTAGTTTTAATTTGTAATTTAAGTTTTAATTAGTTTTATTAAATATATAAACTTATTACTTTTATAAAAAATAATATAAAAATAATATTTTTATAAAAATTAGTAATTTTATCATTTTTGTCTCTTTTTATAAATTGTATATTTTTATTATTTAGTACGTAATTTGTATTTTTATCGCTCGTAACTAGTTTTAAACTTAGTTTTTTGCCGTAGTTATTTTTATTTCTAGATTTTTAGGCTTTGCCGTAAAATCCCTTAAGTGCTTTTTCTTTAGACTAAGATTTAGGTGCTTTAGAATTTTGCGACGCCGTTTTAAGATTTTAGTATTTTTTTTAAGTTATTACCGTTTTGGATATAGAATTCCTTTAAGCTTTAATACCTTTAGACGTAAGTTTTAATTTTTAATTTTTATACTTTTAAGTTTCGACGCTGCATTTTATTATTTTTCAACGCTTATTTTTCGACCTTTTATTTTTCGACGTTTTTCGACGCACTCTTTTTCTTTCTTATTTCTCGACGCTCTAGTTTTTAGGACATAGAATTTTCTATTTCTTCTCTAAAATTTCTTTAAATTACGATGAAAAATTATTTTAAGTGGTTAAATTGATAGGCATCCAAAATTTTCTGGTTCGTAGTAATAGTTGGATTTGTTAGTGGCGAGTTGTGGCTTTCGATTTAAAGGGTCCTGACTACCTGCTGCATCTATTGGCTATTCGAAACGTGGGCAAAAGCAGAAAAGTCTATTAATTTGATAACTTATATAATTTTTATCTTTTATAACTAATAGGATATTCAGTGAATGCACCGAGCAAAACATTCACCACCTTTCATACGTTCACCACATGTAACTCGATCAAGACATCTAGCCAATATTATCGCCGTTGATTTTTCTTTAGAATCATCATCTAGTCGACCAAGTACTCCAATTCAAATTCCCGATAATCCATTTTTTTGAACCCGACTTCACTACCGAGAACCCGGAGGATATTCAAGGACAATTCCAAGATCCTGAACGACTAATCATTCCTCCTGAACCACAAACCGTTAAATCAGAATCCTCTAGTGATTCGTATTCAACAATTTCAATTATGGAAGTAACGGAACCTCTAAGTATGAAAGATCGAATGAGAGCTACACGTACGGGCCAAGGTCATGCCATTATTAAGCCAGACATTAATGTGCCAGATTATGAAATCAAAGGACAAATCCTACACATGGTAACTAATCAATGCCAATATAGTGGTACGCCGAAGGAAGATCCAAACGAACATCTTCGAACCTTTAATAGGATCTGTACTCTATTCAAAATCAGAGAAGTTGAGGATGAACAGATCTATCTCATGTTATTTCCCTGGACTTTAAAGGGAGAAGCCAAAGATTGGTTAGAATCGTTACCTGAAGGGGCGATTGACACATGGGATGTTTTAGTTGAAAAATTTCTTAAACAATTCTTTCCGGCATCTAAAGCTGTGAGACTTCAAGGAGAAATTGTTACGTTCACTCAAAAGCCAAATGAAACTCTATATGAGGCGTAGACAAGATTCGGAAAATTGTTGAGAGGATGTCCTCAACACGGTTTAGATACTTATCTAATAGTACAAATATTCTACCAAGGTGTCGACGTTGCTACACGAGAAGACATCGACATAACAGCTGGTGGTTCCATTATGAAGAAAACCGCAACTGAAGCTTACAAAATCATTGATAACACAGCCTCCCACTCGCATGAGTGGCACCAAGAAAAAGATATTTTTCGTTCATCTAAAGCGGCTAGAGCCGATTCTAGCCATGACTTTGATTCCGTTTCAGCAAAAATAGATGCTTTCGAGAGACAAATGGAAAAGATGAATAAAGATATTCACGCAATACGAATCAGTTGTGAGCAATGCGGTGGACCACACTTAACGAAAGATTGTCACATTGAGCAAACTATGGAACAACGTGAGAATGTTTCCTACATGAACCAAAGGCCGGGAAATAATTATCAAAATAATTATCAACCGCCAAGGCCGAACTTTAATCGAAATCAAAACATTCTTTACAATCCAAATGGACCCAACAATAACTCATATAACCAACAAGGTCCGAATAACCAATCAACTCAAAACAACACTTTCAATCAACAAAAACCTAGCTTATATAAACCACCACAACAAACTGAAGAGAAAAAGCCAAATCTGGAAGAAATGATGGCAAAGCTAATGGAATCTCAAACACAGTTTATTACATCTCAAATACAAACAAATGAGAGGTTTGATCAGTCATTAAGAACTCAACAAGCTTCCATTTTGAATCTAGAAAAACACGTAGGTACTCTTGCTAGCATGATGAGTGAGAGGGGACAAGGAAAGCTACCGAGTAATACTGAAGTAAATCCTCGGAATGAGAATGTTAATATGGTATCAACGAATTCTAAAAAACCAGCATCAGAAGATGGAAAGGTTTTAGATGTGAGTAACAATGAAGAAGTTACAACACCACCACCACCACCCGAGTATGTAAAGCCAGTGGCGGCACCCTATAGACCACCCATCCCATTTCTAAGAAAAGGAGTTGAGTATGAGCAAGTGATAGGTAATAAAGTTTGTGATACCTCTAGAAAGAAGAAGAAGAATAAAAAAGTGCAAGAAACAAAAACCGTAAAAGTAAACCCGGTAAAGACAGTTCCACCAAAACCTCCACCTAGGGTGGGTGATCCGGGTGAATTTATTGTTCCTTGTCTACTTAGTGATTGTGTCATGTATAATGCACTAGCAGATTTAGGTGCGAGTGTGAGTGTTATGCCTCTTTCATTATATAAGAGATTAGGAGTAGGTGAGTTAAGTCCAACAGAGATAAGTGTTTGACTCTTTGATCAAACCATTAGGCACCCAGTTGGAATTGCTGATAACCTACCCGTTCAAGTGGGTAATTTAACCTTTTTAGTCGAATTTATTGTCATTGACATAGAAGAGGACCCAAACATTCCTCTAATTTTAGGTCGACCATTCTTAACGTCCACCAGGGCGTTATTTGATGTAAGAGAGGGTAGAATGACACTTAGTGATGGTGAAAAATCGATCAACTTTGTGAGTCGAAAGTCTAAATCTCCACCAACCAAAACCGTTGAACCAACAAAAACTATTGGTAAGAACCATGTTGTTTTACCAACTCCAACGGTAGTGCTTAATAATAATAAAACGCCTAAGTGTGGGGAAAATGAAGTAACACCTAATGATGACCTGATAACAAAGAACCCCATTATTGATACGAAATTAAATGACTCCGTTATTAATAGTTCAATGAAGAAACTTATTAAACGGATTCGCGATGCTAGAACCAAGGGGAACTTTAAGTTATGTAACCGGTTAGTATCCAATCTATCACCTAAAGAAAAGGCGAAACTAGTTGAATTTGTGAATATTACACAAGAATCCGACCAATGGCTTAAAGCAAAAGTCACAGATATGCAAGTTGATTATGGTCCAAAAGAAATTGACGATGAAATTAATCACAATTTCGACACCACAATTACCTAAGTGTGGGGAGATTCAAATGTTCTAAAAAGAAAACATTGTCTAGAGTTAGTTGTTCTATTCTCGTGTAGTTCTGAGAATGGAATCCGAATGGTCTTTTCCACTAGCAGACACTAAAGAACTAGTTTTCTCCCCCCATTCTAAATTTTTTGTTTTAAAGGTTTTATATGAAATTTATATGCATTTTTAAATTTAAGTTTTGTGTGATTTTAAAAAACAAAAATTACTTTATTTCATTAAGTTTAAAAAAAATGATTTCTAAAATTCATCGTAAGTTGAAGATTAGGTCATGGAACCGAAATTGCTTTACCCGAGGGCGGGGCGAAAAATTTTTGTTATCATTATTTTTAATTTTATTGATCTAAATTATACAAAAAAAATAAAAATAAAAAGCAAAAATCTTTACTTTTAAAACAATCGCTTTAAAAACGACAAATTTTAAATTTTGTCGAGGGACGGACTAGGTAAACATACCGAAACTACCTAAAGTAAAAGGAAACAAAATTTTAAAAAAAATTATTCATTTAAATTGTTTTAATAAATAAAGGTTTTTATAAAAAAAATATATATATATTATATATATGTTTGTAGTTTATCTTATGTACAAAACAGGGTAAAACATCGCATTTTCAAATACCGGCATTAAAGTTCAGCAAAAGCTACTAATTTTGACGATAAGACGCAAAACATATGTGAAATTACAACAAAAGGAATGAACGATGAGGCGCGCCATCTATAATTCGATGACCTTAGTAATTACAAACTGGATATTTTTAATCACTTTTTTACACTAATCACCCTCATGAATTTATAATTATAGTCTGATTTCATGCAAATGAGGGTATTGCATGATCTCAAGTGTGGGGAAGGGTTATAAATTCTCTCAGGTTTACACTTAGTTTAATTGCCAAATTTTGTGAAAATTTGAAAAATTTTCAACTAAATGAATTCAAAATCATGTTTACACATATTTATGAACGATAAAACTAGGTGTTAATGCCGAAATTATTGTTACCTCGGAGAGAACATAAATAGAGAAACAACCCAAAACGTTAGAATTCATTTAAAATGGAATAGAGGAGAATAAAAAGGCAAAGAAAAGAATAAATAAAAGCTAAGTGTGGGAAGAATTTACCAAGTTCTTTAAAACACATATCACATATATTTGGTACAGATTATTGCAGGTACTTTTGCTTTGGACTAAACTAATCAGTTTTACCCGATTTATTGTAATACCTTTGAAAGAATAGATGGATCTACACGATGAATCAATTCCATCATTAAAAGGAAGTAAAGTCTTCCGAAAAAGACACGCGCTTCTTGATTTAGGTCAGGAAGTTTTCGTCCAGACCAGCTGTAGGTTGACGAAAAATCTAGAAAAGTCATCTTTAAAATCAGCAGGAAATCTATTAACCTCAGCATCAAATATGGTCGCCAAGTGGTCAGACTTATCCTAACCATGAGAGGATCTGTCTCGTAAAATGGGGAGGGCACCGTGCAAATTAGCTTGATAAGACTAATGAATCAGACCTCCAGAAAGGATAATCTCCTTAAAGATTAAAAATCAGCTTTTAAGCCTGATATTACTCAATCCTTGAGATTGACTTTAAAGATTGAGAATTACAAACTCAAGAAATTCAATGATATCTAAACTCGAGCTTGAACGAGAAAATATTTTGATCAAATTACAAACCGATTTGTTTTCTGAAAACCCATTTTTAATGCGTTCATTACCATTGAACGTAAAATCCTAAGAATTCACCTGGAATTCATTAGGTCACCTGAACCAAGTCGGGTGTCAATCGTAAGAACGGTGGTTGCATAGCATAGTCGAAGACAGGACCTTGTACCAGACCAAAAAACAATAGGGTGATCTTTACTATTGATCCTACAAAGAATAGTAATTGCATCCGACACGTTTTTGACCATAATCATCTGCATGTTACGGGACATTGCCTTAACAGTTGCTTGTTCAACGCTTTCCTTTACAACCGGACGGTAGTTTACCGAAAGGTAATATACGGAACAAGTATAGTGGACGTGTTGCTTTCCTAATACAAGGTTAGCAAGTGGGTAACACAAAACCATAATTTTTGAGCTAAAATTTTCAAATCTGAAACCCACCAAACCCACAAAAACATTTTGCAAACACCGGTGAAGGGTTATTCCGGAAAACTTATCTAGGGTAAAAGCTAGAATGAATTTTCAAAAGATCAAATGTTTTCATAAAGATCCAATTTCCTTATAGGATCTAAATTTTTAATAGTCATGTGGGACTATAAACCACATCGTTACTATCATTGTTTATACCGCCGTATAGAAATCACTGATGTACAAAGTGTGAAAAATAAAGAAGTGATTCTAGGAAAGTTTTATTCAAGTTCTATATTGCTTGAGGACAAGCAACGCTCAAGTGTGGGGATATTTGATAGTGCTCCAAATGAACATATATTTAGCCACAATATCTTTCCAATATGTAAAGCTTTTAGTTGCAATTGTTCTATTTTTATGTAATATTCGTTTAAATAAATAAGTGCGAAGACAAAAGAAGAAAACGACGATTTGAAGACGCAAATGACCAAAAAGCTCAAATGTACAAGATATAATTCAAGTGGTTCAATTTATTGATGAGAAACGTCCAAAAATGATAAGAGTACAAGCCGCAAAATGCAAAGTACAAGATATTAAATAGTACGCAAGGACGTTCGAAAATCCGAAACCGGGACATGAACCAACTATCAACGCGCGACACAACGGAGCTAAAATTACAACTCAACTATGCACAAGAATATAATATAATATTTAAATAATTATATAAATTATTTATATATTATATATTATATTAAATAACGTCGACAAACTAGCAAACAAAAAATATGTGAGCTGGATCTGACGGCCATGCGATCGCATGGGAAATAGGCATAAAACTCATGCGAGTGCATGAGCCCATGCGAGTGCATGAGATTTGCACTAAAATCTCATGCGACCGCATGAGTTACTGTAGCAGGCCACATCCAATAAATTCGCCAGTTTTCTGTGAGTTTTAATACATCTTTTTCTATTTTCTTTCTCTTATCTCTCAATTTATATTTATATTTATATTTTAATTATAATTTTAATTTAAATTAATAATAATAAGGTTATGGTAGCGAATGTTGTAAGTTTTTAAAGTCGGAACTCTATCCGGGTAACGCTACGCAATTAATCACCACTGTAAGCTATGTTCTTCCTTTTTAAATTAATGTCTCGTAACTAAGTTATTATTATGCTTATTTGAGCCAAAGTAATCGTGATGTTAGACTAAATATTAAGATGGGGTTATTTGATTTTGTACCATAATTAAGGTTTGGACAAAAGACCGATACTTGTGGACATTAGACTATGACTATTAATATATAGGGGGTATTGTCTAATTGAGCAACAACTCATTGGAACTTGTCGAACTTATCTTCAAATTAGTTAATCTAATAATTACTAAAATGATTATGTATGCCCTAATTAGTGACGTTTATACGACATCTTTTACTATCATTTAATTAATTATTCGGGTTGGGTAATTGATTATTCATTTTGATCAAGTGGGTAAATTAATATTCATATCTCATTAAAACAGGGGTGGATTACATACAAGGATAATTGGTGTAATTGTTAACAAAGTAATAAAACCTTGGATTACACGCATTCGATAGCCTGGTGTAATCATTAAACAAAGTATTAAAACCTTGTTACAGTTCGAATCCCTAATTAGTTGGAATATTTGACTTCGGGAATAAGGTTAATTTGACGAGCATTTTATAATTATGACCGATGGACTATTATGGACAAAAACCAAATAGGTATCAAATAATCCAAGAAAAAGGACAATTAACCCAGGGTAATAAATTAAAATCAAAACGTCAAACATCATGATTACGGAAGTTTAAATAAGCATAATACTTTTATTTCATATTTCATCGTACCTTTATTTACTGTTATTTTAATTACTGCAATTTACTTTATCTCAATTTAAATTCTATCATTTATATTATCGTCATTTATCTTTATGCTTTATTTAAAATCGACAAACCGGTCATTAAACGGTAAAACCCCCCTTTTATAATAATATTACTATATATAATTATATATATTTTATATAAATATAGTTGTTAAAAATATAGCGTTAAACTCAGCTAGCTCCCTGTGGAACGAACCGGACTTACTAAAAACTACACTACTCTACGATTAGGTACACTGCCTATAAGTGTTGTAGCAAGGTTTATGTTAGGACCCCGAAGTTGTATAGTGTTAATGTGAATTAAGCTTAAATGAAGGTTCCTTAGAAGAGGGCTATATAAGGAACCTAAGTAGTCCTAATTAGATAGCCATTGCATTGTAAATGAGTTCTAGAAGCTGTGGAATGTAATTTTACTGATTCTCTCTCATACCGAGTCTCCTTCCTATATACCGAATCTCACTCTATCTTATCATTTCTCTCAATCTCATCATGATCTGACCTATCATTTGGTATCAGAGCTTCCAGGAAGTGATTCTACATCACTATATCGATCCAGAGATTATAGATTACAGAATCTGAATACTCTCGGTAAAATGAATCAGATTCGGTATTATCGAATTTGATAATCTGACGTTCAGATTCTTGTGATAAGTTCAGCGAAGGTGTATTAGGTCTATTAGAAATAGTTTCGATCATCATTACAGCTTATTAACTTCAATTATGGAGAATCAAGTTGATTTTTAGAGTTTGTGGCTAAAACTCTCGGTATTGCTTAATTCAAGCTTGATTCTGGATTTTTGTGAAGATTTAAAGATTCAGTTGTGTTCGTGAGGTGTTAAATCACATTTCTGTCTGTTCAATTTCTCCAATTCTTCAAGTTTTGAAGATTTGATCAACATTCGGTATCGTAACTGTCATACCGAATCTGCTTCATTACTGAGAATTCATCTTAAGTGTTGCAGATTGTGGTGTCTTTGTGACTCTATCACATTCGGTTTGATCATACACAGCTAATTGGTGTGGTTTGAGAAAGGATTCTGTTATATTTCTAAGTTTTAGACTTAGACTCGGTATTGTCAACTGCTACAGTTGACATTCGGTATCCTGAATCTTCGGTATCATTGATATTCTGTTTGTTACTAACTTGTGTTCTTGTGCAGCAAGGTTACCGAATCTAATTCAAGGGAATTGGATTGAGTTTACACATAATATTTTACAGAATTTGACTACCGAGTCATTTACCGAATTAGAATCTCGGTTTCACTTAATTCTTTGGTTTTAAGTATTCTGAGGCTTCAAGTTGTGTGGTTACCGAATCCATACCGAATTTGGGTGTGTTACTTGTGATTCTTATCAGTTTCTGATACAGAATCTGGTTTACCGAATTGTTACCGAATCTGCTACAGTACCGAACCACTTACCGAATTTGCTACTGTACCGAATCTTTACCGAATCTGACATTCTTGTTAGATTTTATACTGAACCCTGATCATAGATTGTGTTTAATACCGAATCTATACCGAATCTACCTCAATTTAAGATGTCTACTCAGGATACTCTTATCATTGGATCAGATTCCCGACCTCCAGTGTTGTTTGATGGTAAGTACACTCAGTGGCTTCATCGTATCACTCAGTACATAGACTATAAGGGTGAGAAAGCTAAACATATATGGGCTTCTCTGAGAGATGGTCCAGTTGTTGATTTTCATCCGGATACTGGTATGCCAATTCCAGTCTATGAACTTTCTGGAGATAAACGTGAAAGAGCTCAGGGTGACATAGAGGCTAAGAATATTGTCACGCAAGCTATCCCATATGAGCTATTTGAAAATGTTGATAGCAACACTACTGCAAAAGATATATGGGATGAGATCAAATGACAACAAGAAGGTTATGACATGTCAGACGTTACTAAATTGAATAAGGCTCTGGGATTGTTTAAAGATTTCAAGCAGGAACCAGAAGAACTACTCAAGGACACCTACCGTCGTTTCAATGGTGTTCTCAATGAGTTGAAAAGGTGTAAGATTGTAAAAGTACATGCTGAAGTCAACATGAAATTCCTCAAAAAGCTCAATGCTGATTGGCTTCCTTATGGAACCATTGTTCGATCTACCAAAGAGATTGACAAGTTGACTATTCATGAGCTTGTTGGAGTTCTTATGCATTACCAACCTGAGGTGTCTAAACTTCAAGAAGGAAGGAAAGAGTCTTCTCCGAGCGATCCTCTTGCTCTAATTGCCAAAAAGAAGAGCAAATCATTTTCCAAAAGCTTGTCCAAGAAAGTGCTTGTTGAAGAATCAACTGATTCTGAAGAGTTGAATCTTTCTGATGTTGATGATTCTCACCTTGAATTAGTCAAGATGGCAGCCATGTTCACAAACGCCTTGAACAAACATAAGTTTAAAGGAAAATAAAGCAATCAATGTAAACACTCATCATCTTCTTCGTACTACAAGAAAGCTGATCAATCCAAACAACAACGTGCTGATGATTCCAAGAAGGAAGATTCAATCTGTTTCAATTGTGGCAAAGCTGGTCATTACTCTCGTGAGTGCAAGATGCCTAAGAAGAAGGACGCAGCTTACTACAAGAAGAAAATATTGATGGCTAGGATTGTGGAAACTGGGGGAGAGCTGAAACCTGTTGATGATACTTGGTTGAACTGGACTGATGATTCAGACTCAGAGGTGGAACATGCAAATGTCTGCAAGGTGACTAAGCTCATCAAAGCTAAGGAAGCATTGAAGAATTCTGACTCAACATCTGACGATGATGAGGTACAATCAACTGAAATCTCACCTGATTTTATAAAAATGCAAAATGACTTGATGAAGAATCTGGTCTCAATGTCAAAAGAAGTCAAAGGCTTAAAATCTGAAAACAAGATTTTAAAAGATAAAATCAAACTAAATGAGACCAGACCTTCCTCATCCAAATTGAAAACGGATGTGCAACGATTGACTCTCCAACTCAATTCTTCGGAAACTGAGTTGGAAGATCTTAAGAAGACAATTCATCCGATTAAAGTCGAACGAACTGATTATCGTTTAAAATCTGAACGACTTACAGAAAAAGTTCAATTCTTAGAAAAAGATCTTTCTGATTTAAAAAACCAACATGAACCCACAATTTAAAAGCTAAACATGAAAATTATTCATTTGAAAAATGCCATAATTGAAAAAGACACTGAAATTTCTTCGTTGTCAAAAGAGTCTGTTCAAATGACAGCACAAGTTGCTCAATATGAGAAGAAACTCTATCGAACAGAGCAATCCAAAGCTATCATGGATATGGAACTTTCAAAACAAACGATTTTCATGAATAGACCAAAAACGATTCATGGTGAAAAGTGGGGGTTGGGTTTTGAAGATCCTAAGATCTTAGATGGAGCTTCCAAAAAGATTCCAGGATTATATCATTCTGATTACTTTCAAGCTGGTTTACCACCGCATTTTATGCATTCTTCTGATGCTGATTTTGATGATATTATTGTTAATCGCAAATCTAAAAAATACCATCAAATTAGCTTAATGTATGAGAAAATTAATGCAAAAATGGGTAAATCAAATCCTGATTTCTTAAAGGAACTTGTTGAAACTGAAAAGAATGTGCAATGTGCTAATTATGTGCCGACACGTAGATTGGTTTACATTCCTACACTCATGCTAGAGAAATACATTTTAATGCTTGAGAATGACGTGTTTAACAAACCTACTTCTAGCATTGTTAACATAGATGAGGTGTTTGATGAATCAACTTTTGATGTGAAACCAATTCTACCTGCTTTACCTGCATGTTCTGATAATGTTTTCCGTGAAGACCTAGCACATGAACTAACTGTTTTCTTTGAGACAGAATCTCTAGGTCATAATTCTTTAGATGAAAAAATAGAACCTTGATAGTGCTCCAAATGAATATATATTTTGTAGCAATATCCTCCCAATATGTAAATTATTTAGTTGTAATTGTTCTATTTTAAGTTGTAATCGTTTATATTAAATAAGTGCGAAGACAAAAGGCGAAAATGACGATTTGAAGACGCAAATGACCAAAAAGCTCAAATGTACAAGATACAATCCAAGTGGTTCAATTTATTGATGAGAAACGTCTAAAAATGACAAAAGTACAAGTTGCGGAACGCAAAGTACAAGATATTAAATTATACGAAAGGACGTTCGAAAATTCGGAACCGGGACCTGAGCCAACTATCAACGCCCGACGCAACGAACTACAAATTATGAGTCAACTATGCACAAGAATATAATATAATATTTAAATAATTATATAAATTATTTATATATTATATATATTTATTAAATTACGTCGACAAAGCTAGGATCCAAAATATTGTGAGCTGGATTTCGGACCTCCGCACTCGCGGAGCTGTAAGGCACAATAGCTCCGCACTCGCAGAGCAGCAAAAATCAAAATCTTCCTATAAAAGGCACAAGCTTCTGTCGAATCCATTGCACCCCATATCCAATCTCTCCCTCTATATAATTAATATATATATAATATTTATATATATAATATAAATTAGTTTAGTTTTATATTAGATTAGTTTTGGGTTATGCAAAGGTTATTTTACGGGTTTTAAAGTCAGAACTCTGTCCGTGTAACACTACGCGATAAATAATCAATGTAAGTTATGTTCTCCTTTTTAAATTAATGTTTCGTAACTAAGTTATTATTATGCTTATTTGAGCCGAAGTAATCATGATGTTGGGCTAAATATTAAAGATTGGGTAATTGGATTTTGTACCATAATTGGGGTTTGGACAAAAGAACGACACTTGTGGAAATTAGACTATGGGCTATTAATGGGCTTTATATCTGTTTAACTAAATGATAGTTTGTTAATTTTAATATAAAGATTTACAATTGGACATACCTATAAATAACCATATACACTCAATCGGATACGATGGGCGGGGTATTTATATGTACGAATAATCGTTCATTTAACCGGACACGGTAATGAATTAATAGTCACTAGAATTATTAAAACAGGGGTGAAATTATATACAAGGACACTTGGTGTAATTGTTAAGAAAGTATTAAAACCTTGGGTTACACGCAGTTGATATCCTGGTGTAATTATTAAACAAAGTATTAAAGCCTTGTTACAGTTTAAGTCCCCAATTAGTTGGAATATTTGACTTCCGATATAAGGATAATTTGACGAGGACACTCGCACTTTATATTTATGACTGATGGACTGTTATGGACAAAAACCAGACGGACATATTAAATAATCCAGGACAAAGAACAATTAACCCATGGGAATAAACTAAAATCAACACGTCAAACACCATAATTACGGAAGTTTAAATAAGCATAATTCCTTTATTTCATATTTAATTGCACTTTTAATTATCGCATTTTTATTTACTATCATTTTATTTATTGCACTTTTAATTATCGCACTTAAATTATCGTCATTTATATTTTTCATTAGGTTTTAATTGTGACTTAAAATATAAAATCGACAAACCAGTCATTAAACAGTAAACCCCCTTTTATATTATTATTATATATAAAAATATATATTTTGTACAAATATAGTTGTTTAAAATATAGTGTAAAATAAGTCGTCTCCCTGTGGAACGAACCGGACTTACTAAAAACTATACTACTCTACAATTAGGTACACTGCCTATAGTGTTGTAGCAAGGTTTAGGTATGTCCCATCTATAAATAATTAAAACTTGTGTTATTTGTAACGTATTTCGTATTAAAAATAATAACTATTTCGTATACACCGCTGCACACATCAAACCTCATAATGAACCAATCATTGAACCTTTGATAGATTTTGAAAGTCAACTTGATCCTTTGCACGATTATTATTTGCATTTACCTGCTGTACGTAATTTGAATCGTATAGTAGCTCAACTAGAAAAGGAGAATATTGACTTGCAACGTAAGTGTCAATCATTAGAACAAATACTTGCTTTGTGTGATAAATTGCCTTCATTGCCTAAGAAAGAATGTACCTATGCTTTTAAGGAGGGTGAAGTGATAGTTTCTGCTGAAGAATTATGTCTTGAGATTAAACGCTTAAAACAAAAGATTATTCAACTGAAACAGGCTAACACACTTAAGCAACCGTCTAATGTTGCAACCAATGTGCTTGAATGTATTGGTGGGATTACTAAGAAGGGGAAGGGAACAACAACATCTAAGGATGTAAAACCCATTACTATTCTTAAAAATCCTCTACGTTCTCAATTTGGCAATCGTAGTTCAAAAGTTGTTTCTACAACTCAATTTGTTGTCAAAAAGGTTCATTGTCCCGATGGTTCTGTGTCAACTGAAAAGATTCCTATGATTCCAATGACAAAAACTTCAAAAGCGAGTCTTTTAACGACATCAGTTAAGTCCACACAACACACAAGTCCTAAACCTGATTTAAGTGAGTATGATGCAAAAGAACGAAAAATCAAATTGGAAATTTTGCAAACTCAATCATCTCATGTGTCAACTGAAAAGTTTGGACGTCTAACTAACAAAGGTGTTTTTCGTGTCACAGGTCATAATCCAAACTTGAATTACAAATCTGTATGGGTTCCTAAGTCCACGACTAAGAAAGTAGCAACCAAACCAACGCAATCTGCTAGTCGACCTAGGAAATCATCTCATGTTTTTCAATTTTCATCTGTGAACAAAACATCTACTTGGAATAAGTTGTGTGTTAAGACTTCTGATAACGATGTAAAACTTGATATTGCGTATGATGCTTCATGTAATGTGGTTTTAAATGATGCTTTATTGTCTAAACTGCATGATGCTTTACGTGATTATCTTGTTTTTGATCCAAAGTTTATTGCTGGTACTAACCGTAGAGGACCCAAGAAACTTTGGGTATCTAAACTCTAGGAAATTCACATTTACAGGGTTTCGACGTCTGTGTTTGGTATATCGATTCCGGTTGTTCTCGACACATGACAGGCGATAAATCCTTGCTTGTCAACTTCATTGATAAATTCCTAGGAACGGTTACTTTTGGAAATGATGAAATTGCAGCGATAACGGGTTACGGAGATTATGTGCAAAATAGCATAACAATCAAACATGTTTCATATGTTGAAGGTTTGGAGTGCAGTTTATTTAGTGTGAGTCAATTCTGCGATGGAGATCTTAAAGTTCTGTTTGAACGTGATAGTGCTCCAAATGAACATATATTTAGTAGCAATATCCTCCCAATATGTAAATTATTTAGTTGTAATCGTCCTATTTTAAGTTGTAATCGTTTATATTAAATAAGTGCGAAGACAAAAGGCGAAAACGACGATATGAAGACGCAAATGACCAAAAAGCTCAAATGTACAAGATACAATCCAAGTAGTTCAATTTATTGATGAGAAACGTCTAAAAATGACAAAAGTACAAGTTGCGGAACGCAAAGTACAAGATATTAAATTATACGAAAGGACGTTCAAAAATCCAAAACCGGGACCTGAGCCAACTATCAACGCCCGACGCAACGGACCAAAAATTATGAGTCTACTATGCACAAGAATATAATATAATATATATATAATTATATAAAATTATATATATTATATTATATAATTAAATATAACGTCGACAAGCTAGAAAACAAAGCAATTGGGCATGGCCAGACTGGCCATGCGATCGCATGAGATTAACACTGAGAACCCATGCGATCGCATGGGCCTCAGGATCAGACCACATCTATAAAAGGCAACGAGTTTTGGCCATAAAATAATAATAATACTCTGTAATAAATAAATAAATATATATATATATATATAATATATATAGTATAGGGTAGTTTTATATTAGATTAGTTCGGGTTATGTAAAGGTTATTTTACGGGTTTTAAAGTCGGAGCTTTGTCCGTGTAACACTACGCGATAAATAATCAATGTAAGCTATGTTCTCCTTTTTAAAT
Organism: Rutidosis leptorrhynchoides; assembly: GCF_046630445.1. Taxonomy (NCBI): domain Eukaryota; kingdom Viridiplantae; phylum Streptophyta; class Magnoliopsida; order Asterales; family Asteraceae; genus Rutidosis; species Rutidosis leptorrhynchoides. Next base: position 361,550,466 of record NC_092338.1, read on the forward strand.
TGATGTCTCGTACTTAAGTTATTATTATGCGTATTTAAGACGAAGTAATCATGATGTTGGACTAAAAATAATTAAAATTGGGTAATTGGGCTTTGTACCTTAATTGGGGTTTGGACAAAAGAACGACACTTGTGGAAATTAGACTATGGGCTATTAATGGGCTTTATATTTGTTTAACTAAATGATAGTTTGTTAATTTTAATATAAAGATTTACAATTGGACGTCCCTATAAATAACCATATACACTCGATCGGATACGATGGGCGGGATATTTATATGTACGAATAATCGTTCATTTAACCAGACACGGGAATGGATTAATAATCTATGGAATTATTAAAACAGGGGTGAAATTATGTACAAGGACACTTGGCATAATTGATAACAAAGTATTAAAACCTTGGGTTACACGCAGTCGATATCCTGGTGTAATTATTAAACAAAGTATTAAAACCTTGTTACAGTTTAAGTCCCCAATTAGTTGGAATATTTGACTTCGGGTATAAGGATAATTTGACGAGGACACTCGCACTTTAAATTTATGACCGATGGACTGTTATGGACAAAAACCAAACGGACATATTAAATAATCCAGGACAAAGGACAATTAACCCATGTGCATAAAATTAAAATCAACACGTCAACCATCATGGTTACGGAAGTTTAAATAAGCATAATATATTTTATTTCATATTTCATTGTACTTTTATTTACTCGCTATTTTATTTAACGTCATTTATTTATTGTCATTTATTTTTCGCTACTTTAATTATCGTCATTTATATTTTGCATTAGGTTTTAATTGTAACTTAAAATATAAAATCGACAAACCAGTCATTAAACGGTAAACCCCCTTTTATATATTATCAATATAATATATTTTGTACAAATATAATTGTTTAAAAATATAGTGTGCAATAAGCCCGCTCCCTGTGGAACGAACCGGACTTACTAAAAACTATTCTACTCTACGATTAGGTACACTGCCTATAGTGTTGTAGCAAGGTTTAGGTATATTCATTTTGTAAATAAATAATTAAAACTTGTGTAATATTTCGTCGTATTTCGTATTTAAATTAATACTATTTCGTACACCCCGCTGCACACATCAAGTTTTTGGCGCCGCTGCCGGGGACTCGGCGAAACACTATATTTTATAAATATATTTGTATATCATTTTTAGAAAAACAAAAAAAAAAAAAAACCAAAAATATAAAAAGAAAAACAAAAATTTATATATTTTTAAGAGTTTGTTAAAAGTTTTATAAAGTTTCTTTATTTTTATTTTAGTTTATAAAAATATAAGTTTTATTTAAATATTTTGTATTTATATAAAAACAGAAAATTAGAAAGAAAAAAAAAATTAAATAAAAACTCTCGGGCCCGAACACTGTAGCAGCCCAGCTCCTGGCCCGAAACCCTACCTCATGCGATCGCATGAGATTTTAACTTCCAAACCATGCGATCGCATGGCTTGAGTTGACAGGCCTGGTAACCTCAGCCGACAGTTTAGGGTTTTAATTAATTTATAATTATTATTATTATAACCCTTTTAGGTTAGTTTATTTAATTATTAGTTTTAGTTTTATTTAATTAATTTGTATTTTTAGTTTAATTAGTTTTAATAAATTATAAAACTAATACTTTTATAAAATAAATAATATAAAAATAATATTTTTATAAAAATTGTACTTTTTACAACTTTAAGATTATTTTTATATTTTGTACCTTTTTATTTGTTTTAGCGTAATTTTTGAATTTTTCGCTCGTATTTAGTTTTAAGATATAGTTTTTGCCGTAGTTATTTTTATTTCTAGATTTTTAGGCTTTGCCGTAAAATCCCTTAAGTGCTTTTCCTTTAGACTAAGATTTAGGTGCTTTAGAATTTTGCGACGCCGTTTTTATATTTTAGTACCTTCTTAAGTTATTGCCATTTGGGATATAGTTTTTCTTTTAAGCTTTAATATTTTTAGACGCAACTTTTAATTCTTAGTTTTTAGTTCCTTTATAAGTTTCGACGCACTACTTTCTTATTTTTATTTTTCGACATTTTTATTTTTCGACCTTTTTCGATGCGCTCTTTTTCTTTCTTATTTCTCGACGATCTAGTTTTTAGGACATAGAATTTTCTATTTCTTCTCTAAAATTTCAAAAACGAAAAATTATTTTAAGCGGTTAAATTGATAGACATCCAAATTTTCTGCTTCGTAGTAATAGTTGGATTTGTTAGTGGCTGAGTTGTGAGCTTCCGATTTAAAGGGTTCTGGCTCCCTGCTGCATCTATTGGCTATTCGAAACGTGGGCAAAAGCAGAAAAGTTTATTAATTTGATAACTTATGTAATTTTTATTTTTATAACAAATAGGATAATTAAGTAAATGCACCACATTGTAGCTAAAATTTGGTAATAAGCGCATTATGGAAAATCTCGAGAATATTTTGGAAACTCTTTATGACATCCGAAATCAATTTAATCAATACTCTCAAACAGATGTTGATGACAATTCGTTCTGTCAATCTTGGATCACGAATGACGAAACAATAACTGGTTGTGAAATCTGTGGAGATTATCACTCAACATGGGAATGTTATTATTACGTTCCTATGGAAAATTACGCACCCACGGAACCTGAATGGAACGATTATGAAGAATACAATTCAAATTGGGATTATTCCCAAGAATATATTCAAACTCAACAACCAGAAGGCGAGAAAAATTATGTGTCTGAAAATCTTTTAGACAATATGAAAATCAAACTCGAAGAACTCGATGCTCAAAATGAACAAATGAGAGAGTTTGTAAATCGGCAAGCTGAAACTCTATCAGATTACACACCTGTTGATCTGAGGAGTATTGTGCAAGAAAATCTCATATCATCGAATTTTGATGAATTCGAGAGCTCCGAAATCACCAATTATCCCGATGATACTTTTTATTCAACTTTAGCAATTTCACAACATATCGACACATTAGCCTCAACCGACGAAATCATCGATCCATCTATGGATGAAGAAGAAGTAAGGATGACAAATTGGTACTCTTGGGAAAACGATAACATTGAAAATTTTACCCCCGAGACCAAAATGGTGGGACCGATAAGTACCGTTAATGAAGAAAAATTTGCTTCAATCCAGCAACAACCTTCCAACCCAATATTCTCAATAGACGAGTCATCTACCGAAGATGAACTACGAGCTTTAATAGATAATGACACCTAGGATTTCACCCAAATGGGTAATAGAGGTGAAAACTTTGATCCCGAGAATAAACTGAAGGAAATGTTAGAAATTGTCCACCCTATAATATGTATGTCGGTGTATATCGATCCATTTGACCAAGAACCAGAAAAGAGACATATCCATTTACTAAAAGCTACACTTAAAAAAGAATTAAGTAGTGACGATCGGGTGGGTCTAAACTTTAAACCCATTGATATATTTTATACCACCCGAGATGTAAATAACTGGCTCACTATTTTAATTCGTGGAACTTATTCTATCGACTTCACATGTCGTCAGCTAAGTATGGGGAAGTCTAACCCCACTTAATGTTAAATTAAGGGTTCGGGTTAGTGCATAACTCGTTAAATAAATATGCATAATAACTAAGGGTAAAAGACGCATTTTCAAATATTAGCAAACAGTTCAGAAAAGCAACCGTTTTTGAAGAAAAACATGTGTGATAAAACAAGAAGGAATGAACGATGAGGCGCGCCATCTATCATTCGATGAGCTTTGTAATTACAAAATGGGTATTTTTTTTATCACTTTTCTACACTAATCACCCTCATGAATTTATAATTATAGTCTGATTTCATGCTAATGAGGGCATTGCATGATCTCAAGTGTGGGGAAGGGTTATAAATTCTCTCGGGTTTATACTTGGCTTATTTTCTAAATTTTATGAAAATTTGAAAAATTTTAAATTAAATGAATTCAAAATCATGTTTATACATATTTATGAACGATAAAACTAGGTGTTAATGCCGAAATTATCGTTACCTCGAAAAGGACATAAATTGAGAAACAACTAAAACGCTTGAATTTATTTATTAGGATATAAAAATAAGCATGAAAAAAGCCAAGTGTGGGGAGAATGTACCAAGTTATTCAATTAAAAACTATCTATCACATGTTTCTGTAAAGTTTATTGCAGGTGCTTTTGTTTTGGACTAAATTAACTGTTTTACCCGATATACTGTAATATATTTGAAAGAAAAGATGGATCTACACGATGAATCAATTCCATCATTAAAAGGAAGTAAAGTCTTCCGAAAAAGACACGCGCTTCTTGATTTAGTCAAGAAGTTGTCATCCAGACCAGCTGTAGGTTGACGAAAAATCTAGAAAAGTCATCTCTAAAATCAGCAGGAAATCCACGGACCTCAGCATCAAACAGGGTCGCCAAGTGGTCAGACTTATCCTAACCATGAGAGGATCTGTCTCGTAAAATGGGGAGGGCGCCGTGCAAATTAGCTTGATAAGACTAATGAATCAGACCCCCAGAAAGGATAATCTCCTTAAAGATTAAAAATCAGCTTTTAAGACTGATATTACTCAATCCTAGAGATTGACCTTAAAGATTGAGAATTACAAACTCATGAAATTCGATGATATCTAAACTCGAGCCTGAACGAGAAAATATTTTGATCAAATTAAAACCGATTTGTTTTCTAAAAACTCATTTTTAATGCGTTCATTACCATTGAACGTAAAATCCTAGGAATTCACCTAGAATTCATTAGGTCACCTGAACCAAATCGGGTGTCAACCGTAAGAACGGTGGTTGCATAGCATGGTCGGAGACAGGACCTTGTGCCAGACCGAAAAATCATAGGATGATCTTTACTATTGCTCCTACAAAGGATAGTAATTGCATCCGACACGTTTTAGACCATGAACAAATGCATGTCATTAGACATTGCCTTAACAGTTGCTTGTTCAACGCTTTCCTTTACAACCGGACGGTAGTTTGCCGAAAGGTAATATACGGAGCAAGTATACTGGATGTGTTGCTTTCCCAATACAAGGTTAGCAAGTGGGTGACACAAAACCATAAGTTTTGAGCTAAAATTTTCAAATCTGAAACCCACAAAACCCACAAAAACATTTTGCAAACACCGGTGAAGGGGTATTCCGGAAAACTTATCTAGGGTAAAAGCTAGAATGAATTTTCAAAAGATCAAATGTTTTCATAAAGATCCAATTTTCTTAAGGATCTAAATTTTTATAGTCATGTGGGACTGTAAACCACATCGTTACTATCATTGTTTATACCGCCGTATCAAAATCACTAATGTATAAAGTGTGAAGAATAAAGAAGTGATTCGTGTGATTTAATTTCAAGTTCTGTATTGCTTGAGGACAAGCAACGTTCAAGTGTGGGGATATTTGATAGTGCTCCAAATGAACATATATTTAGTAGCAATATCCTCCCAATATGTAAATTATTTAGTTGTAATCGTCCTATTTTAAGTTGTAATCGTTTATATTAAATAAGTGCAAAGACAAAAGGCGAAAACGACGATATGAAGACGCAAATGACCAAAAAGCTCAAATGTACAAGATACAATCCAAGTAGTTCAATTTATTGATGAGAAACGTCTAAAAATGACAAAAGTACAAGTTGCGGAACGCAAAGTACAAGATATTAAATTATACGAAAGGACGTTCAAAAATCCAAAACCGGGACCTGAGCCAACTATCAACGCCCGACGCAACGGACCAAAAATTATGAGTCTACTATGCACAAGAATATAATATAATATATATATAATTATATAAAATTATATATATTATATTATATAATTAAATATAACGTCGACAAGCTAGAAAACAAAGCAATTGGGCATGGCCAGACTGGCCATGCGATCGCATGAGATTAACACTGAGAACCCATGCGATCGCATGGGCCTCAGGATCAGACCACATCTATAAAAGGCAACGAGTTTTGGCCATAAAATAATAATAATACTCTGTAATAAATAAATAAATATATATATATATATAATATATATAGTATAGGGTAGTTTTATATTAGATTAGTTCGGGTTATGTAAAGGTTATTTTACGGTTTTTAAAGTCGGAGCTCTGTTCGTGTAACACTACGCGATAAATAATCAATGTAAGCTATGTTCTCCTTTTTAAATTGATGTCTCGTACTTAAGTTATTATTATGCTTATTTAAGACGAAGTAATCATGATGTTGGACTAAAAATAATTAAAATTGGGTAATTGGGCTTTGTACCTTAATTGGTGTTTGGACAAAAGAACGACACTTGTGGAAATTAGACTATGGGCTATTAATGGGCTTTATATTTGTTTAACTAAATGATAGTTTGTTAATTTTAATATAAAGATTTACAATTGGACGTCCCTATAAATAACCATATACACTCGATCGGATACGATGGGCAGGATATTTATATGTACGAATAATCGTTCATTTAACCGGACACGGGAATGGATTAATAATCTATGGAATTATTAAAACAGGGGTGAAATTATGTACAAGGACACTTGGCATAATTGATAACAAAGTATTAAAACCTTGGGTTACACGCAGTCGATATCCTGGTGTAATTATTAAACAAAGTATTAAAACCTTGTTACAGTTTAAGTCCCCAATTAGTTGGAATATTTGACTTCGGGTATAAGGATAATTTGAAGAGGACACTCGCACTTTAAATTTATGACCGATGGACTGTTATGGACAAAAACCAGACGGACATATTAAATAATCCAGGACAAAGGACAATTAACCCATGGGCATAAAATTAAAATCAACACGTCAACCATCATGGTTACGGAAGTTTAAATAAGCATAATATATTTTATTTCATATTTCATTGTACTTTTATTTACTCGCTATTTTATTTAACGTCATTTATTTATTGTCATTTATTTTTCGCTACTTTAATTATCGTCATTTATATTTTGCATTAGGTTTTAATTGTAACTTAAAATATAAAATCGACAAACCAGTCATTAAACGGTAAACCCCCTTTTATATATTATCAATATAATATATTTTGTACAAATATAATTGTTTAAAAATATAGTGTGCAATAAGCCCGCTCCCTGTGGAATGAACCGGACTTACTAAAAACTATTCTACTCTACGATTAGGTACACTGCCTATAGTGTTGTAGCAAGGTTTAGGTATATTCATTTTGTAAATAAATAATTAAAACTTGTGTAATATTTCGTCGTATTTCGTATTTAAATTAATACTATTTCGTACACCCCGCTGCACACATCAGAACGTCGACAATGCTCGGTGCAATCCACTGAAGGAAATGATCTTCTTGTTGGTAAACGTTGTGCTTCACTATACACTATTGACCTCAATGATGCACCTTTACATGCAACCATGTGTTTGGCTACTCGTTCTACCAAAGAAAATTCATGGTTATGGCATCATCGGATGTCACACCTGAATTACAAGGGTATCAATCGACTAGTCTCTAAAGACTTAGTTGATGGTATTCCAACCTTTCACTATGATAAGCATCATGTGTGTCCATCATGTACGATGGGTAAGCTGAAACGATCTAATCATCCGCTTAAGCAAAACCCCAGTACTTCATCGTCTTTGAAATTATTGCATATGGACTTATGTGGACCCATGCGTATTTCTAGCCTCGGTGGCAAGAAACATGTGCTTGTCATTGTCGATGACTATACCCGGTTTACATGGATTTTTCTTTTGCGAACTAAGTCAGAAACCCCCGCCATTATCATTGAGTTCATTAAAAAGACTCAACGCTCTTTTAACAAACATGTTAAGAGCATTCGAACTAATAATGGGATGGAATTTAAGAATGCCCCGCTTGATAGTTATTTGAAAGACCAAGGCATTGAACATCAATTCTCTGCTGCTCGGACCCCCCAACAGAATGGAGTAGTCGAACGACGTAATCGTACGTTGTGTGAAGCAGCTCGAATGATGCTTGCATACTCCAAACTACCTCCAAAAATGTGGGGGGAGGCCATTTCAACTGCATGCTATACCCAAAATCGTTGTATTGTTAATAAACTTTTTGATAAAACTCCATATGAGTTATTATATGGTAGACGCCCGAATGTCAAATATTTTCGTGTCTTTGGTTGTATATGCTATGTGCTTAACGATTTTGACAGCCTCGGAAAGTTTGATCCAAATGGCGATCAAGCCATATTTCTCGGTTATTCTTCGAATAAAGTTGCTTATCGGGTTTATCACAAATGGACAAAAACGATTAAATAGAGCATCAATGTCAAGTTCGAGGAATTTTCGGGGATGGCTTTTGAACAACTTAGTTCAAAACTCGATCCTAACCTGGCTACTTCTTCTTCTGTGCAAAACTCAATTTTCTTGACGAAGGATGTTCCTATGGTTACATTAGAGGAACTGGATATCTTGTTTGATAGTCTTTATGCTCCTCAACGAAAATCAAATGTTCAAGCCGTACCGGTTACACCGTCACAGTCAACTACTGTGGAGACTCAACAAAGTCTTTTTGATGAAGATACAACACTAACTGATTCACCTGTTGCTTCTTCATCCTCCCTACCACCTCCTGTTACTGATAATCTTCAACCAATTCAAGATTCATCAGTTGATACAACTCCAGCTGTTTCTCCAGATAATCAATTGAATCCATTAGATCATGTTACATCAGATCAAGCGGATCAAGGTTCAACGTCAACAACAGTTGATGTTTCAATGGATGCCACTGATGTACAACATCTTCCACACAACCGATAGACTAAAAGTCATCCAATAGATCTTATTATTGGTGATGCATCTGCTCCAGTCTCAACTTGAAGGGCTACTTGGAATATGTGTCTATACACTGCCTTTCTTAGTAAGATTGAACCAACAACGGTTGCTCAAGCTTTACTAGATCCGAACTGGGTGGTTGCAATGCAAGAAGAGATCAATAAATTTGAACGGTTGAAAGTATGGCGATTAGTTCCAAGACCAACGAGTCAACGACCAATAGGGGTTAAGTGGATTTTTAAGAACAAGAAGGATTCTGATGGAATTGTGGTTCGGAATAAGGCACGTCTTGTGGCCAAGGGATATCGACAACAAGTGGGTATTGATTATGATGAAACATTTGCTCCGGTTGCTAGGATTAAGGCTATTCGTCTTTTCCTTGCATTTTCTTCTCATATAGTTTCAAATGGACGTCAAAACTGCTTTTCTGAACGGTCATCTTCAAGAGGAAGTCTATGTCAATCAACCAGAAGGCTTTGTCAATCCCATTCATCCAAATCACATATACTACTTGGAAAAAGCTTTGTATGGTCTGAAGCAAGCACCGCTTGCATGGTACGAAACTTTAACAAAGTATTTGCTGAACAATGGCTTTTCTCGTGGAACGATTGATACAATGCTATTCATCCGTAAAAACCACGGTCACATTCTCTTGGTTCAAATTTACGTTGATGACATTATTTTTGGTTCCACGTCCCCGGCCTTATGCAAAGAATTTGGTGACCTTATGGCCAACAAATTCGAAATGAGCATGCTTGACCAGTTAAATTTCTTTTTGGGGTTACAAGTAAAACAATTACCAAACGAGATTTTTCTCAGTCAAACAAAGTATATCAATGATATGCTAAAATATTTTAGAATGACTGCTTTAAAACAAATGACAACCCCAATGAGGACTTTACTGGATGCTGATACTAATGGGGAACCCTTTGATATTACGCTTTATCGAAGCATGGTTGGTTCTTTAATGTATCTGACTGCAAGTCGACCTGACATTACACTTGCTGTAACTGTCTGTGCCCGCTTTCAGTCAAACCCTAAGAAATCTCATTCCAAAGCGGTTGTTAGGATTTTTCAGTACCTTAAAGGTACACCTAACCTTGGGATCTGGTATCCTCATGGATTCGATTTCAATCTCACTGCTTACACTGATGCGGATCATGGCGGTTGCCATGTTGATAGAAAAAGCACATCTGGATCAATTCAGATGTTGGGGAATAGGCTAGTTGGTTGGTCATCCAAAAAGCAGAACTGTGTGTCTTTATCAACAGCTGAGTCTGAGTACATTGCTGCAGCTCATTGTTGTTCACAAGTTTTGTGGATGCAAATTAAACTTTCAGACTATGGCTTTAAGTTTTCTAAGACCCCGATTTACTGTGATTCACAAAGTGCTATTGCAATAACAAGCAACCCGGTCCAGCATTCTAAGACTAAACACATAGATATTCGCTATCATTTCATTAAGGACCATGTAGAGAAAGGGGATGTAGAGTTATACTTTGTGCCTACCAAAGTGCAATTAGCTGACATGTTCACTAAGCCCTTAGATGAACTTAGGCTAAAGTTCTTGATCAAAGAGATTGGCATGGTAGAGTATAGTGCTTGATATTCCTTAGATCTGTTGGGACTTATTCTTGGAATCTTGTGTTTAGGGGGAGTAGATACTTTCTAGGGGGAGCAACTACTTTCATATGCTTTGGATATCATCTTTTAAGGGGGTGCCTTTAGATTTATGATAACTTCGTGGATATAATTGTTCAATGGTTACGAAAGGGGGAGGTAACTCATTGATACCATATTTCAAGGGGGAGTTAATTCATTTTCTTGGGAATTTTATCAAAATGCTGATTTACATTCTTGTATATCACATTTTGAGGGGGAGAAAAAGGGAGAAAATGAGAAAATTACAAAAAAATATTTTTTTTCAAAAGTGAATTCATAAATTCTTTGTTTTATATCTGAAATAATTCACTAAGGCTTGTATACATCTCAGTATGCAACCCGTTTTAACAATTGGTATCACTGAAGATTTGTACTTTGTTCACAAATTCAAAGTTCTTTTAAGTACAAATCTTATTTTGAAAAATTCATAAAAATTGGAAAAGATAAAATCCAAAAATATTTGATTTTTACTGAATAAATGCTATTTTTAGCATTATACCGAATCTGACATCCAACAGTACAGATTCGGTAAGTTCAAAGTTTTCAAAAATTGTCTCAGAATTATTTATCATGAAAAGATTGAAATGATTTTTAATAGGAAAAATCAATTTGTCAAGATTTTGAAGTTAAATTGATAAAGTTTTGAATAGTGGACTGTATTCGGTAAAATAGGCCCATTCGGTAAAGCCCATTCGGTACTTTATCTTCGGTATCTATAAAAGGAGGGTCAAAGTCAAACTAACTTTCTTACTGTGCTTAATTACCTACCGAGTCTTATTGAACATACCGAATCTGCCTAATCTACCGAATCCGTTCTTCTGTTCTTCAAATCTTTGGTATAATTTCATTATAATCATTGCTTTAGATACATACGTGTAGATCTGAGATAATTAAATGTTTTTCAACCAGAAAAGATCAAAATAACTGGATTGTGACTCTCAATTTTGAAATTTTGTTGATTATACCGAGTCTGAGTCGTATTCTACTAATCTTTGATTAAACTCAATTGATTTGGTTAATTAACATGAATTCTTGTCTACTCTGAGTTATATTAATTGATCTATCATTTGACCAAGTTTGATTACATGTTTAATTGATTGTTTGATGGATTATGTATCTACCGAATATGTTCTGTCTACTGTACTGAGTCTGTTCATACGATTAACATGTTGATCTGCTTCTAATTGAGTGGTTAATTGAGTATAGTTGTGATTTTACATGATAGAATATGCATGTTTGAGTGACTTTATGTTAATTTTAGAGATATCGAATCTGTTCTTCTCTTGATACCGAGTCTGACTTTTGGTACCTTGAAACTTTTTGATTTTTATCTTCAAACACTTAACATGTTTATTTTATATCTTTCTGATATGAAAACTCAAGCTTATTTGGTTACAGAATCTCAAGTTTTCATGACTACCGAATCTGCTTGTATTGTGTTTAAAAATTGACTAAGTGTTGTTCTGATTCTTTGTGTTATATAATTGATTTTGCATGATGAATTTGTATTGTGATGAATATCATATGAATGTCATGATTGTCAATTACTTGTTCATATTTGAGAATAAAGGATTTTTATATCTTTGAAAAACCATAAAAATCATAAAACATAAAAGATAAAACATATACAAAGGATTTCAAAGGCAAATAAGAATAGAGATATATGCTTTATGTTAAATATCTTGTGGTCTTCTATTTCTTATTTATACAGCTAAATGACGAACAATCACTTCATCAACTCTGAAACCAACATTCCCTGCAACTACTGGACTGCAATTCTAGAGAGACACACTCTGTGGCCTGCTCTAAACTCTACAGTCAGTGTACCTGTAACAGATCTGGAGCTACTTAACAGAAGAATTAGGTTTGTGGAAGCTACACAACCTACTGCTGAAAATCCAGAGGGAACACAAGCTCGTTTTGAATTTCAACTGAGAGGAGTTCAAGGGAGGAGGAGTATCACTAAGGCTGATTTCAGGAGAATATTCAGACTTCCTGTTGTGCAGAATGCTCCTGCTTTTCCTGCTACTCAGTAGATGATGTCATCTGTCTTCGATCTTGGTTATGTTGGAGCCCGCAATGTTCCTCCGGCTAAGTTTCAGAAGAAATATCTGCACTCAAGGTGGTATGTGATCTTCTCAATCATCAACAGATGCTTGCTGATGATAATGAGTGGATCCGACAGCCTGACTGTGCCTACGCTGAAGTTGTTCTACTCTTTCATAAGAGTAGAAGCTCCTGACTATGCAGAACTAATATGGGATTTGGTTCAAGCTCAAGTTGATAAACCAAGGGGTTCATACATCCCTTGCGAAAGGTTTTCTGTATCTTTATCCATGATGCTATAAATGCTGACAGAAATGCAAATATATTTGTACCAGGTACACATGGATTACAGATGAAACGATTTGGGGAGCTGAAGATGAATACCCCGATGGTATCTGATAATCAATTCACTGCGCCAATTCCAAATTGGCTAGTGAGGCTAGCTGAACCCCAAGATGCTCGTATGCGTTCTTATTTTGAGGCTGTAGGAATACCTCTTTCGAACCCGGTACAACAAGAACAAGTTGAACCCGTCGCGGTTCCAGCCCCAGAGGTTGTAGAGGAACCTGTAGTACAACCACCCGGACCAGCTAATCCTCCACTTAGGGTGAACCTTAAACGTTCTAGGGCAGTACACCAAGCTCAACCCATGAGGATCAGGGAACCTAATCCAACTAGGATTGAACCAACCCTTTCCACAACACCCGAAGTGAGCAGTGACACCGACACTTCAGCAACAGCATCTGAATCATCTCCCAAACATTCTCCTAAGAGAACTCGATATATACCTGATGAGATGATTCAGACTCCACCAACCCAACGAGTAACTAGATCTAGGACTTCGACACCTATTGTCCGCCAAGCAGTTACTACAACCGTTGGTGATACGGACCAAGACCTAGAATCAATTAGGTCACCCTCACCCATTTCCGTATCACATCCAATAATAACAGTAAGCCCTACGCTAAATGAAGCGCAAGCTTCGGTAGGCAAGAGATTTAAACACACAGATGGTACAAAGACCACTAAGCCCATCCAATCTAAACAGGACTTAATAATAAATGCTACAAAGCAAGGTACTTCGGCATCTAAGGAAGTAAAGTCTTCCTCTGCAGTAAAGTCTGCGTTGACTCAATCGATTGAGGAAACTCAATCATTGAAGTCCAGAACGGCCGAAGGGGAGCCGAAAAATCTTGAAAAGGCACCCTGCGTATCGGCTGGAAATCCTCCTGTGCCTCAACGTACAACAGGGTCTAGAGGTCTGGCTTATCTTGATGAGGGATATCTGCCGCATCCCATGGAAACGAGTCAACATGACAATCCTTCAGGATATTTATCAGACTTCCAGCAGACTGATCCCTTGGTTCATGAAAGTGATCCATTGGATCAAACCACTTCTCTTTCGAATTCTGAAACTCAGAGTTTGGAGGAAGAGTCTTTAACTGAAAGAGATTTGCCACCTCATGGTATATCAATGATTTCAGGAGTTGGAGATAGCAATATCTCTGCGAGAGCTAAACCGACGGGTAGTTCTGCTACTCTGTCAGAGTCCCATGAGACTAAAGTCATGGAGGCGGATGCTTCGAAAGAAACTTCACCGGTGACAACGTCGGTTGTTACCCAACCTCCATCAGAAGGGGATATCACGAATCTGACTAGTAGTATGTACAACCCTACATATAAGAATAATACCGCACAATCACCCTTACCTGCCCTCACGGCAACTCAAACACTTCCATCGACATCGCCTTCATCCGATACTGCTGATGCTGCTATTATTCATGGTTACACCGTTGTTTCACCAACTGGATCACCTTCTCGAATTTCAAATAGATATAGATTACAGTATCTCTCTGACAATGAGGTGGAGGAGCTCTATCTTGCTGAGTTTGCTAAACAGACTGATCTTGATGAAGTTCGCGAGACTATGATGATTTATCTTGAGCAAGCAAGGATAGTGTATCCTTTCTCTCCATGCAAGTCACCTGGACCAATTCACATGCCTGATCATGATGATCTCGATCCCTACAATCTTCATGAGGGGGAGAATAGACAAAGTGGTCATAGGTCCAGTAGTTATGAAGCTGGTACATCTAGTCAACAGAAGGATAAAGATGTTGTTGATATATCTGATTCCGGTAGTGATGAAATTGAGGAAATCCAGTGTGAAAGTTTTCTAGATGAATCAAAAAGTCAGAGAGAGGGTGACTCAGGAATGTTAATGATTATGGATACAGCTGATTAATCAGAGAATAAGTCATCTCAAGAGAACAATCAAAACTTTGACAACATTGAAGATATTTTGAAGGGGTCATCGAGTATCGCCAATGAATTCAATGATCATCAATTTGTTAACTTGACATCTCCAACTGATGAATTTGGAATACACTTCGAAAAGGAGATTTTCTCTAATGGCAAAGAAGATACTACGACTCCTCCTGATTTGAATGTTCCATTTCAAACTGCAGAGATTGTTCTTGAGCGTGATGCTAATTACCAACTAAGTGAGGATGAAGAGAAAAAGATTCTTCGTTCACCATTCATTGAACAACAAGCGTATAGAATCTATGGTGATTCTGATCTTGTCCTTTCTGCATCAATGAGTGTTCTGGGTGCATGGAAATATCATAAGAAACCAGAATATCTCAAAGCTTATCTGAGTGTTCGCAATAAATTCAAATTGAAGAATGAAGAGAAACTTCAAATTCAGCGGAATTCAGAGATCAAAAGCATAAATAAGATTTTGATGATTAATAAGGATGAAGTGAAGATGCCATTGTTTCAAGTTACAAGAATGGATGATGAGGATTATCAGTTTTCAGAAGCGGATTTTGATAAACTAAAGATGGACGACATTATTTTCATTTACAATTATCTAATTAACTTGAATGAATCTGTAACAACTTATCATGCTACTGCAATGAAGGCAGTCTACAGGTTTATTCTTGATTCGATGAGATGGATGTCTGTTCATGATTTTCAAATGGGATTGGAATCTGGACACAAAAAGCTCGGATGTCCTTACTTGAAGTGAGCGACTGTCCATATGGGTTTGCATTTGTCAATTCTCACTATACAAAGATCTTCATCAGAGTCTCAGATTTCAGAAGATACTCAGACGGAACGTTGATGTATGCTTTCAAATACATGAGATGGAGACTGATCAATAATTGCTATTCAACTGAAAATAATGAGATTGTCAAGTACATTCTCACAAGATTGAAAAGTCGTCTCAAAACAAGAGTGAATATACGAAGATATGAGAATCTCAAGGGATTCAAATCTAAAGTTCACTTCAGAGGAACAAAGTACCTTTAGATGTTTTTGATAGGATTATATTGTAAAGTTCAAATTTAACACTAAGGGGGAGATTGTTAGGACCCCGAAGTTGTATAGTGTTAATGTGAATTAAGCTTAAATGAAGGTTCCTTAGAAGAGGGCTATATAAGGAACCTAAGTAGTCCTAATTAGATAGCCATTGCATTATAAATGAGTTCTAGAAGCTGTGGAATGTAATTTTACCGATTCTCTCTCATACCGAGTCTCCTTCCTATATACCGAATCTCACTCTATCTTATCATTTCTCTCAATCTCATCATGATCTGACCTATCAGTTTAAGTATATCCCATCTATATAAATAAATAAAACTTGTATCATATTTCATAGTATTTCGTAGTAAAAATATAACTATTTCGTATACACCTCTACGCACATCAGCCATCTACAAAATTTAACAAAGTTTGTTTAAGTATCAATATTAATTTAACAATCAATACCCTTTTAAATTCAATTGATATATTAAATTTTAGAATTCAACGGTAAACCAAATTCCGGTTAGGTGACCTTTATCCCGTTATTTGATTTAGCTAGGTAGTCATTTATATAACAATTGCAATCCTTTTGCAACTTCTAAGGTATGGGATCATGCAATCCTTTTGCATGGCATATTTATCCCATCAACGCCTATTTGTTCCTCATGCTTTGGTGACCCTAAGTTCATGATTCCCAAATTAAGTCATCCTACTTGTATAGACGCGTAAATTTAACATACAAGTGGTTAGGTGAACTTTATCCCACAAGCGTGCGAAATTTACCTTAATCATATTAGTTTTCTCATAGTAGTTTGGTGACCTTTATCCCATTATAAGTTCCCTAATATGTCTAAGTGTCATACAAAAGGATGGCGTTAAACTTGTTAACCTAGTGTGTAAAGGGTTTTAAGTTTTCATTATTTCTAGTTTAAGAAAACTTTTATACCATACACCAACATGCATTTAGTGTATGGTTCATTTGAAAATCCATTTTTCATGTCATGTAATAAAGCCAATTTCATTGCTTTGATATAAACCATTTTATATGTGTAATCCTTTTCTTGTTCTTAATAACCATTTATTAATGTCCTTATGCCATTTCCATTTAACCATTTAGATTGTCGTTTTGCTTGTTGTTAACATGTGTGATTAACTTGTAGCATACAAACATATAATCCACAATCAAACAATAAACAACCATGCATGCAAAACAATATGTTCACAATCAAGCCTTTTGGTAGGCATTTTGTTTAGCCAAAAACAAAATGCCACCGGTCAATGGGTTATGACACAAAGTAGGAGATTTCAAAATCTCCAACTTAATCTTGCATCTTCCTTGTCTTCATCTTGCATCTTCATCTTTTACAAAAAATATATCCTAATACATTTTTTTCTAGAAAATGAAAATACAACCTAATCTATTTTACATGCCAAATATAAAATAAATTACATAACCAAATGAATAATATTACAAACCAAATGAATAAATATTATTACAAACTAAATGAATGAATAATAAATCAACCAAACACAAGGCCAATGCTTAGATTGTGAACATCATCATACAACCAAATATGAACAACATGGAACAACCCAAAACCCATTTTGGGACCTATGAAATTCGGCCAAACTAACAACCCACACGAAACCCGAAAATTTTGCATTCTACATTCATGCATGTTCATAGAATGCAAAATATGTAGTGGGTTTAATAATCATCTCGAAGCATATTTCAACAACTTCGGCTCTAGATACCATTGTTGGGATTTAACAAGTTCATAGCATATACTTGAAACATTTTAAGAATCAAATTAAATCAGAAGCATGTAAGTATTACCATTTTAGAACATGTTAATCTTTAACCTTTTAAAGTTAAATCCCAAATAGGATCAAGTTGTGAAATATACTTACAAACTATAAGATAGTAAGGAGGTTATACCTACTCCAAGATTGGTAATTGATAGTGAAGATGATGATGATGAATCAAGCTCCAAAATGTGAAGCCTCAAGTTGTAAT
Organism: Rutidosis leptorrhynchoides; assembly: GCF_046630445.1. Lineage (NCBI taxonomy): Eukaryota > Viridiplantae > Streptophyta > Magnoliopsida > Asterales > Asteraceae > Rutidosis > Rutidosis leptorrhynchoides. Next base: position 361,568,267 of record NC_092338.1, read on the forward strand.
ACCCCAAGCTTTTAATACCAACACCTTGTACTTTGGTTAGGATTTATTAACACTTAAATTTAGCTTGCAAAACAAAGTTTGAGAACCCTTTTCTCCTCCCTAAAGCTCACGGCCAGACAACAGTTTTTTTGGGAGTTTTTATGTAGTTTTTTGATATGTAAATTGCATGTGTTTGTGACTTTGAGTCAAGGAACATGTTTATAGATAGATGGAAAAGTATGGCCAACCAAAATTGAATCTCTAGCATGTGCATTTGACTCCCAATGCCACTTCCAATTAATTATATAAAATGGTTTTATAAAATTTGATTTTATAAAATTGGATTTTATAAAATGCATTTTACAAACTTACATTTTATTTGTTATGTATACTTTCTTTATAAAACCTATTTTATAAAATGTAACATAACTTAGTTAATTATTTAACCTATAAATAATTAAATCCATATCATATAAATTATTCCATAATTTATATATACATATCAAGTGTAATAATTTTAGAAACCATTTTCTTAAAATTCAAGTGTCGCGTAATTTAATCAACGATCCAATCGTTAAGATCAAATACGAATAAGGTGTCGGTAAGCTTGTTATTGGGTATGACCTGACTTGAATCAAAACATATTAGCCATGCTAATTTAATATGTCTCTCGGGCATACGAAATACCTTCAGAGAGAATGGTGAAGGGTGACGTTTTGGTGGTGTTCAACAACAAAGCTTCATTTGTCCTCGTGCAAGCAAATTGGTTAGTGTAATTACTATCTCTAACACTAGCTAAAGTCATTGGAGCCATAAATTCAATTTGGAGATTTGGGGATTTTTGTAACCTAGACTTGAGGTATGCGATTTTGAACTTTTAACTTCGAATTTGTATGTTGTTGTGGTTGGGTTAGTGTTCAATTGGAGTTTTTAACTACATTTAAATCCTAATTCGAATTTAAGAGGTTAGGGTTTATGAATTAAGGTTGTGCATGATGATGGGTTTTTGTAAAAATAGAGATTTTTAGTTTGTAACTTGTTTAATTAAATTGAATTTTGTAAAAGTCATGTTAAACTTAAGGGTTTGGGTTAGATATTGAGTTTTGAGTAGTAAGTACTTGTGATTATGATAACAAGGCTATGATGTTGTGAGGATAAACAAGAAATGGAAATTTGTAGTTAATGTGTTTTTGACTAAGTCTTGAAATGTGATTTTGACTAAGATGTAATTTGGGTGTGTGAGTCAAAATTTTATACTAGAGTGTGGTTTGGAAAGACTTGTAGTAATAAGTCTTACGATTTGTTTTAATGATTTCAAAAGTGTGTTTTGTGAGTTTAAAAGATTAACCCTAAGTGCATTTGACTTTGTTTGACTAAATGGGTTTAGTGAATTAAAATGGGTAAACCCTAGTATGGTTAGTCTTGTTGACCAAATGTGATGAATTATGATGAAATCGAGTTTGGTAATGAATTGATAAGACTTATGAATATTAATTCTTGTGTTTTGTTAAAGAGATCAAAATGGGTTTTTGTGAATCAATTGAGTTTTATGAAATGGGAAGACTTATGGTTATAAGACATGGGTTTAGTCAAAAGATGTTTAGTGTTGTGATTGAGGCTTTAATAATGAACCCTAGGTTTGAATTGGTCTTGAAAGACTAAGATCATTATTTTGTGATATGTATATATGTGTATGCTTGTATGCTAGGTTGAATTGCTTGGAAGTTGATTATGGATCGTGCTTTGTTGAAGTTGATAGTCTTGTATAGACTTATTGCTTGATTGTGCATTGTTATTGATAATCTCTCGACCAAGGTGAGTATAATGGATATATATATCTATGTGTATTGTGGAAGGCGGGGGTCCTATAACGCCCCGTAAGGATTTTGAATTGTGGAGTCATCGGGACATTGGTTACCTACTTAACGTTATGCGTTAAGTTTGAGGATCATGCATCTGGGATGCAGGTGGGGCCTCTAGGTGTGCTCGGTACAGGGCACACTAGAGTGTCCCTTTTGGCTCTTCGGTGTATTGTTGGAAAGTCTCTATATTCGTGTTCGTAAGGAACACTTCTGGAGCCGGCATCCAGGATGCTGAGGGGGTTTGTCTCATGATGATATGGTCAAACCTCGAAGTAACATGAATTATCCTTGGCTGATGTACGAGATGATTTATTGAGGTTGACAGTATGCATACACGTATATATTTGTTGTATTCACTAAGTGTTTCTCTTATTCGTTGTTGTTTAACTTTTATTAGGTTTGCTTGTGGATAAAGAAGTGGGTAAGCTAGATGATTCGAATGCATGCTTGAAATGCGGTTATGCTTGTTTGCTAATGATGGATGCTTATTGCCTATGATAGTGGCTCGTGGGTGGGATAGGTATATCCCGAAGACCATGCTTGTGATCTCGTTGTCATTTTGTCAAATGGGTCAACTTTTCCACATTAGATTGCGATGGGTCGGTTAATACCAATTTTTTTTTGATTATCATGTAAACTTATTGAAAGTGTTGGTTAAATGTATTTGTAATGAACTACGTTTTGGATAAGTAACAGGTGTCGAATTGGGTATTTTGGAAACGAGTCACAAAGTGTTAATTTGGGTAAAAATTACCCTTTCAGGGTTTGATCCCGGAATGGGATTGGAAGATCCCGGAATGGGATCGATGGTGAATTTCATGAATTTTGATTAGAACAGGATCCCATAGTAGGACAGTTGAGATCCCATAGTGGGATCTAAAAAAAAAATTCGCTTTTCGAGTAAATGGTTCGTGTTCGTTTCAGATTATGGTTATACGTACTGCTCTTTTATTTGTTTTCAGTGCCGTTAGTGCAACAATGTATCTACATTGAAGTATATCAGAATTATTTATATAAATCGGCTTTGTGTTGCTGCTGAAGAGTTTACACAAGGTAATCTTTATGAAACTAAAAGAAAAATTTAAGACTTGTAGTATTTGACTTTTCGGACTAAGAGAGTTTTTACGCTTGCAGAGAGTGAGGTTACTCGTAAAACAACAAGTTATTTGCTATGAATAAAAGGTTAAGGAAATAATATGAACAAGAATATGAAAAACTAAATGTGTTGGATTGATTTCAAATGGTTACAATCACATCCTTATATAGAGGATTAAAGCAAAACATAATCATAACACACCAACAACTTGACCCACTAGTAAAGCTAGATGACAACAAACATACATGTGAACACACTAACATGACAACTAGCATACATGTGAACACACCAATATGACAACTAGCATACATGTGAACACACTAACAACTAGACCTAATAAAACAAAAATAAAAGGCAACTTGATTATGCAAGTATGCCACAAAAGATAATGTCAAGTTGTCCACTAAACACTTTAACCATTAATTTGGTCAATAATGGCCTAAACCCATTTGGACAAGTTGAGCCACTTGAGCAATAAATTCTAAAATCAAGTTGAGCAAGTTGAGCCACTTGATTTGTGCACTAATATTTTAACACTCCCCCTTAGTGCAAACTCCTGATCAAAAATACCCAACGCCTCTCGAAATTCCATGAACTTGACTTTCATTATAGCTTTAGTAAAGATGTCGGCTACTTGATCATTTGTCCTTACATTTTCTAGCTCGATTTCCCCGCTAAGAACCTTTTCAAGAATGAAATGATACCTCATTTCTATATGCTTAGTACGAGCATGAAAAATAGGATTCGAAGCAAGTTTGATTGCACTTTCGTTGTCACATTTCAGTTTGACAACATAATCTACTTCTTCAAGTATGTCACCAATCAATCTTCTTAGCCAAGTACACTCTTGAGCTGCCATCGTTGCAGCTATGTATTCCGCTTCTGTGCTAGACAAAGCAACAACATCTTGCTTCTTGCTACACCAAGAAATAACCGCGGAACCCATGTTAAAACAGTAACCCGAAGTTGAATGGCGATCATTTGTGTCTCTCATCCAATCTGCATCGACGAAACCATTTAACAAAACATTATCACACTTCTTATACCACAAGCCGTGGCCCATTGATCCTTTCACATAACGAAGAATCCTTTTAGCTGCATCAAGATGAACAATAGTTGGACATTGCATAAATTGTGAAACAATGCCAACCGAGTAAGCAATTTCCGGCCTTGTGATGGTTAGATAAATCAAACTTCCAACCATTTGTCGGAACAACTTCACATCCTTGAGTTCTTTTCCTTGATCTTTCTTCACTTTGAGATTTGGTTCCATTGGAGTAGACATACGCTTTGACTCCCCCATGTTGAAACGTTCTAAGAGACTTCTTGCATAACCCCTTTGAGAGATAAAGTATCCGTTTTCTAATTTATCAACTTCCAAGCCAAGAAAACATCCAATCTCCCCCATATTCTTCATTTCAAAACAAAGTGAAAGATCATCACTTAAACGAGAGATTTCTGACTCATTTCCTCCGGTGATAATCATGTCATCAACATATAGTAATACTAAGACATGAATACCTGATTCTTTCTTCACAAATAAACTAGAATCCGCATCAGAAATTTTAAAACCACAAAAGACAAGGTATTGTGCGACCTTACCATACCAAGCTCTCGGAGCTTGTTTCAAGCCATAAAGAGCTTTCTTCAATCGGCACACATATTTTGGAAATTGATTTGAAGTGAACCCAATAGGTTGTTCCATGAACACCTCACGATCAAGCTCTCCATATAGGAAAGCATTCTTCACATCAAGGTGCCACAATTTCCACCCTTTGTAAGCCACTAGTGAGATTATTGTTCTCACTATCACTATTTTAGCCATGGGGCTAAAAGTTTCTTCATAATCAAGCTCATAACTTTGAAAAAAGCCACGAGCCACCAAACGAGCCTTAAACATATTAATGGTTCCATCCGAGTTCTTCTTCAAATGGTACACCCATTTGCAAGTAACCGGTTTACATGCTTCCAGTTTCTTGACAAACTCCCAAGTTTCATTCTTTTTCAATGCATCAATCTTCTCTTGCATTGCTTTTCTCCAATCCGGAGAATCTTTAGCTTCTTTATAACATGTTAGTTCTTCGGTTAAACCACCTAAAAAGAAACAAGTTGTGACTGTGTTCACCTCATAGTCACTTAGATGTCTTGGTTGTCTCTTTTCTCCTGTTGACCTTCTAACTTGAGTTGGTACTTCTTCACTAGGTGACTCTTCTTGAGTATGAGAAACACCATCATTTTCACTTTCTTCTTGAGTGTCGAAGCTAGGAAACATAAATTTGTAATCTCTATTTTCTTCACCATTTTTGCTTGATTCAGAAAATTGAGAAGACACTTCATCAAATACCACATCTCTTGAAGTGGTAAACTTCTTTGTTTCTAGATCCATACACCTCCAACCTTTCCTGTGAGAATCATAGCCAACAAAAATACACTTTCGAGCTTTTGGATCAAGTTTGGTTCAGTTAGCTTTTGGAACATGAACATAACAAATGGAACCAAACACCCTAAAATAGCTTACATTAGGCTTTTCACCATAAGCTAGCTCAAAAGATGATTTTTGTTTACCTGGCCAAGATGGTAACCGATTAGACACATGACAAGCACATTGAAGTGCTTCCGCCCAAAGCTCCCTAGGCAATCCTTTGACATGCAACCAAGATAAGCATATTGAAACAAGGTAAGCAATCTTCCTTTCCGAAACGCCATTTTGTTGAGGAGTATCCGGACAAGTCATTTGACGAGAAATACCTGTTGTTTTACAATAGGTAAAGAAATCATTTGACATGAATTCTCCACGGTTATCACTCCTAAGAGCTTTTACCTTTCTCCCAAATTCGGATTCTACCGCTTCTTTGAACTCCGTGAACTTTGATAAGGCTTCACATTTCTCCTTTAGAAATTTCACCCAAGTGAACCGAGAATAGTCATCGATTAACACCATGACATAGCAATGACTGCTATAACTTGGTGTTCTTGTTGGCTCCATCAAATCCGTATGAATCAAGTCAAGCAAACCTTGTTTTTGATTTGTTGACTTCTTATATGGAAGTCGGTGTGACTTTCCATATTGACACCCTTAGCATATTACCTCCTCACGAACAATCTTTAATTGAGGAATACCATCTACTAGCTTATGTGAGAATATATTTTGTAACATTTGATATCCCACATGGCCTAGTCTTGCATGCCAAATAGCTCCGTTGTCGGTTTGACTTGTTTTCTTCACATAAGCCTCACCCGTGGACAACACAAACAAAGAACCTTTCTTTTCTCCCGTGAAAAGAACATCACCCACAATCTCCTTGACATTCTCAAGGACTTTCACATCCGTTGGATCAAAAAGAACATGCTTTTCAGATTCGGTAATTTGAGGTACCAAAACTAGATTCTTGGTCAATTGAGGAACAAGATAAACATAGTAAATGTATCATTATTAACATCAATAATAACATTACCTTCCTTTTTAACCGGATGAGTTGAGTTGTCGGCCGTGATTACAACTCGATTTTGATTGTGATCTTTAACGTCATGAAGGAGGGTTCCATCATCGGTCACATGATGAGAGCAACCCGAATCGATAATCGATTGATTCTTCTTGACAACCGTATCAATGGTAAAACATTGCTCCCATTTGACTTCATCATCATCGTTGTTTAAACAAACCATGTTTGCTTTTGTAACTTTAGAACGACAATATCTCTTGATGTGACCAACCTTCCCACACTTGTAACATGTAGGAGGTTTCTTCTCATAGTTACCTTTGTGACTAGTTTGCTCTTCTTCTTTTTCTTTGCTTGAAGAACCTTTCTTGAAGTTCTTTCCTTTTGAAAACAATACCGCATCATTTTCAAATTCTTTAGCCATTTGCTTGGCCAAAGCTTCTTGACTAGAGAGTAAATTCTCCATTTCTTCAACCGAAGGTTGAGTAGTCCACCCCTGAATAGAGGTTATGAATGAGACACACTCTTTCTTCAAACCGCGAATTAGATATCTTCGCAAACAAGCTTCACTAATTTTCTCGTTGGCATCAATCTCTGATATTTCAGAACAGAGATTTTTGACCCGTAAGAAATATTCGGAAACAGTCATACCTTCTTGTCTTAAGATTGCTAACTCGTTTTCCAAGAATTGTAACCTTGCGGTGTTTTTCTCAGAAAAGAGTTTCTCAAGAGTATCCCATACTTCTTTTGGAGAAGTAATATCACGAACGTGTTCTATGAACTCTTTGCTAATTGATGTTCTCAATGCAAAGAGAGCCTTTCCACATCGTATCTTTCATTTTCTTCGAGACTCTACAGTCTCTAGAGTTTCTACGGGAATTATGGCATCACCTCCGGCCACAAGTTCCCATAGATCATGACCTTGAAGAAAAGCCTCCATACACATCTTTCAATACTTGTAACTGTTGCCTACAAGTTTCTCCATTCTATTGACCATACCACCATTGTTTCCATTTGTGCCTTCCATTTTTGATAGCAAGATAACTAGTTTGGAACTTTGAGTAAACTTTGAGTATTTGCACACAAGAGTTTAACTTAGAACCAAGCTCTAGATACCATAAAACAAGTTATTTGCTATGAATAAAAGGATAAGGAAATAATATGAACACGAATATGAAAAACTAAATGTGTTGGATTGATTTCAAATGGTTACAATCACATCCTTATATAGAGGATTAAAACAAAACATAATCATAACACACCAACAACTTGACCCACTAGTAAAGCTAGATGACAACAAGCATACATGTGAACACACTAACATGACAACTAGCATACATGTGAACACACCAATATGACAACTAGCATACATGTGAACACACTAACAACTAGACATAATAAAACAAAATAAAAGGCAACTTGATTATGCAAGTATGCCACAAAAGATAATGTTAAGTTGTCCACTAAACTCCTTAACCATTAATTTGGTCAATAATGACATAAATCCATTTGGACAAGTTGAGCAACTTGAGCAATAAATTCCAAAATCAAGTTGAGCAAGTTGAGCCACTTGAGTTGTGCACTAATATTTTAACAACTCGAAGCTAAACGTGCTCATCTTGAACAAAAGGTACATATATGTTGACTTAATAGTTATTACAAATACAATTTACAAAAAACTACTTGTTCAGATCTTTATGTCCCTCCTGCTGCTTGCTATATTCTCCGTTAATTGTGTTTAGATGTGTGGTTTTATTTTGCTTGATGCATCATATAATTTTCTAATTATACTTGTCAAAGTTGTTAAAAGTGTGCATCATATAATTTTCTAATTATACTTGTCAAAGTTGTTAAAAGTGAGCCTTGAGGCGCAAGGTGCGGGAGCGAATAGGCTATTGCTTTTTAAGCGGAGGGGAGGCACAATATAGAAGCGCACCGAGTTGCGCTAATCTGTTTTGAGCTTTATGGCCCTTTGGGGGCTGTATCTTAATTAATAAGCCGGAGCATAATCTTAGAATCTTAAGGAGAAAGGAAATTCAAATAGGTTCAAGTTCTTGTGCTACACTAAACCTCATATATGAATAAGATGATGGAGGTGGATCGTGGATGAAGCTGCACTTGATGATGATGATGATGATGATGATGATGATGATGATGATGATGATGATGATGATGGGCTTAATGATGATGAGTGATGGACTGATGACATTTGGAATTTTGAGGACACCTTCAGAATTACATTTATCCATAATGTCAAGTTGTGATTTGTGTTTAGTCTTTCATCACTTAGTTCTAACTAGTAAAACGGGCCCGCGCGATGCCGCGGGGCCTTTCGGGTGCGTATTCATAGTTAACGGAGCGTTATGTATTTACAGAAGTAAAAACGTTTTGCTACGGGTGTTTTTAGATACACGTAGTTAGTATCCAGTGTACCTAATGGCCTATGCGTTTTTAATGGCAGCAAGATTGTGTAAAAAAAAGGGAAACATAATTATCGATATCATGTAGTTAGTTTGAGGAGTTTATTATAGATGTGTGTATGTATTGAATATAGTCCGAGGTATTTAGCGTTTTTTTTAGAAATGTCCGTTTCGCGTATAGTTAGTCTCGTTGTGTTCGTTAGATTTTTTTGAGTTGAACGGCAGGTTCGAAAAAATTTAACGCGAGGCGAGCGGGAAGATATGTCCCGTTGAGTATTGAATATAGTCTGAGGTATTTAGTGTTTTTTTTAGAAGTGTCCGTTTCGCGTATAATTAGTCCCGTTGTGTTCCTTAGATTTTTTTGAGTTGAACGGTGGGTTCGAAAAAATTTAACGCGAGGCGAGCGGAAAGATATGTCCCGTTGAAAATATGGGTGAAGTTTGGTTAAGATTTCTAATTAAAATATTGATTTTATACTTTATACTCCTAGTTTGAGGGTGGTGAGTTTTTTTTTAAGGGGGTGGGTTGTTTTTGTTTCCCCTTTGTTCTCCTTTTGTCGTTTTGAGTAGGATTTGGGTGGGGATTGGGGTGAAACGACCAAAATCTGGGTGTCCATTAGTATATATGGATAACTCCTTTTGTCGTTTTGAGTAGGATTTGGGTGGGGATTGGGGTGAAACGACCAAAATCTGGGTGTCCATTAGTATATATGGAGGGTGGGGATTGGGGTGAAACGACCAAAATCTGGGTGTCCATTATCGACCAAAATCTGAGTGTCCATTAGTATATATGGATAATGGAGGGTGGGGATTGGGGTGAAATGACCAAAATCTGGGTGTCCATTAGTATATATATATATGGATAATGGATAATAATTGTGGGTTAAAAACTTAAAGTAGACTTTCACTTGTTGTGTAATAAAGTAAAAGAAAAGGCAAACTGCCATTATGCAAAGTTCAAAATATTTGTGCACCGACTCTGCTGCATGCCCTGCATCTACTGTTTCGTATTAATGGCTCAATTTTAGTTATGTTGTGATATATGACAAATGTTTTACCCTTCTATGGGTGAGCCAATGTGCTCGTTTATAAGAGGGTTTCCTCGCTAAAAAAAAATAAAAAAATGACAAAGGTCAAATGTTAAATTTTTCTTTTTCCTAATTTTCATCCCAAAAATTATTTGTGATGACACATCAAGTAACCTATGTTATTCATATTATCCAACGGTTCAACTTAACCCAACCTATACATTTAACAATCACATCTCTTACTCAAACTTGTTTTATCCTATTACCGACCTGCCCATTTGCAATCTACTTTTTAAAGAAAATGTCTATTTTTTTGTTGGTATGAAACTACATCTTGGCTTGTGTGTCAGGTGGTGGCCCATTAGCAGCTGATGAATTGATTAATCAGATCTGCAGTAACTCAACTTGCGCAACGACTATCAACATCGCTTACTGAGTTACATCAGCCGCAGGTTTTTCCCTTGATGCATGGATACTTGATGTCATTTCTACATGTAATTTTGTTAAACATATAGTGTATATGCGGCAAATGTCCAAATGACGCCGAACGAATTGAAAGAAAAATGTGTGTTGAACAATTCATAGTTGTTATACCCTCTTATCGTAGGTGTTGAACAACATATTGGTTCCGGTCAATATTTTGTTGTGCTCTTGTACAATCACCTTTTTCGTTTTTGGATGAAAGTTTCCCTGCTCTCTTTATATTAAAATTTGTTTTTGAAAATTAAAACAACTTATGTGATATTTTTATTGAATTATATCTTATAATCACTAAAATATTGTGGACGTAAATACGTAGTGATTTGAAGTTTGGTGGGAAACAGATGGGGAGGGAAAGCTGTTGGATCGTTTAAGTCCACCACCATACTCTGCATATAAGCTCAAGAGTTCCCTAGTACTCTAAAACCAATTAGTGATAGAGGGAGGTTCCCCTAAGGTTATATATGCACATTTGTTTATATCACTTTCCGATGTGGGACACAATGAATCAATTAGCTCCAACAATCACCCCCTTAATCGATTCATTCCAAGCTACTTCCGCGGACACGTTCAATACCATCTCGACTTTTCCCGGACACCCCGACCTCCTCCTCGGTCACGTCCATAGTCATCTCGGTTTGAACCTCCGCTACCATTCTGCACCGTCCACACATCTGGCTATAACCGGGCTCGGATACCATTTGTAGGATCGTTTAAGTCCACCACCATACTCTGCATATAAGCTCAAGAGTTCCCTAGTACTCTAAAACCAATTGGTGATAGAGGGAGGTTCCCCTAAGCTTATATATGCACATTTGTTTATATCACTTTCCGATGTGGGACACAATGAATCAATTATCTCCAACAAAAGCAATTATAAGCTGATTGTCAATATTCACATGTACCGTGGGTCGATCAGTTATGGCTTATGTACGGAATCAGATTACAGAAAAGGAGGTGATATTTTCAAACATGTTTTTGATAAATTTACACACTTTTGTTGATATTTTTCGATAATGCCCTTCAATAAATTGTAGCAAAAAACTTGTGAAGCATGTAATTAAAGGCAGTTTAGTAAATCTGTGGGAATAATTTTCTAGTTTTACGCTTTAACCTTTTCTTTTAAATATAAATAAATAATAAATAAATTGCTAGAGAGGTATGAGTGGTCTATCAAAGCTGGACTTCAAGATCGCCGAGATTCGACGCTCTATCATTCATGTTTGGTGTTCCTTCAGTGTTCAATGTCAACGTTCCTTCTCAAAGTCTCAAAATGTACATCTTGTTTTTTAATGTTCTGAAGCTTTTTTTTTAATCTTTTCCTATTCTTTATCATACAGTCCACATGCATTTCCGAATACTGAAATGAATCTAAACCATTCATTCATTTTTTACTTTCAAAGTGCCCAAAGAACATTAAATTAAACATCAAGTTTGACGTGTCACTACTTATGGTACTCTTAGTAAAAAAAGTTCCCAGTGTTCCACCCTCAGTGATCTCGATGTTCCTGAAGTTCCCCCACTCTCTCATCAAAGTTTCACTTTAAAGTTCCGGTCAAAAGTTCCTTTAGAGACATCTAGTATTCAACGTTACATAATTTTTTTCCTATTCCTTTTTTTTTATTGGTGCATCTATTATCTATTATCTATTATCTTTAATAATTTTAAACTGAATACAGAGTTTTAATCCTTCACAACTCATTTTGCTCTTATATTTAAGAAAATTGCGGAAATGGTAAAAGGAGATACCATATGGTGGGGAAATCAAAATATTTGTTGCTTTGAAGGCTTAGACAAATAATACTAGTGCATATTGCTTTCCTTTGAATTGTGCCCATGTACACGAATGCCCCCACTTCCACATCAACATCAATGCAGTCAAAGAGCTAGACACATTTAATGATTTCTATCAACCCATCAACCCATCTCTATTCATATATCATAATTTTCTTTTTGAAAACACTGTAAAAACTTGTACAAAATACTTCCCATTAAAGGTAAACATGTACTAAGTTCACTTGTGTTTATAACAGGCATAAAAAGAGTAGTAGGAATTGTAGGATCGTTGAAAATTGCATCCCATACTCGAATCCGGATGATCTAATAAATCTTCGGTGGATGTAAACTAGTGGCGGAACTTGAACCCGATCACAAATGAGGCGGATGCAAAAATTTAGTAAATTTTTCATTTATAGCAGGGGCGAACACTAGAAGAAAAAAAAAACCTTATTTTTAGTAAAAAAATTAAAAAATTTAGTGTAATTTTTCTTTTTTAAATCCAACTGGGGCGGATGTCCCGTCCATTCTACACTATTCTCTGCCCCTGATGTAAACAGTCTACTAGATCTATATATAAACTCTCAATAACCCGTCTCAGAACCAAACCGATGATGTATATATGTTGTTGTATTTGTAAGGTTGAGTTCCGGTGATATAATTATTTAAAGGCTTATTGTTGGAATTTATGGTTACTATATTCATTAGCTCTTTGATAGAGTTTTTTAATGTCATTCTATTATATTATGTTATTCATCCAAATTTCATTTGACGGTGCGTTAATCATCGAGTCCCGCAATAACAGTTATGTCCTCTATATGAGGCGTGTTCCAAAAGTACACATTTATTTAGATAAAAAGTTTGACTTAAAAAGTAAGTTTCCAACAAGTAATTAAATACCAAAGAGTACTCTAGTAAATGAGCAACATTTAAAAAAAGAAACAGTTTCAAATGCGAATAATAATAAAGTCTTTATGAAAACATGAGAACTCCAACAAGTATGACATGCACATTCTAGTATGAGTGGAAGCTATACGTCTATAGACCTGAGATAAAATATACAAAACGAGTCAACAATAATATTGGTGAATCTACAGGTTTAAGTATTATGTTATCAGTATTAGACCACGAGTATTAGACAATAATGTTGTGGTTGTCGGTGTTATCATCGTTGCGGTTATTGTTGTTCCAGTCGTTATTGTTGTTGGTACGGATGAGAAATGCAGCGGCAATGCCTTCAGATACAAGTCGTCAGACTTAGGCGGCAGTGGATTCCTTAGGATGCATGATCTTCAAAACAGAATACACACCAAGTTAGTGTCAATGAAATCAAATATACTAGCAACGAGTAGTGATGCATAGTAATTAGTAGTAAATTGTAGAGATTCTAGTAGTGACGAGTATTACTTAGAAGTAATAAGTAGTGACAGTAGTGACTCTAGTAGTAAGTAGTGTAAGTAGTGATAGTAGTGATATGTAGTGGTAGACAGTAGCAATGATAGTAGTGTTCTTTAAACATGTAATCATCAACTATAATTAATAATCCACCATGCAACATATATAATTATAATCAATTACCACGCAGTAATAAATAATCCATTATTTAGTAGTAATAAATCACCAATAATATTCAAAAAGTAATATCTCAAAAGAAATATAATCCGTACTAGTAGCCCGGTAAAATCACACCGGTAACAAAATAAAATAAAGTGGATAGTCGTGAGATAGAATGAAGTAGTCTAAAGAAATATCGAAGAAGTAAACGCTCCCATCTAAGAATGAGAATGTGGCAAAGGTCTTCAGGGACCGACTTTCTTACCGATCACTGCAAGTTGCAGTTTGGCAAGCTGATCTTCTATCGCAAAAACTCGCGATTCCAAATCAGCGCCATCATCCTGTAGTCGGAGGGTCATCTCCGGGGGTGGGTAGAGGTTCAACAACTCCGCCATGGTATTAACACGAACTAACAGCGGATTATCCTCCTATAAAGCAAAGTTGGTCAAACGGGTAACAAAAGTATGAGTTGATCCACCATCGGGAGTCGGGGCAGATGTAACAGGAGACGTAGAATATTCACCAGAGTTAGACATATAATAAGAAAAAGTCAGCAAACAGCACAAGCACATCATATGTAGTTCAAGTAAGCATACATTTACATTTCAGGCAGGATTTAAAACCCATGAAAATTTGATTTTACCATATTCACGGCGTCTCAATTTTATTTTTAATTTAATTTTGTTTTTTAAAAATTTTATTTCCAACTTATTGGCCGGAGGTCCACTCAGAAGCAATCTCTCTATCCGTTGAATAGAGAGAGGGATGACTTTCTCTACTTTTGAGAGTGTTTTTCACTCTGGGTGGAGAAATGACTTGTCTTTATTCTCGGATAGGGAAAAGATTGTCTACATCTCACCTCCCCCATACACCACTTATGTGGTATTGGGTTTTGTTGTTGTTGTAATGTATCCTACGGCCTGACACACTAATGCAGCCTAGTCCTCGGTAACCATTAGCTCTGATACCAACTATAACACCCTGCCAAATTCCATTTGACAGTGTGTTAATCATCGGGTCCCACAGGAACATTTACACCCTCATGAGACGTTTTCCAACAGTATTCGCATTTATTTAGATAAAAAGTTTGACCTAAAAACTAAGTCTCAATCAAGTAATTAAATACCATAGAATAATGAGCAACAATATTTAATAAAAGAAACAGATTTAAATGTGAATAATAATAAAGTCTTTATGAAAGCATGAGAACTCCAACAAGTATGCCATGTACCTTCTAGTATGAGCGGAAGCTATACGTATATGGACCTGAGATAAAATATGCAAAACGAGTCAACAATAATGTTGGTAAATCTATAGGTTTAAGTATTCAGTTATCAGTATTAGACCACGAGATATCGTAAAAAACATTGTAAAAGTATATACATTCTTATGAGCACTTGAATACAAAGATTGATACCACGAGTAGTTTAGAACTACGCGATTTCCTTTACCCCATCTTAGTAGACATTTGTTCATGTGTACGGTTTACGAAGTAATAAGCACCACATTATGTAACAGTAAGGCTGTCAAACCTAACAGATCCGTCCCTTTGATTCGTGCTTACAAAATTAACTATAACATTCAAGCTAAGAGATTCTTAAACAATACTCTTATGTATAAGCTCTAAGCATTTTGTGTAGCCAATTTTTACAGTTTTGCCTCAAAAATCTGGTGTTCTGATTTGGACAGATTCTAAACTTAGCATGTTGTGACCCTTATAGAACCTAATGCATCAAGTTTTACAAGTTGACATACATTACCAATATGCTCCCTAACATGTAATTATTCATTTTCCAGAAGGGAAAGTCTCAAAACAACATACAGTTCATGTTATGTCATTTTATGTGCACTCGGGACAGATTCGGGCCAAGTTCGAGTGTCCGTTTTCGCATGCGATTATCTCAAGATGTATAAAAATTCAAGACACATATACTACATGAAAAGTGATTACTAAACATGAATTTTCCAGATTTAAAAAACTTAAGTTCCAGAAGTCGTTTTAAATTGCCTTTTAGACCTGTTTTCAAATGAATTCAACAATAGACGTTACCAATTTTAAATCAAGCATAACGAGTGACTTATGTATTCGATCCGTGTGATATCTAAGTGTAATTTGCATAATTTATCACAAGCTATATGTTTATGACAATATCACAATTCAATTCTTAAGTCAATATTTCCAGAAAACTGATTTACACAATAATCAAACCGAAAACTTTAACCGGTCATAACTCACGAACCGTGTAACGAAAACATCCGATTCTTAAATGAAAAGTTATTAGTTTTTCGAGAGCAATTAATATAGATACATATCAAATACAGAAAATACGTTTAAGATATCAGTATGTAATACCCCGTCAGAATCCACTAACGGTGTATTAACTCTGGTCCCAATGCTTGGCTTGACTTATACATAACAGCAATGTTCTACAGCGGAAGCAACTAATACCTGAGATAAAATATGCAAAATGGATCAACATAAAGTTGAGTGAATCTACAGGTTTGAGTAAATAGTTCTCGTATGTTTCGTAAAACAGTTTCCATAAATCGTTTGTCGATAATCATTTCTCAAAACTGTTTGTAAGATGTCAAGTTTCAACTGTGAGTGTCATCAAAAAGTTCTTTTTGTTTCATCTGTTTGTAGACATTGCCATGTCTAGTTTCAAGTTTGTAAACATCATGTTTGAGTAACATTCATTGTAAGTTAGGCCACGAGATTTCTGAAAAGCTTCGTAATAATATACACTTATCATGAGCACTTAATTATAAAGCTTTAACCTTTGCGGATAGCCGAGCTACACGTCTTCAGTTTACCATATCTAAACGATACACCGATCAAGTGTACGAGTAACAACAAAATAAGCACCAGTTATGTTGCGGTGAGGTTTGTTAAACCTAACGGTACCGTCCTTTCAAGTCGAGCTTACATAAAGTAACTAATATAATCAAGCTAAGGGATTTTTGATCTGAACTCATATGTATATTCTGGTAAGTTACTCATGCCTAATATGTAAAACATTCGTAAAAACAGTTTAAGAAATAGTTTCAAAAGCAGCATGTATCTCATCCCAAAAATGTTAATGAAAAAAGGACTGTAGACTTACTCAACTTTATGTTGATCCGTTTTGCATGTTTTATCTCAGGTATTAGTTGCTTCCGCTATAGAATATTGCTGTTATGTAGAAGTTAAGCCAAGCATTGGGACCAGAGTTAATACACCGTTAGTGGATTCTGACGGGGTATTACATTTGGTATCAGAGCTTTGGCTATAGGAAACTAGGATACATTAGTGTGTCTAACCGTAGGGTGCATTAGTGGATCTAGTCTATAGCCGTGTACTTAGAATGACTGTTATATGCCATGCTTGCACTGTTTGCTCTACTATGCTACACGTAGGGCTACATATTATATATCACATGCATATACGCATCTATACCCATAATGATATGGACTTGGACTAGATATATGATATCACGAATCACATACGTACACACGACGCGATACTTAAGAGAATTAAGTTGACTACGCTATCTTGAACTTATGGAGTAATGCCGAATGGATATGTGAGATAGCGTAATGTAATGACTGGGATTAAATTACGGTAACTCATATAGAAGCTTCAACATCGCAAAATAAGGAATTGGGAGCGAGTCAAGTAGGTTACTAGGATAAACATCGTTTAGAACATGAACCGTATAATCTTAAATATGTGTAGAAGTTTACACTGTGCGAATTAATTGCTATTATAACCTATAAGAAGCGTGTAATCACGTCACAACTCGTCACTACTTGACACTGTCCATCACCACCGAACACTACTTAACACTACGAAGACACTGCTTGGAACATACTCATCATCTCATACCACTACTTATCGTTGCTTACTACTACACAACGCCGCCTCTCACTGCTAGTCTCGACCGATCACCTACTTCTCACTGCTTGTAATCACTAGTTACTACTTGATGCCACCCATTGCTACTTACCATTACTAAATACTGCTCATCACTACTAGAACCTCCACGATTTAATACTAGCTACTATGCATCATGACTCATTTCTGATATATTTTTAGAGGATGATTTCCTTGTAACAGCCTGCGAAATCCGTAGTAGATATTGTCTAATTAACGTCCGACTTTCCTATCATTCAGCCACCCGCGGCTTCACGATTTTGCCTTCCAATAGGAGTCTACTAGAAGAGGTATTCACACCTTCCTTCATAAAGGTTATTTCATTCTTCTCCCCTACCGATGTGGGCAAGTCTGATAACTCACCCTGCTTTCAACATCAACTTCAATAAAGTTTGTCACGAATTCGTTCTTATTTAACAATCATAATGTTTATATACTCTCAACACCGGTGCCGATAGAAGCTTGGTCAATAAAGAATCCCGTCCCAACATTTAGAATCCAGTATCTGCCTTAGACAACGTAAACTCTATGGAACTATCAACTGGGAAGAAAACGCATAAAGATTGATGTAATTTTGGTTTAAGGAGGTCATGCTTTAAGAATTTTGATCGTACACTCCCATCATAAACTTCTCTCACCCGAAACTCACCCCAAACTTTAATCAACGATCCTTCGAAAATTATAAGCTAAGACCCATACCGTTAAGCTCATAACAACTTTCCGGACCGAACAGTACTCTTTCCGATGATTGGCGAGTCATTACAATAGAAATCTATTTGAGTAATGTTTGGAGTTAAATCATTTTACTTGGACTACCATATTTCTTTTTATTTGACCTTGTGGTTGGAATGGACTGGTTATCTAACGACACAACCGAGGTTGTTGCGACCAGAAGGCCATTCGAATTCCTTTTACCGAATACGAATCAATGATGGTGTATGGAGAGAAGATCAGTACACCGTTGCGTTACATTAATTGCTCGAAGGTCCAGAAGTACATGAGATAAGGATGTCTCGCAATTCTGGCACATGTGAGCAAAGTTGAATCAGCAGTTAAGAGACCCGAATATGTCCCAACCGTTAGAAATTTTCCTTAAGGTCCTTCAGAGAGAATTTCTTGTCTTCCACCGCATAGAGACGTAGAATTTCAGATTGACTTAATGCCGGGAGTGGCGCCTGTAGCACGTGCACCGAATAGGCTTGCACCTTCAGAATTGAAAGAGTTGTCTAGTCAGTTATGAGAGCTTTTTGACAAGGACTCATTCGATTGGGTTCTTCGCCATGGGGAGCTCCAGTTCTTTTTGTAAAGAAGAAGGAAGGATCTATGAGACTATAACACCCCGCCAAATTACCATCTGACGGCGTGTTAATTCCGGTCCCACAGTTAACAGTTACGCCCTCTATATGAGACGTATAAAGCAATCGCATTTAATTTTATTTAAAATATTAGCTTTCAAAAACATAAGCCAATAATCCCAAAATAGAAACACTGTTGTGATCGTAACCACAAGCCAACAGTATTTAAACAGTATAAAAGTTTTAAATGCGAAAGTAAATAATGTTCTTTAAAACCAAATGCTAACTCCATGGCCAGTCATACAGCAAACACAGCGGAAGCATACCTCTTAAGGACCTGAGAATAACAACACACAAAAACAGGTCAACAAATAATGTTGGTGAATCTACAGGTTTAAAGTAATGTAACAGTATCTGAAAAATAGTTATCAGAAAAATAGTTTGATTTCCTTGACCATGAGATTCTATCGCTTGCATAAACCGAGCACCTGAATACTAGCAATGACCCGAGTATAGAAACCACTACACCCGACCTTACCTCGTAAAATGTTATACACTTGTTCAAATGTATTTAATGTTCAAAGTAAATGCACCACTGTTTTTATAGCGGGTGAGGTTGTCAACCTAACGGATCCGTCCATCTAAATTGTGCTTACACCGATGGTATTAAAAGTATTCAAGCTAGAGGCTTTTTGAACAAACTCATTATGCATATGTGTAGTACTCATGTCAATATAAAAGTATTTGAAAATGTAATTATAACAGCGTGTATTCTCATCCCTGAAAACATGTAAAAAGCGGGACTGTAGACTCACCTTTGAATAAGCTCGGAATGAAAGACAAATGACTTGTACGGTTTAGACCCGAGTAATGTAACCTAAGTATACGTATGTAGGTTGGTCAATATATATATCTTATATAAGTGTGGTTTCATAGTGTACGTTGTCTTATTGCTCGACTCGACGCGTCTCAATGTAAAAGTCAACTATATCATGCAAGTCAAACAAAGTCAACCGAAGTCAAACCAAAAGTCAAACTTGGTCAAAGTAGTCAACTAAAGTCAAAATTAGTAGGTTCATGTCAAATATTGGTCAATAAGTCAAACCTAAGTCAAACAATACGTTTTAGGTCATGAATGATCATTTTCACAATTTCAGTTTATCGTCATGCACAAAATTTATGAACACGTAGCATACTTAGCACATTATATCATAGTACAAAATTCACGTAAATATGAAAAACTATAGATAATAAATGTACTTAAAATCTATTCCAAAAAGTCTGGCCAGGGACTCATACAACAATTAAAAGTCTGCAATCAGAAGGGATACATTTGGGGTTTGCCAAGTCAGTTTCTGACCGCGCACTGATCTCATTTTGGCTATAACCGAAGTTAGGAACATGAAATTAATACAAGACCAGTGGCCATAGTTCAAAGACAAATCAAAGTAACACATATCAAAAATCTAGCAAGTTTTGTTTAGCCAATTGGTACAGTTTATTCGTGCAAGTTGAACATTCAGTTTTCAGCTCAAATCAGAATTCACATAAAGTATGGCTCTATTGTGCCCAATGAATAAGATTTCAGAGATTGACATAAACTAACAATAAGTCACATATCATGTTAAGTTTCATTTACCAGAAGCATACATGCTCAATCAATATATAAAATCCACAGAGTACAAAACCGTGATCAATTTACAGATTCGATTCTCATTTAGTTAGTCACATTCGCATACGATTATCTGAAGATATAGATACAATTAGCCTATGATATCTACATGAAAGATGAAGTAATTTTTTTCTACTTTTCAAATATGCAAAGCTATAATCACAGAAGTTAACATATTTTATTATACAAGGTTATTTTCATGCAAGTGCTGTATAAAACTACATTTACACTAATTCTAGCATATCTCGGGCTATACATAAGCAAATAACATGATATCATAGTCTAACTTGAGTGTTTTTAAATTATATTTCCAGTGGTATAAGTCTCACATGCCAATTCGTTTTCTATCAATACCAAATTTCTGATCAAGCAACAAAAACACAACGATAATTCAAATCGCCATAACTCAATCATACGGAAACGAAATCAAGCGAATCCAAAGCCTAAACTCAATAGTTTTTCGCAAGGAATCTAATTATAACATAATAATTAGCATTTGAAAAACTTAATTTTTCTAATCAAACAAATACAAATTCATTTTTAAACCCTAGCGCTTCAAACAATCAAAATAACGATTACAATTAACACGTACGCGTATAGACTTGAGCAATTGACAACATAACTATGAAACTTTATAAAAATAAGATTTTTAAGAATTAGGGTTCATGTAAATATACCTTAGATCAACAATCAAAGCACACCAATACGTAGAGGATAACGCGAATTGCAACTTTTGTTCTTGAGGTTTAATCAAAAATTAAGTTTGAGTGTGTGTGTGTGTGTGTTGGGCGACGGCCAAGAGGGAGGGAGAAGGAGGGATCGACCAAAAAAAATAAATGGGGAATGATATGTGCAATTAGGGTATTACTAAGTATATATATTAAGCCCTAATATAAATAAATGCACATAAGTCCCTCAACAATTAACAAAAATTAAAATATAAGGGGGAGGAGAGGGGGTTCGGCCGAATGGGGCCCTCATGGGGTTCCCGAGCTCTCGTTTTGCAATCTCGTGTAATCGTGGTCCATTTTAAGTGCCGTTTAGTCGTACCGAAGGCCCGGAACGCTAACCCGATCGTTAAACGCAACCAATTGTCTAATTTATTAAAAACCCAATAAATTAAATATTTTAAAAAGTTAATAATTAATAAAATTAATTATTAAAATAAACCCGAGCGTTTCGTTGCTCAAAAAGCTTTTATCAAAATCGTATCGTTTTTATCGTATTCCATTATCCGAAATATTTATTTGAATTAATATCAACCCATATCAATTATTAAAACCCTCCGAAGATCAAGTACGCATTTAATAAACGTAAACACATAAAAGTTAAATAATCGCCGTTAAATAAACTAACGGAAGGTTAACGAAAGTAACGGAAAAATCAGGGTTGTTACAGAGACTCTGTATCGATTACAGGGAATTGAATAAGCTAACTATCAAGAATAGATATCCGTTACTGCGGATTGATGATTTGTTTGATCAATTGCAAGGATCAGCATGTTACTCTAAGATCGATCTAAGGTCAGGTTATCATCAGATGAGAGTAAAGGAGATAGATATACCGAAGACAGCGTTTAGGACACGCTATGGACATCACGAGTTCACAGTAATGCCGTTTGGATTGACGAACACACCGGCTGTGTTCATGGATCTCATGATTTGTGTGTGTAAGTAATATCTGGACAAGTTTGTTATTGTGTTTATTGATGATATTCTGGTATATTCTAAGAACGAGGAAGACCATGAACAACATCTCCGTGTAATACTAGAGATGCTCAGGAAGGAGCAGATGTATGTGAAGTTTTCAAAGTATGACTTTTGGTTACAAGAAGCTCAATTTTTGGGTCATATTGTAGGTATCAATGGTATTTGAGTTGACACTACGAAGATAGAAATGGTCAAGAAGTGGGAGACTCCTAAGTCGCCAACTCATGTTTGGCAATTCTTAGGTCTTGTCGGTTATTATAGAAGATTCATTGAGGAATTTTCTAATATTGCCCGGCCGTTGACAACAATGACTCACAAGGGTAAAAAGTATGAGTGGACTAAGCAACATGAGTCTGCATTTTAGTTGTTATAACAGAAATTGACTACTACTCCGATTTCATCCGTACCCGAAAGAAATGAAGATTTCGTGATTTACTGTGATGTTTCACGACAGGGTTTTGGTTGCGTGTTGATGCAACGGAAGAAAGTGATTACCTATGGATCACGACAACTAAAGTACATGACCAGAAGTATACAACGCATGATTTAGAACTTGGTGCCGTGGTCTTTACACTGAAGATGTGGAGATACTATTTGTATGGTACGAAGTTCACTGTATTCACCGATCACAAGAGCTTACAACATATTTTCGACCAGAAACAGCTTAATATGAGACAGAGACGTTGGATAGAGTTATTGAATGACTACGACTGTGACATTTGCTATCATCTTGGCAAGGCTAATGTGGTTGAAGATACCTTAAGTAGGAAGGAAAAGATTAAACCTATTCGAGTTAGAGCATTGAATATGACTATTCGAAGGACCCTTACTTCTCAGATACACGATGCACAACTAGAGGCGTTAAAGGAAGAGAACGTTGCTACCGAATCACTTCGAGGAATTGATAAGAAGTTTGTTATTAGAGAAGATGGAACCCGATATTTCATCGACAGAATATGGGTACCAAAGTTTAGCGGATTAAGGGAACTAGTGCTAGATGAGGCACATAAGACAAGGTATTCTATTCATCCTAGATCCGACCAGATGTACCAAGAACTTAAGGCACTGTACTGATGGCCTAATATGAAAGCAGATATAGCAACCTATGTTAGTAAGTGCTCAATGCGTGCTTAAGTAGAAGCAGAGCATCAAAAGCCGTCAGGGCTATTGGCACAGTCAGAGATTCCCCAGTGGAAATGGGAATGTATTACCAGGGATTTTATTACTAAGTTACCCAAGACTGTGGGAGGTTATGATACGATTTGGGTTATCGTTGATCTTCTCACAAAGTCAGCTCATTTTCTACCGATTAAGGAAACGGATAAGATGGAGAAGTTGGCACAGATCCATATAAGGAGGTGGTTTCCTGACATGGAGTGCCGATATCCATTATTTCTGACAGAGGCAGTAGATTTACATCTAGATTCTAGAAAGCATTGCAAGAGGCAATGGGAACTCGTTTAGATATGAGTACAACATATCACCCGCAAACCGATGGACAAAGCGAGAGAACCATCCAAATATTAGAAGGCATGTTGAGAGCATGTGTTATCGATTTTGGAATCGGATGGGATAGACATCTACCATTAGCAGAGTTTTCCTATAACAATAGTTATCACGCAAGTATAAAGGCAGCGCCTTTCGAAGCACTGTAAGGCAGAAAGTGCAGATCACCCGTATGTTGGACTGAGCTAGGAGATAGTCAATTGACTGATCCTAAGATTGTACACGAAATGACTGAGAAGATCGCACAGATACAAGAGAGATTGAAAATAGCGCGAGATCATCAGAAGATTTAGGTCGATATTAGAAGGAAAGATTTGGAATTTCAGGTTGGAGATAAAGTTATGCTCAAAGTATCACCCTGGAAGGGTGTAGTGCGCTTTGACAAAAGAGGAAAGTTAAGTCCGAATTATATTGGACCGGTAGCGTATAGACTGAAACTACCGCAAGAACTTAGTGATATTCACGACACTTTTCATGTTTCCAATTTAAAGAAATGCTTATCCGATGAAAGTTTGGTGATTCCTTTAGACGAAGTACAAGTTGATCCTAAGCTTAATTTCGTTGAAGAACCTGTAGAGATTATGGATCGCGAGGTTAAACAACTAAAGCAAAGCAGAATTCAAATCGTTAAAGTTAGATGGAACGCCCGTAGAGGACTAGAATTCACGTGGGAGCGTGAAGAGCAGATAAGACAAAAGTATACGCAACTGTTTTCCGAGGAGACGGCTACGGCGGACGTGCACTAAAATTTCGGGACGAAATTTTTCATAACAGGTGGGTAATGTAACAACCCAACTTTTTCCGTTTACTATCGTTACTTGTCCGTTATGTATTTAACGATGTTTATTTAGACTTTGTGTGTTTAATAAGACTAAATGCATATTTGATCCTAGTGGATTACTTGAATTAATATGTTATATTAATTTATGGATTTATTTCAGATAGCGAAATAATTAGAAAACGTTACGATTAACTTAATCGCCTAGAAAGCTTTTCAGTTTACGGAACTCAGAAAAACGACAAAATAATTATTTTAAATAATTATTGACTTTACGAAAATTATTTTTAATTTATTATTTATTTAATGAATTAAACTCGGTGATTGCGTTTCAACGACTAGTTGACGTTACGGAGACCCGGTACGGTTAACGGCACTCGAAACGGACCATGCGCGTACCAAGAGTTAAGCAAAAACGAGCCTGAGACCCAATGATAGGGCTATTCGGCCGACCACCCCCAGCCCCTTTGTGTTTCTATTTTAGACTCATGCTTGCTAGTATTGGACTTTAATTATTTAATTTGAGGCCCTAACCCGATATATAAAAGGCTAGATCACTTGAGAAACCCTCATTCTTATTTTTTTGGCCGATTTTCTTCTCCCCTCTCCCCCTTGGAACCGTCGGCCACCATCACACCACCACCACACTCAAAACTCAAAATTAGATCAAACCCCGTGCACGAACGTTGTTCCTTGTGTCGTTCCCTACGCGTACGTACTAGCAATTAGTGATTTTAAGGTATAACTAGTGTAGTGACCCGAACTTTTCCATGTTTATATATATATTAAATGAAATTGTTATTTACATGATTAAGTGTTTCCAACATGTTAAGCAATCAAACTTGTTAAGACTTGATTAATTGAAATAGGTTTCATATAGACAATTGACCACCCAAGTTGACCGGTGATTCACGAACGTTAAAACTTGTAAAAACTATACGATGACATATATATGGTTATATATATAGTTAACATGATTTTATTATAAGTATGTATCTCATTAGGTATTTTAACAATGAGTTATATACATAAAAATGAGACTATTAATTTAAGAAACTCGAAAACGATATATATAACGATTATCGTTATAACAACGTCTTACTAGGTACATATGAATCATATTAAGATATTGATACACTTGGTTAATTATGTTAAATGATAAGTAAATATATTATTAAGTGTATTAACAATGAAATACATATGTAAAAATAAGACTACTAACTTAATGATTTCGAAACGAGACATATATGTAACGATTATCGTTGTAACGGCATTTAACTGTATATATATCATACTAAGATATATTATATATCATAATATCAAGATAATATAACAATTTAACATCTCATTTGTTATAATAAATAATGGGTTAACAACATTAAACAAGATCGTTAACCTAAAGGTTTCAAAACAACATTTACATGTAACGACTAACGATGACTTAACGACTCAGTTAAAATGTATATACATGTAGTGTTTTAATATGTATTCATACACTTTTGAAAGACTTCAAGACACTTATAAAAATACTTCTACTTAACAAAAATGCTTACAATTACATCCTCGTTCAGTTTCATCAACAATTCTACTCGTATGCACCCGTATTCATACTTGTACAATACACAGCTTTTAGATGTATGTACTATTGGTATATACACTCCAATGATCAGATCTTAGCAGCCCATGTGAGTCACCTAACACATGTGGGAACCATCATTTGGCAACTAGCATGAAATATCTCATAAAATTACAAAAACATGAGTAATCATTCATGACTTATTTACATGAAAACAAAATTACATATCCTTTATATCTAATCCATACACCAACGACCAAAAACACCTACAAACACTTTCATTCTTCAATTTTCTTCATCTAATTGATCTCTCTCAAGTTCTATCTTCAAGTTCAAAGTGTTCTTCATAAATTCCAAAAGTTCTAGTTTCATAAAATCAAGAATACTTCCAAGATTGCAAGTTTACTTCCAAGTTTTCTAAATCCATTCCAAGTAATCATCCAAGATCAAGGAACCTTTGTTACTTACAGTAGGTTATCTTTCTAATACAAGGTAATAATCATATTCAAACTTTAATTCAATTTCTATAACTATAACAATCTTATTTCGAGTGAAAATCTTACTTGAAATTGTTTTCGTGTCATGATTCTGCTTCAAGAACTTTCAAGCCATCCAAGGATCCTTTGAAGCTAGATCTATTTTTCTCATTTTCAGTAGGTTTATCCAAGGAACTTGAGGTAGTAATGATGTTCATAACATCATTCTATTCATACATATAAAGCTATCTTATTCGAAGGTTTAAACTTGTAATCACTAGAACATAGTTTAGTTAATTCTAAACTTGTTCACAAATAAAAGTTAATCCTTCTAACTTGACTTTTAAAATCAACTATACACATGATCTATATCTATATGATATGCTAACTTAATGATTTAAAACCTGGAAACACGAAAAACACCGTAAAACCGGATTTACGCCGTCGTAGTAACACCGCGGGCTGTTTTGGGTTAGTTAATTAAAAACTATGATAAACTTTGATTTAAAAGTTGTTATTTTGGGAAAATTATTTTTATTATAAACATGAAACTATATCCAAAAATTATGGTCAAACTCAAAGTGGAAGTATGTTTTCTAAAATGGTCATCTAGACGTCGTTCTTTCGACTGAAATGACTACCTTTACAAAAACGACTTGTAACTTATTTTTCCGACTATAAACCTATACTTTTTCTGTTTAGATTCATAAAATAGAGTTAAATATGAAACCATAGCAATTTGATTCACTCAAAACGGATTTAAAATGAAGAAGTTATGGGTAAAACAAGATTGGATAATTTTTCTCATTTTAGCTACGTGAAAATTGGTAACAAATCTATTCCAACCATAACTTAATCAACTTTTATTGTATATTATGTAATCTTGAGATACCATAGACACGTATACAATGTTTCGACCTATCATGTCGACACATCTATATATATTTCGGAACAACCATAGACACTCTATATGTGAATGTTGGAGTTAGCTATACAGGGTTGAGGTTGATTCCAAAATATATATAGTTTGAGTTGTGATCAATACTGAGATACGTATACACTGGGTCGTGGATTAATTCAAGATAATATTTATCGATTTATTTCTGTACATCTAACTGTGGACAACTAGTTGTAGGTTACTAACGAGGACAGCTGACTTAATAAACTTAAAACATCAAAATATATTAAAAGTGTTGTAAATATATTTTGAACATACTTTGATATATATGTATATATTGTTAAAGGTTCGTGAATCAACCAGTGGCCAAGTCTTACTTCTCGACGAAGTAAAAATCTGTGAAAGTGAGTTATAGTCCCACTTTTAAAATCTAATATTTTTGGGATGAGAATACATGCAGGTTTTATAAATGATTTACAAAATAGACACAAGTACGTGAAACTACATTCTATGGTTGAATTATCGAAATCGAATATGCCCCCTTTTATTAAGTCTGGTAATCTAGGAATTAGGGAACAGACACCCTAATTGACGCGAATCCTAAAGATAGATCTATTGGGCCTAACAAACCCCATCCAAAGTACCGGATGCTTTAGTACTTAGAAATTTATATCATATCTGAAGGGTGTCCCGGAATGATGGGGATATTCTTATATATGCATCTTGTTAATGTCGGTTACCAGGTGTTCACCATATGAATGATTTTTATCTCTATGTATGGGATGTGTATTGAAATATGAAATCTTGTGGTCTATTGTTACGATTTGATATATATAGGTTAAACCTATTACTCACCAACATTTTTGTTGACGTTTAAAACATGTTTATTCTCAGGTGAATACTAAGAGCTTCCGCTGTTGCATACTAAAATAAGGATAAGATTTGGAGTCCATGTTTGTATGATATTGTGTAAAAACTGCATTCAAGAAACTGATTTCGATGTAACATATTTGTATTGTAAACCATTATGTAATGGTCGTGTGTAAACATGATATTTTAGATTATCATTATTTGATAATCTACGTAAAGCTTTTAAACCTTTATTTATGAAATAAAGGTTATGGTTTGTTTTAAAAATGAATGCAGTCTTTGAAAAACGTCTCATATAGAGGTCAAAACCTCGCAACGAAATCAATTAATATGGAACGTTTTTAATCAATAAGAACGGGACATTTCAGTTGGTATCCGAGCGTTGGTCTTAGAGAACCAGAAAATTTGCATTAGTATGTCTTATCGAGTTTGTTAGGATGCATTAGTGAGTCTGGACTTCGACCGTGTTTTCTTTAAAAATGATTGCTTAACATTTTTGTTGGAAACTATATATTATTAACATGTATATATTATGTGATATATTAATCTCTTAACATGTTTGATATTGTGTGATAGATGTCTACCTCTAGAACAAATCCCATTGACTCACCTAATAATAACGAAGAGTCGAATATATATTGGACTGATTCACAAGTTCCCGAAGAAGAACCGGAAGAAGAATCAGAACCGGAAGAAGAATCAGAACTGGAAGAGGAGGAACCGGAGGAGGAAATAGAACCGGTGGGGGAAATAATAAAACGGTTAAGTAAAAGAAAATCCTCAACCAACCGACCAAGGTTAATTATGGTCAATGGTGTTTCCGCCAAGGAAGCAAAATATTGGGAGGATTACCAATTCTCCGATGAATCGGATTCCGACGAGAATTCCGATGATGTTATAGAAATTACCCCAACTGAATTTAAAAAGGCAAAAGAAAATAATAAGGGAAAGGGCATAAAAATAGAGAAATCTAATTCCAACCCCGATGAACTTTATATGTATCGTCAACCCCCGAAGCCCTTAAGTTGTAACAATGACCCGGGAACCTCTAAACCACCAAGTTTTTCTAAACCGTTGTGGAAAACGACAGCTCGTATTAGGGGAACATCATATATCCCTAGAAACTTGGCAAAACAAACCAAAACCGAAGAAGAAGAAACGAGCGAGTCGGAATAAGATAGTTGTATTCGTGTGGTGTAATATATGTAATATAGTGTGCTTATGCTTTATGATATATGTAAAAATTGCTTGTATTAATAAGTATTTTTTTTATGAATCTAACTCTTGTCTATTTTACAGTATAAAAACACAAAATGGATAGACAACCCAATATTTTAAGAGACCTACCCGGAGACATGATTGATGAAATCTTGTCTAGAGTCGGTCAGAATTCTTCGGCACAACTATTTACGGCGAAATCAGTTTGTAAGACATTCGAAGAACGTTCCAAGAATGTCTTGGTTTATAAGAGACGTTCGTTTGAAAGATGGGGGATATTACATTGGGAAACCCATAAGTTACGATGTGTTTACTTTGACGCATATATTGCGGGGAACCCAAATGCTATTTTACGCAACGGGTTAAGAAATTATTTTGACTCAATGTATCCGAATATAGGACTTCATGATTTAGAAAAAGCGGCTAACATGCAACATAAAGAAGCATGCTATGCTTACGGGTTAGTAATGTTCGCTTCTCACCAAAGTGAGAAAAAGAACATCGGGCTACAACTATTAAACAAAACGTTTCCACAAGTGGCGGAGTCGGTAATTGGGGTAAGAAATGAGGTTTTTAGGTTATTATGAGACTGTTGGTCATTACATAACCCTCGTCCCTTTGACGACGTTACAACACGCTGTCTTATCAACGGCCATAACGGTTATGTTCCACAAGACCAAGGATGGGAAGTAGTCCTAGTAAAACCAGAATGCATGACTTGTTTCTGGACGTATGAATTACGTGTCTTTATTGCCTTTGCTGAACGACTTGTGTACTAGCTAGAATTATCTTCACAACTATCTTGTATCAAAGTTATTGTGTGCTATATATCATGCTTTATGTAAAATAAGCGGTATTGTAAGTTTGTAAAATATTGTATAAAAGTTTGAACGTGAAATATTATTATAATCAGTTTTTCATATAGAATTGTAGTAGTTGAATTGTATATTAGCTACTAAGTATGAACTTAACGGGTAGGAACTACCCGAATTTAAACTTATAAAATGCTAATATGAAGAAAAAGCTTTTATAAATGAGTTCATATTATGCTACGAAATACTATTAACTACTCTTAATATTCTGTATGATTAACTTGTTCCATTTGACTATTTTGAAGGAAATGGCACCGACTACTCGACACACCGTGAATATGAATGAAGAGGAATTCTGTACTTTTCTAGCTTCAAACATAGCCGCAGTACAGGCTGTGCTACATACCAACAATAACCTTGGATCTAGCAGTACAGGAAATCGTGTAGGATGCACCTACAAAGAATTCACTGCCTGCAAACCTTTAGAATTTGATGGAACCGAAGGACCGATCGGATTGAAACGGTGGACCGAGAAGGTCGAATCGATGTTTGCCATAAGTAAGTGTACTGAAGAGGACAAAGTGAAGTACGCTACGCATACCTTCACAGGTTCTGCGTTAACATGGTGGAATACCTATCTAGAGCAAGTGGGACAAGATGATGCGTACGCACTACCGTGGTCAGCATTCAAGCACTTGATGAACGAGAAGTACCATCCCAGAACCGAGGTCAATAAGCTCAAGACAGAACTTAGAGGGTTACGAACCCAAGGATTTGATATTACCACGTATGAAAGACAATTCAAAGAATTGTGCCTATTGTGTCCGGGAGCGTTCGAAGATGAGGAAGAGAAGATCCACGCGTTTGTGAAAGGATTACCGGAAAGAATCCAAGAAGATATAAGTTCACACGAGCCCACCTCCATACAACAGGCATGTAGAATGGCTCACAAACTAGTGAACCAGATTGAGGAAAGAATTAAAGAACAGACGGCTGAAGAGGCCAATGTAAAGCAAGTCAAAAGAAAGTGGGAGGAAAACGGTGATAAGAATCACCAATACAACAACAACAGCAATTACAATAATAATCGCAACAATTATCCCAACAATCGCAACATCAATTGCAACTACAACAAACGGCCCAACAACAACAACAACAACAACAACAACAGTAACTACAACAATCGTCCTAACGACAATAACAACTGCAACAACAACAACAATCAGAAGCAGCTATGCCAAAGGTGTGAAAAGTATCACTCGGGGTTCTGCACCAAATTTTGCAACAAGTGTAAAAGAAATGGTCATAGCGCGGCGAAGTGTGAGGTCTACGGACCAGGGGTTAACAGAACGAAAGGAACAAATGGTGTCGGAACGAGTAATGGCGGAGCAAGTAGTGTCGGAGCAAGTTATGCCAATGTAGTTTGTTATAAATGTGAAAAACTGGGCCACATTATTAGAAATTTCCAGAACCAGGAGAACACGAATGGACAAGGCCGCGGAAGAGTTTTCAATATTAATGCGGCAGAGGCACAGGAAGACCCGGAGCTTGTTACGGGTACGTTTCTTATTGACAATAAATCTGCTTACGTTTTATTTGATTCGGGTGCGGATAGAAGCTATATGAGTAGAGATTTTTGTGCTAAATTAAGTTGTCCATTGATGCCGTTGGATTGTAAATTTTTACTCGAATTAGCAAACGGTAAATTAATTTCAGCAGATAATATATGCCGGAATCGAGAAATTAAACTGGGTAGCGAAATATTTAAGATTGATTTTATACCAGTAGAGTTAGGGAGTTTTGATGTAATAGTTGGCATGGACTGGCTGAAGAAGGTGAAAGCAGAGATCGTATGTTATAAAAATGCAATTCGCATTGTACGAGAAGAAGGAGAACCCTTAATGGTGTACGGAGAAAAGGGAAACATGAAGCTACATCTTATTAGTAATTTGAAGGCACAAAAACTAATAAGAAAAGGTTGCTATGCTGTTCTAGCACACGTCGAGAAAGTACAAACTGAAGAAAAGAGCATCAATGATGTTCCCGTCGCAAAAGAATTTCCCTATGTATTTCCGAAAGAATTACCGGGACTACCTCCACATCGATCTGTTGAATTTCAAATAGATCTTGTACCAGGAGCTGCACCAATAGCTCGTGCTCCTTATAGACTCGCACCCAGCGAGATGAAAGAACTGAAAAGCCAACTGCAAGAACTATTAGAATGTGGTTTCATTCGACCAAGCACATCACCATGGGGAGCTCCTGTTTTGTTTGTCAAGAAGAAGGATGGTACATTTAGGTTGTGTATTGACAACAGAGAGTTGAACAAACTTACCATCAAAAACCGTTATCCACTGCCGAGAATTGACGACTTATTTGATCAACTACAAGGCTCGTCGGTTTATTCGAAGATCGATTTACGTTCTGGATATCATCAAATGCGAGTAAAGGAGGATGATATTCCAAAAACTGCTTTTAGGACGCGTTATGGTCATTACGAGTTTATGGTTATGCCGTTTGGATTGACTAACGCACCAGCTGTGTTCATGGACCTTATGAACCGAGTGTGTGGGCCATATCTTGACAAGTTTGTCATTGTTTTCATCGATGACATACTTATTTACTCAAAGAATGATCAAGAGCACGAAGAACATTTGAGAAAAGTGCTAGAAGTATTGAGGAAAGAAAAATTGTACGCTAAGTTTTCAAAGTGTGCATTTTGGTTGGAAGAAGTTCAATTCCTCGGTCACATAGTGAACAAAGAAGGTATCCAGGTGGACCCGACAAAGATCGAAACCGTTGAAAAGTGGGAAACCCCAAAAACTCCGAAGCATATACGTCAATTTTTAGGATTGGCTGGTTACTACAGAAGATTCATCCAAGATTTCTCCAAAATAGCAAAACCCTTGACTGCATTAACGCATAAAGGGAAGAAATTTGAATGGAAGGATGAACAAGAGAAGGCGTTTCAATTATTGAAGAAAAAGCTAACTACGGCACCTATATTATCATTACCTGAAGGGAATGATGATTTTGTGATTTATTGTGACGCATCAAAGCAAGGTCTCGGTTGTGTATTAATGCAACAGACGAAGGTGATTGCTTATGCGTCTAGACAATTGAAGATTCACGAGCAAAATTATACGACTCATGATTTGGAATTAGGCGCGGTTGTTTTTGCATTAAAGACTTGGAGGCACTACTTATATGGGGTCAAAAGTATTATATATACCGACCACAAAAGTCTTCAACACATATTTAATCAGAAACAACTGAATATGAGGCAGCGTAGGTGGATTGAATTGTTGAATGATTACAACTTTGAGATTCGTTACCACCCGGGGAAGGCAAATGTGGTAGCCGACGCCTTGAGCAGAAAGGACAGAGAACCCATTCGAGTAAAATCTATGAATATAATGATTCACACTAACCTTACTACTCAAATAAAGGAGGCGCAACAAGGAGTTTTAAAAGAGGGAAATTTAAAGGATGAAATACCCAAAGGATCGGAGAAGCATCTTAATATTCGGGAAGACGGAACCCGGTATAGGGCTGAAAGAATTTGGGTACCAAAATTTGGAGATATGAGAGAAATGGTACTTAGAGAAGCTCATAAAACCAGATACTCAATACATCCTAGAACGGGTAAGATGTACAAGGATCTTAAGAAACATTTTTGGTGGCCAGGTATGAAAGCCGATATTGCTAAATATGTAGGAGAATGTTTGACGTGTTCTATGGTCAAAGCTGAACATCAGAAACCATCAGGTCTACTACAACAACCTGAAATCCCGGAATGGAAATGGGAAAACATTACCATGGATTTCATTACTAAATTGCCAAGGACTGCAAGTGGTTATGATACTATTTGGGTAATAGTTGATCGTCTCACCAAGTCAGCACACTTCCTGCCAATAAGAGAAGATGACAAGATGGAAAAGTTAGCACGACCGTAATTGAAGAAAGTCGTCTCCAGACATGGAATACCAATCTCTATTATCTCTGATAGGGATGGCAGATTTATTTCAAGATTCTGGCAGACATTACAGCAAGCATTTGGAACTCGTCTAGACATGAGTACTGCCTATCATCCATAAACTAATGGGCAGAGCGAAAGGACAATACAAACGCTTGAAGACATGCTACGAGCTTGTGTAATTGATTTCGGAAACAGTTGGGATCGACATCTACCGTTAGCAGAATTTTCCTACAACAACAGCTACCATTCAAGCATTGAGATGGCGCCGTTTGAAGCACTTTATGGTAGAAAGTGCAAGTCTCCGATTTGTTGGAGTGAAGTGGGGAATAGACAGATTACGGGTCCGGAGATAATACAAGAAACTACCGAGAAAATCATCCAAATTCAACAAAGATTGAAAACCGCCCAGAGTCGACAAAAGAGCTACGCGGACAGTAAAAGAAAAGATATAGAGTTTGAAATTGGAGAAATGGTCATGCTTAAGGTTTCACCTTGGAAAGGCGTTGTTCGATTTGGTAAACGGGGGAAACTAAATCCAAGGTACATTGGACCATTCAAGATTATAGATCGTGTCGGACCAGTAGCTTACCAACTGCAGCTACCTCAATAACTCGTGGCTGTACATAACACTTTCCACGTCTCAAATTTGAAGAAATGTTTTGCTAAAGAAGATCTCACTATTCCATTGGACGAAATCCAAATCAATGAAAAACTTCAATTCATTGAAGAACCCGTCGAAATAATGGATCGTGAGGTTAAGAGACTTAAACAAAACAAGATACCGATTGTTAAGGTTCGATGGAATGCTCGTAGAGGACCCGAGTTCACCTGGGAGCGTGAAGATCAGATGAAGAAGAAATACCCGCATTTATTTCCAGAAGATACGTCAACACCTCCAACTGCTTAAAATTTCGGGACGAAATTTATTTAACGGGTAGGTACTGTAGTGACCCGAACTTTTCCATGTTTATATATATATTAAATGAAATTGTTATTTACATGATTAAGTGTTTCCAACATGTTAAGCAATCAAACTTGTTAAGACTTGATTAATTGAAATAGGTTTCATTTAGACAATTGACCACCCAAGTTGACCGGTGATTCACGAACGTTAAAACTTGTAAAAACTATATGATGACCTATATATGGTTATATATATAGTTAACATGATTTTATTATAAGTATGTATCTCATTAGGTATTTTAACAATGAGTTATATACATAAAAATGAGACTATTAATTTAAGAAACTCGAAAACTATATATATAACGATTATCGTTATAACAACGTCTTACTAGGTACATATGAATCATATTAAGATATTGATACACTTGGTTAATTATGTTAAATGATAAGTAAATATATTATTAAGTGTATTAACAATGAAATACATATGTAAAAATAAGACTACTAACTTAATGATTTCGAAACGAGACATATATGTAACGATTATCGTTGTAACGGCATTTAACTGTATATATATCATACTAAGATATATTATATATCATAATATCATGATAATATAACAATTTAACATCTCATTTGTTATAATAAACAATGGGTTAACAACATTCAACAAGATCGTTAACCTAAAGGTTTCAAAACAACATTTACATGTAACGACTAACGATGACTTAACGACTCAGTTAAAATGTATATACATGTAGTGTTTTAATATGTATTCATACACTTTTGAAAGACTTCAAGACACTTATCAAAATACTTCTACTTAACAAAAATGCTTACAATTACATCCTCGTTCAGTTTCATCAACAATTCTACTCGTATGCACCCGTATTCGTACTCGTACAATACACAGCTTTTAGATGTATGTACTATTGGTATATACACTCCAATGATCAGCTCTTAGCAGCCCATGTGAGTCACCTAACACATGTGGGAACCATCATTTGGCAACTAGCATGAAATATCTCATAAAATTACAAAAATATGAGTAATCATTCATGACTTATTTACATGAAAACAAAATTACATATCCTTTATATCTAATCCATACACCAACGACCAAAAACACCTACAAACACTTTCATTCTTCAATTTTCTTCATCTAATTGATCTCTCTCAAGTTCTATCTTCAAGTTCTAAGTGTTCTTCATAAATTCCAAAAGTTCTAGTTTCATAAAATCAAGAATACTTCCAAGATTGCAAGTTTACTTCCAAGTTTTCTAAATCCATTCCAAGTAATCATCCAAGATCAAGAAACCTTTGTTACTTACAGTAGGTTATCTTTCTAATACAAGGTAATAATCATATTCAAACTTTAATTCAATTTCTATAACTATAACAATCTTATTTCGAGTGGAAATCTTACTTGAAATTGTTTTCGTGTCATGATTCTGCTTCAAGAACTTTCAAGCCATCCAAGGATCCTTTGAAGCTAGATCTATTTTTCGCATTTCCAGTAGGTTTATCCAAGGAACTTGAGGTAGTAATGATGTTCATAACATCATTCTATTCATACATATAAAGCTATCTTATTCGAAGGTTTAAACTTGTAATCACTAGAACATAGTTTAGTTAATTCTAAACTTGTTCGCAAATAAAAGTTAATCCTTCTAACTTGACTTTTAAAATCAACTATACACATGATCTATATCTATATGATATGCTAACTTAATGATTTAAAACCTGGAAACACGAAAAACACCGTAAAACCGGATTTACGCCGTCGTAGTAACACCGCGGGCTGTTTTGGGTTAGTTAATTAAAAACTATGATAAACTTTGATTTAAAAGTTGTTATTCTGGGAAAATGATTTTTATTATGAACATGAAACTATATCCAAAAATTATGGTTAAACTCAAAGTGGAAGTATGTTTTCTAAAATGGTCATCTAGACGTCGTTCTTTCGACTGAAATGACTACCTTTACAAAAACGACTTGTAACTTATTTTTCCGACTATAAAACTATAATTTTTCTGTTTAGATTCATAAAATAGAGTTCAATATGAAACCATAGCAATTTGATTCACTCAAAACGGATTTAAAATGAAGAAGTTATGGGTAAAACAAGATTGGATAATTTTTCTCATTTTAGCTACGTGAAAATTGGTAACAAATCTATTCCAACCATAACTTAATCAACTTTTATTGTATATTATGTAATCTTGAGATACCATAGACATGTATACAATGTTTCGACCTATCATGTCGACACATCTATATATATTTCGGAACAACCATAGACACTCTATATGTGAATGTTGGAGTTAGCTATACAGGGTTGAGGTTGATTCCAAAATATATATAGTTTGAGTTGTGATCAATACTGAGATACGTATACACTGGGTCGTGGATTAATTCAAGATAATATTTATCGATTTATTTCTGTACATCTAACTGTGGACAACTAGTTGTAGGTTACTAACGAGGACAGCTGACTTAATAAACTTAAAACATCAAAATATATTAAAAGTGTTGTAAATATATTTTGAACATACTTTGATATATATGTATATATTGTTATAGGTTCGTGAATCAACCAGTGGCCAAGTCTTACTTCCCGACGAAGTAAAAATCCGTGAAAGTGAGTTATAGTCCCACTTTTAAAATCTAATATTTTTGGGATGAGAATACATGCAGGTTTTATAAATGATTTACAAAATAGACACAAGTACGTGAAACTACATTATATGGTTGAATTATCGAAATCGAATATGCCCCTTTTTATTAAGTCTGGTAATCTAAGAATTAGGGAACAGACACCCTAATTGACGCGAATCCTAAAGATAGATCTATTGGGCCTAACAAACCCCATCCAAAGTACCGGATGCTTTAGTACTTCGAAATTTATATCATATCCGAAGGGTGTCCCGGAATGATGGGGATATTCTTATATATGCATCTTGTTAATGTCGGTTACCAGGTGTTCACCATATGAATGATTTTTATCTCTATGTATGGGATGTGTATTGAAATATGAAATCTTGTGGTCTATTGTTACGATTTGATATATATAGGTTAAACCCATAACTCACCAACATTTTTGTTGACGTTTAAAGCATGTTTATTCTCAGGTGAATACTAAGAGCTTCCGCTGTTGCATACTAAAATAAGGACAAGATTTGGAGTCCATGTTTGTATGATATTGTGTAAAAACTGCATTCAAGAAACTGATTTCGATGTAACATATTTGTATTGTAAACCATTATGTAATGGTCGTGTGTAAACAGGATATTTTAGATTATCATTATTTGATAATCTACGTAAAGCTTTTTAAACCTTTATTTATGAAATAAAGGTTATGGTTTGTTTTAAAAATGAATGCAGTCTTTGAAAAACTTCTCATATAGAGGTCAAAACCTCGCAACGAAATCAATTAATATGGAACGTTTTTAATCAATAAGAACGGGACATTTCAACTAGTAACCCTAATTTCTATAATTCAGATTTTTATGCAATTACATAGTGTATTAGAGTCTAGTGCTCAATTAATGG
Source organism: Rutidosis leptorrhynchoides (assembly GCF_046630445.1). Classification (NCBI taxonomy): domain Eukaryota; kingdom Viridiplantae; phylum Streptophyta; class Magnoliopsida; order Asterales; family Asteraceae; genus Rutidosis; species Rutidosis leptorrhynchoides. The sequence continues at coordinate 361,607,061 of NC_092338.1, forward strand.
TGTTTTGTGTTGTTAATTATCGTTTGATTGCTCGATTGGTGATGTTTGCATGAAAAACAAATTTGTATCTTGTAGGTCTGATAAAATTGACTTATGAACTGATCTTGTATTATGTTTAGATGGATAGATATCAAAAAGTTATTAATTTTAGACTTTGATTTTGCGTGATTTCGTTATCGTATGTTCAAGATATGCTTAATCGAAGTTTTGACTAGGTAACGCTCGTAATACGAATTTTCTGACTTGATTACTTTGTGATTTGGCTAATTAAAAGTGTATTATTGTATTTCTTACAAAAAACCATGCATGTTAGACTTAAGATTTACGTTAAACGCTTTTGTAATGCTTCCGATATGTTAAAACGAAGATTCGTATTGTTTAGTGAGCTGAAACTGATTTGAATGGTAACAAAAATTGCTAGAGTGAACTAGGTGTTGAATTAGACTTTGCTCTTCTGGAATAGTTTAGTTTATATGTTACTTGACATATTTCATTTGATGCAAACTTGCGAAAACATGATTTTCTATGAGATATATGCTCGTCTAAGTAACATGTCTGTTAGATGAACAAAACTGAAAGGTCTGTAAAGATTGATTAAACTGTACAAATTGGCTAAAGATATGTCTTTGATTATTTTATCACTAAAATTTTGGAATGTTTTGAGATGACTCCAATTGGCCGTTCATCAAAATATATATTTTCTATATTTTCTGAGAAATATTTCAAAACTGATGCGCGTGCTGAAACTAATTTAGTAAACTGTAACTAGACCCCTTCTGACTTCTGACTTTTAATTATCGTATGAGGCTTTGGCCAGACTTTTTGGAATCGATTTTAAGTATAGATGTGATCTGGAGTTGGTCATAATTTTATGAGTTATGTGCTATGAGCTATAGTTGTATCTTTCTACGATGTACGTATTTTGAAGGCACGCTTTAAACTGCGAATGTGCAATTTGCTTAACTATGAGTTGTAAAGTGATACTTGACCTAGGTTTGACATGTTGACCATGTTTGCATGACCTACTGAGATGTTTGACTTTAGTTGACCACTTTGACCGAGTTGACTTTTGGTTCGACTTTGGTTGACTTTTGTTGAGTTGCTTGGATTAGTTGACTTTTACTTGTTCGTTGAGCCAGTCTGAGCACTAGAACTTTTCGTACACTATGGGTTGACATAGTGTGACCTATATGTATACTTAAGATGACCTATTTGACTAGTTTGCGTTGTTCGGTCGTGAGTGTTCGACTACATTACGATTTTGCTAAGATATTTCAGTGCTTTTGCTAAGGTGAGTCTACAGTCCCTTTTTCATTAACATTTTTGGGATGAAATACATGCTGCTTTTGAAACTATTTCTTAAACTGTTTTTACAAATGTTTTACATATTAGGCACGTGTAACTTACCAGAATATACATATGAGTTCAGATCAAAAATCTCTTAGCTTAATTATATTAGTTACTTTATGTAAGCTCGACTTATAGGGACGGTACCGTTAGGTTTGACAAACCTCACCGCAACATAACTGGTGCTTATTTTGTTGTTACTCGTACACTTGATCGGTGTATCGCTTAGATAGGTGTAACACCCCATTTTTCAGTTACGCGTTATTTTGGACGTCATTCGAATTACAAGGCATGCAAGCATATATTTGGATCCCAAATAAAGTTTGAGTTGATGTTCTAAAACCTTACCATTGGATAGTAAATCTCATCATGTTTTCAACGATATTTGATTCATCGAAAACGGAGTTACGGTTTGAAAGTTACGACCAAAACAAGTTTCAGTTTCAGTCACAGTTCATTGGGACGCCGTCCAGCCATTTTGGACACCGTCCAAATGGCCTGACGGCTAACAGCTGCAATTTACTTGAATTAAAAGGGGTACTTTGGTCTTTTTACTTGCGAACGGATTTGTGGCTTTAATATCAGTTTTAGATCCACTTTTGGATCATTTTCACATCCATTCTCACTTACACTCCAAACCCTAGAGAGAGAAGCAAGGTTTAGAGAGGGAAAGCTCCATTGGAGAAGAAGGATGTTGATTTCGGGTTGAGGTGCAAGAGTTAATGTTGTTCACCTCGTTCACGGCTACATTTTGGTAGTGTTGGTAAGCTCTAACTCCGAATTTAATTGTTAAGATTCTTGTTCATGTTTAGGGTTTGAGCTTGTTTAGTTGTGAAACCCGTTTAGATGACGAAGTGGGTTAATTGTGACTTGTTATTTTTGATACTTGGCGAGTTTTGGGTTGGTTGACATTTTGGCCATGATTAGGCTTTGATTTTGAGTGTAATCACTTAATTTAGTGATTATGGAGGTATTGGAACCCATTTGGGTATGTTTGAAAGACTAGTTTGAATTGGATCAAAATTAGGGTTTAAGTGTCAAAATGGGTGAATTGAATTGAGTCGAATTTTAGTAATGACACTAATTTGGATTAATTGGATGTTAAACGCTTTTGTTAAGTGTTAAATGGCATTGGAAATGGTGACTACTTAAGTAGTAATCTAGTGTCGGGACCTAGGTTGGTCTAGTTTGTGTAAAGTGCAAATTGAGATGACTTGCACTTATTAGTGTGGGTTTGAATTACCACTCGAATTGGCAATTGGGTTGAGCTCATTAGGAGATAAATGGGTGGGTCAAACGAGCAAGGTGGGATCCCTCGACTAAGGGATGTGTGTGTCGAGTTCTTTTTAGAGAATTGTTATTTATGTGTATTTTGTGCCTATGCGATATAGGTAACTATTTGCTAGGATATGAGGACAGAGATCATAATACACTACTCGTGCAGACAATTCCAAGGTGAGTGGAATAATTATATATATGCATATATAGTTTATTTGCTTGCGGGCATGTGATTAGTGTTATCCGGGTATGTGGATTCACTATAGTGTTATCCGGGCGTGTGGATTCACTACTCTTTTGTGCGATGGAGACCACATGTGCGTGAAGGGCGGTTCGGTAAGTGCGGACGTCCACCTAGGGGGTTAGATGTACACTAAGGGTCTTTGTGCGAGTACCAGCTGTCATTGTGCGAGTACCGTTGTGTCTATGGTTAATCATGTTCGTGAAGGGTGGTTCGGTAAGTGCGGACGTCCACCTTGGGGTTAGTTTTTACTAACGGTCATTGTGCGAGTACCAACGATTATTGTGCGAGTACCGTTCCCATGTATGTGATAATGGTTAACCATGGTTATGCGTTGTAATGTAGCATATTATATTGTTCGAGTTATATGCTATTATTTGTGCTAGCTTGCGTATTGGAGTTTTAGCGTTATACTTTGCGATGGTATGCTAATTATATTGCTAGCGTGTATGCGGTAATTGTGCAAGTGTGTGACGACCCAAAAATTTCCGAACAAATTTAAACTTGATCTTGATATGTTTTCGACACGATACGCAAAATCTGTAATGTTGAAATCTCAAAAATTTTGAATTATGTTCATATGACCAATTACCCTTCGACTGTTCTCGACGATTCACGAACCATTAAACGAATATGATTATATATGTATATGTATATATATATATATATATATATATATATATATATATATATATATATATATATATATATATATATATATATATATATATATATATATATATATATATATATATATATATATTATAACTTGAAATGTAAACAAAATATTAGATTTAACTTTACGTAATTGTATCTGCTTCAAAATGTTTATCGATAGAATTAGAAGATAAGATCAAATGATTGAATTATCAGATACATTGAATTATGATTACAAGTCTCTGTTAAGAGGTCCACTTTGATTTAGAAAACCTTTCTTTTTTAACGGTATCCGGAATATTTGGTAAAAGTGATTTACAAAAGTGTCATTAACGAGAGTTAGTCAAAAGTTAGTAATCATTTCCTTTTAAATTTCAAAAGTGTACTTTACTTTGATTAACTCGTGTCCCTTGATAAATCAACTATTTAGTTTTCATATTAAAAAAAACATTATTTGGTAAAATAACTACTATTATTTAAAACGAGTTAAATTATATAAAACGAACTTTGAAATGTAATTGGTTTTGAAAGACTAAATATTATATCATTAGATAAATATTTCGAACATATATATTATGTACAAATTTACAATTCTAAATAAAAATATATATATTTTTTAACTTAGTCATAAAACGTCCTGATTTAAAATAATACATTTTGATAAACAACGAGTCACTGATTTATAGAAGCAGGGCCGGTCCTGAACTATATGATGCCCTGGGCAAAACAATTAGATGATGCCCCTACGTAAATAAGATGCGAGTACAAAATAAATACACCCTACTTATTAGAAACATATTTGTATACATTTTATGACTTGGAATAAAAAAAAATGAACATCTACAATATTAGTTTTTGAGAACTCGAGAGCAATGTCATTTATGAAGAGAAGTTGCATCACAGATTAAGATAATACCCTATTTATTATAATTATGATTATAATTATAATTATAAATTATAATATAATACTATAAAACATAATATATATGTAATGTGATTTAACAATGAGCTTAAAATGGAAAATGGCTGTGGACTCTAGATAAAATGTTGACCTCAAAACGGCCATTTTAAATTTTGTTTCATAAGTAGTATCGTCGTAGCTAAAAATCTGGACACATAAGAAAACTTATAAAGTATAAGGGTTAAATGGTACTTTTGTAATATATGCAAGGGTTGTAATCAAAAATTTGATAAAATAAAAGAAAATGGGTCGTCTCTTTCAATCCAGCAACATCTTCCATTATAGGACAAAATTGAGGTTCAATTTCTTTTTTTTTTTTCGTTCTAATTTCAAATTTTTTTTTTAATAAACATATTTTGCTTTAATCATAATTAAACATCAATTGATTGTTCTAATAGAACAAAAACACGACATATTTTAAGAAATTTTGAAGTTTTAAACTCTAGAAATTTGATGTTCCTGGTAGCTTGCTGCCCTGAGCGGTCGCCCATGTAGCCCATGCCCAGGACCGGCTGTGTATAGAAGCAAATGATCACAATGCTCAATTTTATAAGTTATTTTTTTTATAAGGTAATTTATTGATGAGTAAGTCAAATTATTAATAAGGGTACACGTCGCGTAACTTAAAAGGCTAGTTTTCTAAATGTACGAAAGTGCGTTCGAAAAACCGAAAGTGGTACATGAGTCGAGTGAAAATGTACGAGTCATTTGAACAAAAATTATATTTTTACCATACACGTAAATATAATATAATATATAATTAATTATATAGATTAAATACTAATTTATATATAATAATAATAAATTAGTGTCGGTAGGAAAATAGTTCGCATGGAGCATGATTGCCTGGAAAACACTATAAATGAACTAGTTCACTTTACAAATCCTACATCTTTCTAACTGATCTCTTACTTCGTACATATTAATTATTTATATTATTATTATTATTATTATTATTATTATTATTATTATTATTATTATTATTATTATTATTATTATTATTAGTAGTAGTAGTATTAGTATTATTATTATTTATACATAAAATACTACGACGAGGTCATGAGTGAATTATTTTCAAAATGAGTTTTTCGAGTAGGATAGGGCTAAGGAAATTATGGGTTATAGCTATGGAGGTGATGGGTATGGTTCATGGGTATGCTCGTGAGGTCAATTTAGTGTTTATCATCTCCGTTGCGTCTACGTACCTTTCTTGCAATATTGAATCTCAATATTGATACGTGAGTACTCATAACTTAACTTTTAATATATTATTAGTGTATCCCTGACTAGTGCTCGAGTATATAGGATTATGCATGCTTGTATTTTTGATATTGTCGTTAAATAGGTTATGTTGAATCCTGAATTAGTTACATATGCGGTTGAGATAACGTATAAGATATGCATGTCCTTGGAAAGCTAGCGAAAAATTAAGAACTTTTCATTTAGATATCGAATGGTTTTGATGAACGGATTAGAAGTTATAGTCAATTGAATTTTTGTATTATTATTAAAAAATGATTATTATTATCGTCGTTATAGTTTTTATCTAATTATTATTATTATTATTATTATTATTATTATTATTATTATTATTATTATTATTATTATTATTATTATTATCATTATTATTATTATTATTATTATTATTATTATTATCATTAGCAATAAAAAGTATATTTTATATAAAATTTTATTTATTAATAAATGAATTATATTATTTACTCTAATAGATCTTTTAAAAATATTTAAAAATATAAAACGACGATATTTAAACTATATATTAATTATGTATAGATTTTGGAAATCATTTTGAGTCAAATTGACTTTTGTTGACTTTTGCATATTAGTCTCGAGCATTAGGATGGTGGTACACTATGACTTAACCTAAATTGTTAGACAAATATTGACCAACATATGATTATACATAATTAATTTACGTTCGTGAATCCGAGTCCAACCTCGTACTTGTTCAATGACGTAATGTGTATTTTTTCTACGAAATACAGTATGGTGAGTTTCATTTGCCTTTTTACCCTTTATATTTTTGGGACTGAGAATACATGCGCTGTTTTTATAATTGTTTTACGAAATAGACACAAGTAATCGAAACTACATTCTATGGTTGAATTATTAAACCGAATATGCCCCTTTTTATTAAGTCTGGTAATCTAAGAATTAGGGAACAGACACCCTAATTGACGCGAATCCTAAAGATAGATCTATCGGGCCCAACAAGCCCCATCCAAAGTACCGGATGCTTTAGTACTTCGAAATTTATATCATGTCCGAAGGAGGATCCCGGAATGATGGGGATATTCTTATGCATATTGTGAATGTCGGTTACCAGGTGTTCCATCCATATGAATGATATTTTTGTCTCTATGCATGGGACGTATATTTATGAGAACTGGAAATGAAATTCTTGTGGTCTATTAAAATGATGAAAATGAATGATTATGATAAATTAATGAACTCACCAACCTTTTGGTTGGCACTTTAAAGCATGTTTATTCTCAGATATTAAAGAAATCTTCCGCTGTGCATTTGCTCACTTAAAAGATATTACTTGGAGTCATTCATGGCATATATTTTCGAAAGATGTTGCATTCGAGTTATTGAGTTCATCAAGATTATTATTAAGTCAATTATAGTTGGATAGTGGATATTATGAAATGGTATGCATGCCTGTCAACTTTCTATGTAAAGAAAGTTTATCTTTTAAAAACGAATGCAATGTTTGTAAAATGTATCAAATAAAGGTCAAATACCTCGCGATGTAATCAACTATTGTGAATCGTTTATAATGTATATGAATGGGTCCTTTCAGTTGGTATCAGAGTGGTGGTCTTAGTGAACCAGGTCTGCATTAGTGTGTCTAATTGATAAGTCGTTAGGATGCATTAGTGAGTCTGGACTTCGACCGTGTCTGCATGTCAAAAGTTATGCTTATCATTTCTAGTCGGAAATTATCTGCTTATCATCCTTAGGAAATTACCAGCTTATCCTTATTAGTCTAGACATGTCTTGCTACATTAATTGCATGAGTAGTGTATAGAAAAAATTCATATCTTAGCGTATCTGCTAAATCATATCTTATCGTATCGGTTACTTTAAACTTTGCCCGATATATTCAGTAAATTCCTCCGTAATCTAGGAAATCTTTTGATCTATATATACACATATTCTATGTAAATAGAGTACCACCCGATAGCCGGAAAATAATTTTTATATCGAAAAATCCTTTATTCAATCGTACGAAATGGAATTCGTCATTTATTCAAGTTCCTCGGATTCCGAAATGGAATCCCACTTCAGCTCCGAAAGCAGTGTGACCGGAATGGATCAACCAATCAACCATCATCTATTCTGGATGAATTGGGGATGGGTTCGTAGCCTCCTCAATCATTGGAGACAAGAAGAAGGTGATCCCTTCCATCCACCACATTGCCCTCTTGACGAAGAACCTGAAGCACTTACCGGCGAACCAATCCGAAACACCATTTTATCTCTCATTTCCAGAGTATCTCGTCACGATTATATACTACATCAAATTTTAGATTTTATTTATCCGCTCGTCCGAACCAATAATCACCCCGGTATAATAGAAGAGGTCAACGAACTTCGCGCTCGGGTAGTGGCTTTAGAGAATATGGTGCGAAGATTACAAACACCAGCAGCAGCATAACCAGTACCACCATCATCAACGCCAACAGTACCATTACCACCTCCAACCACAACCGCGTCGTAAACCTCAACTTCACAATCTGTCCCACGAGCATCAACGTCATACGCACCATAAATACCAAGGAGTACCAACAACCATAACTAACGAAGTATTAATTCATAACTTCATTGGAGAAATATTCCGCGGCGATTATGTAATCTCTAAAGTCTTAGAGATTATCTAATCTGGCCCTAACCATTAATCAGTTAAGCGAACCAAAATGATAGAAGGAAGAGTAGAAACCCTGACAAAAATGGTTTGTGGTTAACAAGCTAAACTTGTTTTACCAATAGCATCAACAGTACCGTCAGCGTCACCAGCATCGTCAGTGCAGTCAGCATCAGAATCAACGACACCTATGACATCACAAACTCCGTCAGTTCAAGAATCAATGTGGACATCATTACGAATCAATAACGCGTATATTGTATCAACGAGTTATGAAGAATTAACTCATTCCCTCTGAAGAAATTATATGTATATTTGATATATATATATATATATATATATATATATATATATATATATATATATATATATATATATATATATATATATATATATATATATATATATATGTATATATATATATATATATATATTTTGAAATAAAAATAAATCTTTCCGTGCTAAGCTATTGTGTGTGAATCTTAACTACTCGGTTAATTCACATTACAATTATGCAATAATGTACGTCCTTCACCCGCAACTTAACCATCGTTAACTACAATCTCTGTCTCAATTCAACAAATTTCAATTCATAATAAAATCAAGTATATATTTGATTTTTCACTTTCATCATCGGTGTATCCGAAACTTTTCAGATAACATCATTCGTACTTTGCGAAGTTCACAAGAATTTAATGAAAACCAACATCACGCCTCAACAAATAACGAAGTATTGATTCATAATTTCAATATTATTGAAGAAATACTTATGTAATCTCTAAAGCCTTCAAGGGATTATTCAATTCTTGTTCCAACCGTAAATCGAATGAGTTTAATTTAGAATTAACTCACTAAAATCTATGTTACATCTGAAGAAAATATACACATATATATTTTCACAAAGACTGTAATAAAATTATTTTGTATAAAATATTAATTGTGAAATTTTTTTTTAACAGGTAGGTAATACCCGAGAGATATATATAAATTCACAATTAATATGTTACATTCTTCGATCCCGATTCAACAAATCATCAACCATACTCATTACTTTCAACAATGATATACATTCTTTCATAGAAATCAAAACAATCATTCACATTCAAATTAGATTACATATTTTGATTTTGACAAATCAAAATCCAAGTCAAGATTTAACAGAAGACATCACTTTTAGATTCCTACATCTTTCAAAATTACACTTTGACTACAAAACTGTACTAGAACATCATTTCTATTCATTGAACCCAGAAAAATATTTGTATCATTCAAAAATCCTAGAATATCAAATGTATATTAACGATTACAATCTATGTTCAAATCCCTCCAAATTTCTGAAGACACTTCAAATAATGAATCATTGAGATAATGATCCAACCACATGTTACCCATAGTCATGCACCTGAAAAACTCTCGAAACCAAAGTCATAGTTTAACATGTACCCACGACAGATCCTTTGGCATTTATTAGCAAAAATAACCTTGCGATTTCTTTTCAATGTAGCCAGTTTTGTCACAGCTCCAACAAGTCAACTTCGACTTTTCAGTCAAAACAGCCTTATTATAGCCTTATATATACTTCGTCCTTTCAGCATTGTTACTGAGGAACCTTTCATATTCCACCACATTAGCAATAAACTTACCAACAACTTCACTGATCTTGGGCATTCCGAAGAATCAATATATTTATAGAAACCTCATCATTTACTCATTCGCATCTTGTAACGAGAATTGCTATACGAATCATCGGGAATTAGCAATTAGTATTTTGAAATCTCGTAGCATGTCTACACCAACAGTTATATGTGTACGTATAACGTCTATCTACTGGACTTACATACTGAATGTGAAGTTTCTGAAAAACACCCTGAACTGCGGAATAATTCTCGAAATGTTGATGAAGCAGCAAAAACTATAAAACGACCTTAACAGTATAAAGTTTGATGATAATGAATTGTGTGCTGGCAAAGCGCAGAAAAAGAAAAGTTTTGGAACTGGAAAACGGATTGAGCAAAGTATGAAGGAGGCTGTGGACAAATCACAAAGACTGAACCTGCCTTCAAAGAATCTAAATGATTCAGTATCTGCTGAAGTCATTAACAAATACCTTGCTCCTGACTCTAAACCCCTGCGGACAATATCCTTCATCATCCTCCGATATTAGAAATGCTAAGATATCATCGTATCTTTCATTATAAATATCCTCCATATTTCTGAAGATATTTCCATAATTATTCTTATCTGAAATCATTTATCTCCTCGCGTTATCTGTGTTACATCATAAAAGAAACTATTTTAGTTTCTAAATTCTGAAACCTTCGAGTTTAAAATAAGAATATTTTTGAAGTAGTGTTGGGAACTGAAGCATGAATTAGTATAATATAATGACACTTGATCAACGTGATTATATTACAGTAATTCATGCTGAGTTTCTAAATGGAACGTGATGATTCACAGATCATAACGTCATCATGTGCTATGTTACACGACTCTTGTATTCTCTTTAACCTCTAAAATATCAAGAAAATATTTCTTGATGATTCGGCATTTTTCGAGATATTCTGGTAATTTGAAAAATCAAGATCGTGCCATTACGATTTCGTTCTTAGAACATTAACTATATTCATTCTGAAATCCATACCTACAAATTCTGGACTATTATTCGCTTGACTGGAAGTCGGGAAGAGGAGACAAAAGTATGGAACTCTTGAATATAAAAGAAAATATAAAGCTCGACAACAACACATAAATTACAAACCGTGCATATCAATACGTATTGCCACGTAAAGGCACGGGAGAATTAAAATTACTATAACCCCAAGGTAATAGTAGAAATAAATAAAATCCTTCGGTGGTAGATGAAAAAGAAGAATGACAGAGATGAAAGTTAAGAGTATATCCAGGATCAGTACTGGATGAAGCATACTGATGAATGCTTTAAAATATGAGTTAAGGAAGAAAGAATAGAAGGAGTGAGTCGTAAAGAAACGAAAGGGGGTGGATTTATAGTAAAGGATCCGACAGAGCAATCAAAATAGATGATCGCATTTAAAGCGGATTCTAATTTCCTTGATTATCAAAGAATCAAATCTCATTATGAAGATTTTCCTCCAAATCTCTTGAACTTGGAATTCAATACTATCTACGTCAAAAGATATGACGAATCTATACCTACTCATTTCACTCTTTGGTGATAGCTTCACTCGTACTCTTCATATAATCAAATTGTTTTATCCACATCACTCAATAATGATAAAACTCTATTTATCAACTCATAATTGTCATAATAACATTCTCATTGTTAGCCGTGATGATCTCTAACAAATTTCGGGGACGAAATTTCTTTAACGGGTAGGTACTGTGACGACCCAAAAATTCCTGAACAAATTTAAACTTGATCTTGATATGTTTTCGACACGATAAGCAAAATCTGTAATGTTGAAATCTCAAAAATTTTGAATTATGTTCATATGACCAATTACCCTTCGACTGTTCTCGACGATTCACGAACCATTAAACGAATATGATTATATATGTATATGTATATATATATATATATATATATATATATATATATATATATATATATATATATATATATATATATATATATATATATATATATATATATATATATATATATTATAACTTGAAATGTAAACAAAATATTAGATTTAACTTTACGTAATTGTATCTGCTTCAAAATGTTTATCGATAGAATTAGAAGATAAGATCAAATGATTGAATTATCAGATACATTGAATTATGATTACAAGTCTCTGTTAAGAGGTCCACTTTGATTTAGAAAACCTTTCTTTTTTAACGGTATCCGGAATATTTGGTAAAAGTGATTTACAAAAGTGTCATTAACGAGAGTTAGTCAAAAGTTACTAATCATTTCCTTTTAAATTTCAAAAGTGTACTTTACTTTGATTAACTCGTGTCCCTTGATAAATCAACTATTTAGTTTTCATATTAAAAAAAACATTATTTGGTAAAATAACTACTATTATTTAAAACGAGTTAAATTATATAAAATGAACTTTGAAATGTAATTGGTTTTGAAAGACTAAATATTATATCATTAGATAAATATTTCGAACATATATATTATGTACAAATTTACAATTCTAAATAAAAATATATATATTTTTTAACTTAGTCATAAAACGTCCTGATTTAAAATAATACATTTTGATAAACAACGAGTCACTGATTTATAGAAGCAGGGCCGGTCCTGAACTATATGATGCCCTGGGACAAACAATTAGATGATGCCCCTACGTAAATAAGATGCGAGTACAAAATAAATACACCCTACTTATTAGAAACATATTTGTATACATTTTATGACTTGGAATAAAAAAAAATGAACATCTACAATATTAGTTTTTGAGAACTCGAGAGCAATGTCATTTATGAAGAGAAGTTGCATCACAGATTAAGATAATACCCTATTTATTATAATTATGATTATAATTATAATTATAAATTATAATATAATACTATAAAACATAATATATATGTAATGTGATTTAACAATGAGATTAAAATGGAAAATGGGTGTGGACTCTAGATAAAATGTTGACCTCAAAACGGCCATTTTAAATTTTTTTTCATAAGTAGTATCGTCGTAGCTAAAAATCTGGACACATAAGAAAACTTATAAAGTATAAGGGTTAAATGGTACTTTTGTAATATATGCAAGGGTTGTAATCAAAAATTTGATAAAATAAAAGAAAATGGGTCGTCTCTTTCAATCCAGCAACATCTTCCATTATAGGACAAAATTGAGGTTCAATTTTTTTTTTTTTCGTTCTAATTTCAAATTTTTTTTTTAATAAACATATTTTGCTTTAATCATAATTAAACATCAATTGATTGTTCTAATAGAACAAAAACACGACATATTTTAAGAAATTTTGAAGTTTTAAACTCTAGAAATTTGATGTTCCTGGTAGCTTGCTGCCCTGATCGGTCGCCCATGTAGCCCATGCCCAGGACCGGCTGTGTATAGAAGCAAATGATCACAACGCTCAATTTTATAAGTTATTTTTTTTATAAGGTAATTTATTGATGAGTAAGTCAAATTATTAATAAGGGTACACGTCGCGTAACGTAAAAGGCTAGTTTTCTAAATGTACGAAAGTGCGTTCGAAAAACTGAAAGTGGTACATGAGTCGAGTGAAAATGTACGAGTCATTTGAACAAAAATTATATTTTTACCATACACGTAAATATAATATAATATATAATTAATTATATAGATTAAATACTAATTTATATATAATAATAATAAATTAGTGTCGGTAGGAAAATAGTTCGCATGGAGCATGATTGCCTGGAAAACACTATAAATGAACTAGTTCACTTTACAAATCCTACATCTTTCTAACTAATCTCTTACTTCGTACATATTAATTATTTATATTATTATTATTATTATTATTATTATTATTATTATTATTATTATTATTATTATTATTATTATTATTAGTAGTATTAGTATTATTATTATTTATACATAAAATACTACGACGAGGTCATGAGTGCATTATTTTCAAAATGAGTTTTTCGAGTAGGATAGGGCTAAGGAAATTATGGGTTATAGCTATGGAGGTGATGGGTATGGTTCATGGGTATGCTCGTGAGGTCAATTTAGTGTTTATCATCTCCGTTGCGTCTACGTACCTTTCTTGCAATATTGAATCTCAATATTGATACGTGAGTACTCATAACTTAACTTTTAATATATTATTAGTGTATCCCTGACTAGTGCTCGAGTATATAGGATTATGCATGCTTGTATTTTTGATATTGTCGTTAAATAGGTTATGTTGAATCCTGAATTAGTTACATATGCGGTTGAGATAAGGTATAAGATATGCATGTCCTTGGAAAGCTAGCGAAAAATTAAGAACTTTTCATTTAGATATCGAATGGTTTTGATGAATGGATTAGAAGTTATAGTCAATTGAATTTTTGTATTATTATTAAAAAATGATTATTATTATCGTCGTTATAGTTTTTATCTAATTATTATTATTATTATTATTATTATTATTATTATTATTATTATTATTATTATTATTATTATTATTATTATTATTATTATTATTATCATCATCATTATTATTATTATTATTATTATTATCATTAGCAATAAAAAGTATATTTTATATAAAATTTTATTTATTAATAAATGAATTATATTATTTACTCTAATAGATCTTTTAAAAATATTTAAAAATATAAAACGACGATATTTAAACTATATATTAATTATGTATAGATTTTGGAAATCATTTTGAGTCAAATTGACTTTTGTTGACTTTTGCATATTAGTCTCGAGCATTAGGATGGTGGTACACTATGACTTAACCTAAATTGTTAGACAAATATTGACCAACATATGATTATACATAATTAATTTAGGTTCGTGAATCCGAGGCCAACCTCGTACTTGTTCAATGACGTAATGTGTATTTTTACTACGAAATACAGTATGGTGAGTTTCATTTGCCTTTTTACCCTTTATATTTTTGGGACTGAGAATACATGCGCTGTTTTTATAATTGTTTTACGAAATAGACACAAGTAATCGAAACTACATTCTATGGTTGAATTATTAAACCGAATATGCCCCTTTTTATTAAGTCTGGTAATCTAAGAATTAGGGAACAGACACCCTAATTGACGCGAATCCTAAAGATAGATCTATCGGGCCCAACAAGCCCCATCCAAAGTACCGGATGCTTTAGTACTTCGAAATTTATATCATGTCCGAAGGAGGATCCCGGAATGATGGGGATATTCTTATGCATATTGTGAATGTCGGTTACCAGGTGTTCAATCCATATGAATGATATTTTTGTCTCTATGCATGGGACGTATATTTATGAGAACTGAAAATGAAATTCTTGTGGTCTATTAAAATGATGAAAATGAATGATTATGATAAATTAATGAACTCACCAACCTTTTGATTGACACTTTAAAGCATGTTTATTCTCAGATATTAAAGAAATCTTCCGCTGTGCATTTGCTCACTTAAAAGATATTACTTGGAGTCATTCATGGCATATATTTTCGAAAGATGTTGCATTCGAGTTATTGAGTTCATCAAGATTATTATTAAGTCAATTATAGTTGGATAGTGGATATTATGAAATGGTATGCATGCCTGTCAACTTTCTATGTAAAGAAAGTTTATCTTTTAAAAACGAATGCAATGTTTGTAAAATGTATCAAATAGAGGTCAAATACCTCGCGATGTAATCAACTATTGTGAATCGTTTATAATGTATATGAATGGGTCCTTTCAAAGTGATTGCAAGTAAGTAGGTTATATATGTATATGTATAATTATTGCATTCACTAAGCTTTATGCTTAACCCTCTCGTTGTTTACCTTTTTACAGGTATTGTGATTATGAAGGTAGCTAGTTGTTAGGCTAGATAAATAGGAGCGCTTGGGCTCAATGGGTTAGCTTTTGGAGATATGGACGCGAATTGGGGATTTGGTAGTCCCCGGGATTATGCTCTTGGTATTGGGTTGGGTTATTGAGTCTTAACCCGTATTGGTGGCATAAACACTTTTATTTAACGTTTTGTTGATGTAAAACTTGATTGAGTTGTTACAAATTGTTTTGGTATTGATTCGAAGTGTTTAGTATATTTTGAAATGAAATGGGACTGATTAGGTATCCTGGACGTCGTCCAGATTGGTTGGACGCCGTCCAGTATAACGTGAGTTGGGTGTGTTCTGTCACAGAACTTTTTAGTGCAACTTGACGTCGTCCTGATTGTTGGACGCCGTCATGTCCTTTGAAAATAGACGCCATCCAGAGGTCTGGACGCCGTCCAGATGGTCTGTTATAAAAAAAAAAATTTCAAATCGTGTTTTTGGTAAAACGAAGTTGGGTTGTTACAAGTGGTATCAGAGCATAGTCTAAGGGAATTAGGTGACCTTGGAATAGGTGCCTAGTCTTAGACTTATTGACGGTTATGCATTATTTGTGGGACTTGTAGGAATACGGGTCGGATTGAAAATTGTTAGTACCTTAGAGTAGATGACTAACTAGGACTGTGTTTGTCCAATGGGGGATTATGTGGGGCCTTATTTCGGGTGTAAATTGGTGCATTAGATAGCTAGTGCCTAATGTAAGTAGGCGAACTTGGACGTTGTTTTAGTGATAGTCACGTAGGTTGTAGGTTGACTTGTTGTTGTGGTGTACTTGTGTACGTTTATTATTATATTGTATATTGGTGTATATGCAGGTATCTATTTGTGCGGTGTCCTAGGGATGAATCTATTGGAGAGATTCGAATGTTTGACGGTTTTGAGTGATCAAGTTCACGGTAAGGACTTTGGTCATTCGGGTACTTGGAATTATCGCGTATTATCTTGTGTGAATGTTGCGTCAGTTCGGGTAAATTACTTTGAGTGACCATGTGAAAATGGTAAGGTACGCATTTGTAACAGTGAACGATCACCATTATTACGAAAGTATATATCTTGACATCAAGCATGACATGACGAGTACCGAACGGAGGAAACGTGGCATGTTTGGGGTAGATTCGGGATAAATAATAAATCTTTTATTGGTTCCTAGGATATAGTTGTCTCGAGTGATGTGCTTGTAGTCACATCGGGTTCATTGCGAGTCGGGAAGTGTTACGGTGGATTCGGTTAGTTAAGTGAGTGAGCCAACTCACGAGTTCGGCGCGTACTTAGTTGTGACGACCCGGGAAATTCCGACCAAATTTAAACTTAAAATTTATATGATTTCGATACGATAAGCAAAGCCTGTAGAAGTTGAGTCTCAAAAATTTTGAACTATTTTTATATATTCAATTGACCTTCGACTGTTCCCAACGATTCACGAACAATTAATTGTAACTTGATATGTGTGTATGTATATATAAATAATAATTCGAAATATAATTTGAAGTATTATATGTTGTTGTTATTAAAAATTAATAAAATAAAAAATAGGATATTATAATAATTATTATATAAAATATATATATATATATATATATATATATATATATATATATATATAAAGTATATTAAAATAAATATTAAATGATTGTAATACTCGTTTGATGTTTTGATTAATATTAAGAAAGTTAAATTCAAACTTATGTAATTTTAAAATAAACGGTGATACAAAAATGAGTTCTATAAATTTTAGGCTTATTAAAAATGTATTTAGGAACTATTTGTTAAGTTTTAACACTTTTTATATTTTACCCAGAAATGAGAGGGACAATTGATGTAATTTTTATTTAATAAATTAATGAGCAAATTTTATATCATAATGACTAAAATAAATAAAGAAACTTAATCTAAAAAATTTGGGATTTTTCTGAGTACTTTTATACGCCACCGATTAACAATGGGACACGATATAATATCTGAATCACAACTGTCCGTAGATTTTCACTGGCAGCTACTAATTAAATTTCCACATGTTTCCTTATTTGATTATTATAATTATTATTTATTATTACTTTATATTACTTGTATCATTTATTGATTTCATGTTGACAAATATCTATACCTATTATATTATATATAATCTGTGCATATTTTTATCTTTCTTTACTTCTCATCAAACTTCCTCAATCTACGTTTATTTGTTCCCCCACAAGTTAATTAAAACTTGATCATTATCAAATATTTCTTCAAACCACACGTTTCTTTAACTAGTGTTTTATTTAATAATTATAGTAAATGTATCCGTGATATTACAAATCATTGCTATTACTATAATTGATTATCTTTAGCTATCAAACAGTACATGATTGATTATTAGGATTGATATTGTGTTTGATTTTAATATTATGATAATGTTTTATATTATATATATGTGGTATCAACCTGATTAAATCCTCATCACATATTCACGAATTCACCACTAGCTCACCATTTCTGTTTCTATCAACTCACTTACAACTGTCATCAAAAACTGTGAATCTCTCATTCTCATTTTCTTCCCCATGACGAAGCACCTTTGCAAACACCATCTTCATCATGCTACTTTATTTGAAAACTTATGTTTCTGTTCTATGATCAAACTCACCATCTCTGCTCTATCACTTATAACCACCATCACCTATATGACCATTTCTTGATATGAGCCGAGTTAACAGCTGTAACCCACAACACACCTGCACGCGTTACTATTTTGCTACTGTTTGTATAGTCGAACACTTTCATCAAACCACTAAATCAATATCATCTTATTACTACTTCTCCTTGTTTATTTCTAATGTTCGTTGATCACTAAAACTATTACACAAATCGACTTTGGTTGATTGTATCACAAAATTGAAACCATTGGCAGCTGTACCATTTGTTCTAGTATGGAACAAATCTCAGAGAGATGAACGTCGAGGAGACCCACGTGAACCACAACCGCAACCAACATCTATCTCTCTCTAAAAACCCTCATCGTGAATCATCTGCAACACCTATATTTTCTTTCTTCTTTCTGAATCAAATTCGTTCAATACTGCTGTGATATTAACCTTTGAAATAGACCCAAACCAAAAACATCGATTGCTCATTTCTTACTTCTTTTCTTGCTCGCATTCAATCATCAAAAACATCTCATCATAAACCTGCAGTTACTGTATGTTTTCTGTTTAACCCGCGAACAACCGTTACCATCACTCTAAAATCACCACCATCACCGACTTGTTGTTCGCTGCTACATCTACAAGTTACGGTTGTGTTTCTATCAATGTATAACCGCCATCTTTTATTTTAATCTTTTCTCTCGATGTATTGTAGCTGCTGCAACATCATGCTTTTCTATTTTGATATTACGGCTGCAGCTCTTACTCGCTATCCTGGATCAAAAAAGCTCACCAAAACAACCTACAGCTGTTACATTACGGTTCCTGTTCGAGCTTCTATTTCCTTGTCATTCGAAAATCAACCAAAACCTGCAATTGTTTCTGATTATTTCCATTAACGCCAAAACCGTGACCATTAAAAACTGCTACGCTATTATTTTTACTTCTGTTGATGGCAATTAAAAACGAAATCAATCACAACCTTATGATACGTTTAATTGCTATTGTGTTTTGCTATCTTGTTGCTTTGTGAGTAGAGCCGACACCCACTAGTTCCCTTTTAATTATCAAGTCTAAAATAATATCAGTGGAAGATGAGGTAGTTATGATGAAGTGATGAGGAATGCACACGTTTTTTTTTATTTTATCCCCAGTCGAACTCAGGAGAGGATCAAAACAGGCCATAAATCGTTTCCTTTGGATCTTCTAAATGGGCTAATGTTCAATGTCAAATTGGGCAGAAGTATTATTTTTCTGTTGGGCCGTAAAAAGGTTTAGTATTTGTATTGGGCTGTGACCCAATATGCAAGCAGGCTGCTGCTAATCGGGTTAAATAGAAATAAGTTAGGAGTAAATCAGAAAAGCAGAAGGCAGAGGAGTGGTCTGAGGAAGTTATGGGCTCGTGAGAGACCCGGGTTCGAGTCCTACCTGCGCCACAATATTTTTATAGCCTTAAGGTAGCATTTCTAGTATTAATATTATTGTTATTATTAATATTATTAATATTATTATTATTATTATTATTATTATTATTATTATTATTATTATTATTATTATTATTATTATTATTATTATTAAACTAACACTAAATATGAAAATTATGATTATTATTATCATTAGTATTAATAGGATTATCAAGATTAATATTTTTATTATTATTAATGGTATTATTATTAGTAGTATTATTATCATAATAGTTATTAATATAAATATTAGTATCATTATTATTATTATTATTATTATTATTGTTATCATAAGTAATGGTATTATTATTAGTAGTATTATTATCATAATAGTTATTAATATAAATATTAGTATCATTATTATTATTAGTAAAATCATTATTTTTATAGTTATTATTATTAGTATTCATTATAATTAAAATTAAACATTTTTATTAAAAAGTATCATTTTTATTAAAGTTATCATTCTTATCATTATTTTAGTATTATTATAATTTTAACAAAAAAACAAACGATATATATATATATATATATATATATATATATATATATATATATATATATATATATACACACACACACACACATAAATATATTTAATACATATAACATAACAAAAAGATTATATTTTTTTATTTAATTTTAAATATATAAAGTGAATATATGAAACATATAAGTTATTAATATAAAAATGATATAACTAATAAATTTATATATATAGATCTATGGGCACTAACAAGCCCCAGTAAGAGAATTTGAACCGCTTTAGTACTTCGATTTTATCATGTCCGAAGGGAGTCCCGGAATGATGGGGATATTCTATATGCATCTTGTTAATGTCGATTACCAGGTGTTCAATCCATATGAATGCTTTTTATCTCTATGTATGGGATGTATATTTATGAAAAATGGAAATATGAAAATCTTGTGGTCTATTAAAATGATGGAAATAATCGATTATGATAAACTAATGAACTCACCAACCTTTTGGTTGACACTTTAAAGCATGTTTATTATCATGTATGAAAGAAATCTTCCGCTGTGCATTTGCTTATTTTAGAGATATTACTTGGAGTCATTCATGACATATTTCAAAAGACGTTGCATTCGAGTCATTGAGTTCATCAAGAATATTATTAAGTCAATTATAGTTGAATATATTATGAAATGGTATGCATGCCGTCAACTTTCGATGTAAAGAAAGTTTGTCTTTTAAAAACGAATGCAATGTTTGTAAAATGTATCATATAGAGGTCAAATACCTCGCGATGTAATCAACTATTGCGAATCGTTTATAATGTATATGAACGGGGCATTTCAGTTGGTATCAGTGCGCTGGTCTTAGCGAACCAGGTCTTGCATTAGTGTGTCTAACTGATAGTTGTTTAAATGTATTAGTGAGTCTGGACTTCGACCGTGTCTGCATGTCAAAAGTTTTGCTTATCATTTCTAGTCGGAAATCATCTACTTATCATCCATAGGAAATTACCTGCTTATCATTCATAAGTCTAGACACATTTTACTGCATTGATTGCATGAATAGTGTATAGACAAAATTCATATCTTAGCGTATCTACTAATTCATATCTTAGCGTATCTATTGCTGTAAACTTTGCCTGACATATTCTGCAAATTCCTCCGTAATCTACGGGTTCTTCTTTACTATATATAAGTATTTTATGTAATTAGAATATCATCCGACATCCGAAAATCATTTCATACCGAAAAACCCTTTACTCAATAGTACGAAATGGAACTCGTCACTAGTTCAAGTTCTTCGGAACCCGACAGCTATTCCGACATGGATGTTCACCTAAGCTCCGAAAGCAGCGTCACCAGAATGAATCAACCAATTCATCTGATGGGTTCATAGTTGACT
Organism: Rutidosis leptorrhynchoides; assembly: GCF_046630445.1. NCBI lineage: Eukaryota > Viridiplantae > Streptophyta > Magnoliopsida > Asterales > Asteraceae > Rutidosis > Rutidosis leptorrhynchoides. The sequence goes on from NC_092338.1 coordinate 361,628,867, forward strand.
CAATCAACGGAAACAAGAAGAAGGCAATTCCCTTCCACCAACCGAATTCACCTCTTGGCGAAGAACCTGAAACACTTACCGGCAAAGCTGTCCGAAATACCATTCTCTCTCATTTCCAGAGTATCTCGCCACGACTATATCATAACTCAGATTCTAAACCTTATTCATTCGCTCGTTCCTACCAACAATTATCCCGGAGTAATAAGTCAACGAGCTTCGCGCCTGAGTTGTAGCCTTGGAAAATATAATGCAAAACGTACCAGCTTCAGCAGCATCACCAGCATCAACAACTGTACCACCAACAACACAAGCCTTAACATCACAATCTATACCTCGAGCATAATCTTCCTTCTACGTATCGTTCTATCTATTTTTCGTTCAACATGGCGATTATGTAATCTCTAATGTTTTAGAGATTATATATTCTTGTTCCAACTGAAAATCAAATGAGTCTAATATCATATTGACTCATTAAATCCATGAATACATCTGAAGAAAATATATATGTATATATATTTTCACAAAGATTGTAATTAAAAAATTCTTTTGTACAAACTGTTAATGGTGAAAATATTTTAACGGGTAGGTAATACCCGAGGAATATTTAGATTTCACATTAATAAGTTACACTGTACATTCTTTCAATTCCGATTCAACAGTCATTTACTATCCTACCTACATCCACAGATATACATTTCCATTCACCGCGGAATAACCATTTTCATTCAATTTCATAATTGGATTTTGACTTATCAGAATTCAACAAGTGGCATAATGAAGAAAACATTTGACAAAATAGAATTTGTTAGAAACAAACAAATTAACTATGAGAAATTTTGTTAAGAATCCACGCTAACAAAATCCTAGCTAACTATTCCTAGCTAACTGTTCCTAGCTAACTAATTACATTTTATTTATCGCAATTTATTTATCGCAATTTAAATTCTCACAATTTCATTTATCGTCATTTAATTTTTGTTATTTATTTTACGCACTTTAAATATCGGGACACGTATACAATGTTTTGACATATCATATTGACGTCATCTATATATATTATTTGGAATAACCATAGATACTCTATATGCGGTAATGTTCGAGTTAGCTATACAGGGTTGGGGTTGATTCTACAATAATATATATACTTTGAGTTGTGATCGAGTTTGAGACATGTATACAATGGGTCACGATACGTATTAATTAATTTGAATATTATATATGAATTGTTGAATTACTAACTGTGGACTACAAACATTGGACAACTAAAATGAATTAAAATATTGATTATAACATATGAAACTAAACATCTCTTCAAGCTTGCCACTTGATTTCATCTTAAACCTCATTTGTATATTGACGATTACAATCTGCGTTCAAACCTTTCATGATTCTTGAAAACACCTCAATCGAGAGGATGAACCAACCGCACTGCATCTACGGAAGAAAAGATTGATGCATATAATTATGCACCTGAAAACACTCGGACCTGAGTAAACGTTTAACATGTATCTGTGCTAGCTCCTTTGGCATTGTTATTACCGAAAATAACATTGTAATTCCTTTTCAAATTAGCCAATTTCATCACAGCTTCAGCAAATCAACTTCAATATTTCATTCGAATAAACCTTATTATAAAGATTACCCCTTCATCATCGTTACCGGAGAACTGTTTATATCCCACCACATTAGCAGTAAACTTACCAGCAACTTCATTGATCTTTGACTTTCTAAAAAGTAATTATATTCATTGAAACCCTATCACCTACTCATCTGCATCTAATAACGAGAATTGCCGTACCAAATACCAAGAATCAGCAATTAGTATTTTGAAATCTCGCAGCATGTATAGATCAACAGTTATATGTATACATATAACATTTATCTCTTAGAATTTTGATCTTCCATTCTGACATTCTGAAAAGCACTCTAGTTTACGAATCAGTTCTTTGAATTTTGAGAAAACTGATAAAGCAGCGAAAACTGTTAATGATTTTAACAGTCAAAAGTATGATGATAAAGAATGGAGTGTTGGAAACACTCAATAGAAAATTTAGTACCGAAAAGCGGATTATGCGAAACTATAAAGGAGACTCTGAATAAATCATATGGACTAAATTTGTACATAAGGAATCCAGATGATACTGTTTCTGATGAAATCTTTAGCGAATACCTTGTTTCGTAATTGTTCTAAATCATTGTGAATGAAATTCTTCATCACACTTTGATTTTAAAATTCAAAGATATCATCGTATCTTTCATTATAAATATCCTCGATATTTCTGAAGATATTTTTATAACTATTCTTATCTGAAATCATTTACCTCTTCGTGACATCAGTGTTACATAATAAAGGAAACTGTTTTAGTTTCTAAATTCTGAAAGATTCGAACTTAACATATGAATGTTATTGAAGTAGTGTTGGGAATTGATGCATGAGTTAGTATAATATAATGACACTTGATCAACGTGATTATATTACAGTAAGTCATGCTGAGTTTCTAATGGTACTTGATGATTCACAGGCCATAACGTCATTAGGTGCCATGTTACACGACTCTTACATTCTACCTGATCTCTAAACATATTAAGATCATATCTTCTTGATAAATCTATTTTTCCAGGATATTCTGGTAATTTGACAAATCATGATCGTGCCATTACAAGTTTCTTCTTAGAACATTAATTATGTTCATTCCGAATTTCATATCTACAAATTCTGGACCATTATTCGCTTGACTTAAAGTCGAGAAGATAAAACAAAAGTATGAAACTCCGAAACATAAGGGAGAAAATAAAGCCCGATAACAACACATGAATTACAAACCGTGTATGTTAATGTTTATCGCAACATAAAGACACGGGAGAATTAAAAACACTATAACCCCAAGGGCGAAGTAGAAGAAAACAGATTCCTCCAGTGAAAGTTGGAAGAGGAGAATGATTGTTACGATAGTCAGGATAAGGACAATGATCAGAACTGGATTAAGCATTTTCACAATCTTTTGAATTTAGAAATTGAGTAGAGGAGTGGTAAAAGTAATGGAACGAAAGAAGTTAATTTATAGTGAAATATCTGATAAAGAAATCAAGGCAGATTTCCGTATTTAATTAGAGAGATCTTAATTTCCTGAATTTCTGAAGAATCAAATCTTATATAGATTTCGAAGATTATCTTTAAATCCCTGGAATTTCGGAAATCAGTCTTGACTACGTCAGCTGGTTAAGACAAATCTTTATTATCTCATTTTAGTCTTTTGTGATAGCTTCACTCATACGCTTCGAATAATTGAATCATTTCATCCATATTACTTTATGATTGTAAAATTCTATTTTATCAACACATATACGTCATGAAAACATTCTTATTGTTAGCCATGACGACCTCGATCAAATTTCAGGACGAAATTTCTTTAACGGGTAGGTACTGTGACGACCCGGGAAATTATGACCAAATTTAAACTTAATATTTATATGATTTTGATACGATAAGCAAAGCCTGTAGAAGTTGAGTCTCAAAAATTTTAAACTATTTTCATATATTCAATTGACCTTCGACTGTTCCCAACGATTCACGAACAATTAATTGTAACTTGATATGTGTGTATGTATATATAAATAATAATTCAAAATATAATTTGAAGTATTATATGTTGTTGTTATTAAAAATTAATAAAATAAAAAAATAGGTTATTATAATAATTATTATTTAAAATATATATATATATATATATATATATATATATATATATATATATATATATATATATAAATAAAGTATATTAAAAATAAATATTAAATGATTGTAATACTCGTTTGATGTTTTGATTAATATTAAGCAAGTTAAATTCAAACTTATGTAATTTTAAAATAAACGGTGATACAAAAATGAGTTCTATAAATTTTAGGCTTATTAAAAATGTATTTAGGAACTATTTGTTAAGTTTTAACACTTTTTATATTTTACCCAGAAATGAGAGGGACAATTGATGTAATTTTTATTTAATAAATTAATGATCGAATTTTATACCACAATGACTAAAATAAATAAAGAAACTTAATCTAAAAAATTTGGGATTTTTCTGAGTACTTTTATACGCCACCGATTAACAATGGGACACGATATAATATCTGAATCACAACTGTCCGTAGATTTTCACTGGCGGCTGCTAATTAAATTTCCACATGTTTCCTTATTTCATTATTATAATTATTATTTATTATTATTTTATATTACTTGTATCATTTATTGATTTCATGTTGACAAATATCTATACCTATTATATTATATATAATCTGTACATATTTTTATCTTTCTTTACTTCTCATGTAACTTCCTCAATCTGCGTTTGTTTGTTCCCCCCACAAGTTAATTAAAACTTGATCATTATCAAATACTTCTTCAAACCACACGTTTCTTTAACTAGTGTTTTATTTAATTTTTATAGTAAATCTATCCGTGATATTACAAATGATTGCTATTACTATAATCGATTATCTTTAGCTATCAAACTGTACATGATTGATTATTAGGATTGATATTGTGTTTGATTTTAATATTATGATAATGTTTTATATTATATATATGAGGTATCAACCTGATTAAATCCTCATCACATATCCACGAAACTAGGTCACTATTTCTGTTTCTATCAACTCACTTACAACTGTCATCAACTACCGTGAATCTCTCATTCTCATTTTCTTCCCCATGACGAAGCACCTTTGCAAACACCATCTTCATCATGCTACTTTATTTGAAAACTTATGTTTCTGTTCTATGATCAAACTCACCAAATCTTCTCTATCATTTATAACCACCATCACCTATACGACCATTTCTTGATATGAGCCGGGTTAACAGCCGTAACACGCAACCCACCTGCACACGTTACTATTTTGCTACTGTTTGTATAGTCGAACACTTTCATCAAACCACTAAATCAATATCATCTTATTACTACTTCTCCTCGTTTATTTCTAATGTTCGTTGATCACCAAAACTATTACAGAAATCAACTTTGGTTGATTGTATCACAAAATTGAAACCATTGGCAGCTATACCATTTGTTCTAGTATGGAACAAATCCCAGAGAGATGAATGTCGAGGAGACCCAAGTGAACCACAACCGCAACCATCATCTATCTCTCTCTAAAAACCCTCATCGTGAATCATCTGCAACACCTATATTTTCTTTTTTCTTTCTGAATCAAATTCGTTCAATACTGCTGTGATATTAACCTTTGAAATAGACCTAAACCAAAAACACTGATTGCTCATTTCTTACTTCTTTTCTTGCTCGCGTTCAATCATCAAAAACATCTCATCATAAACCTGCAGTTACTTTATATTTTCTGTTTATCCCGTGAACAACCGTTACCATCACTCTAAAATCACCAACATCACCGACTTGTTGTTCGCTGCTACATCTAAAAGTTACGGTTGTGTTGCTATCAATGTATAACTGCCATCTTTTATTTTAATCTTTTCTCTCGATGTATTGTAGCTGCTGCAACAGCATGCTTTTCTGTTTTGATATTACGGCTGCAGCTCTTAGTCGCTATCCTGGATCGAAAAAGCTCACCCAAACAACCTACGGCTGTTACGTTACGGTTCCTGTTAGAGCTTCTATTTCCTTGTCATTCGAAAATCAACCAAAACCTGAAATTGTTTCTGATTATTTCCATTAACGCCAAAACCGTGACCATTAAAAACTGCTACGCTATTATTTTTACTTCTGTTGATGGCAACTAAAAATGAAATCAATCACACCCTTGTGATATGTTTAATTGCTACTGTGTTTTGCTATCTTGTTGCTTTGTGAGTAGAGCCGACACCCACTAGTTCCCTTTTAATTATCAAGTCTAAAATAATATCAGTGGAAGATGAGGTAGTTATGATGAAGTAATGAGGAATGCACACGTTTTAATTATTTATTTATTTCATCCCCGGTCGAACTCAGGAGAGGATCAAAATAGGCCATAAATCGTTTCCTTTGGATCTTCTAAATGGGCTAATGTTCAATGTCAAATTAAATATTATTTTTCTGTTGGGTCGTAAAAAGGTTTAGTATTTGTATTGGGCTGTGACCCAATATGCAAGCAGGCTGCTGCTAATCGGGTTAAATAGAAATAAG